>NW_017100187.1:2209223-2240560 GCF_001263275.1 Habropoda laboriosa | reverse complement strand
ATAACTCGTACCCCGTCAAGTAGATCACCAGAAGAAGAAGGGATAACAATAGATCGTACGTGCACATGCTTCTGTTCGATCGCTTAAAGTCGATGCGTGGACACGGGAGTAAGCGTGGGCATGTTGTCTGGCCTTACTCTCGTCAAAG
This sequence comes from Habropoda laboriosa, assembly GCF_001263275.1. Taxonomy (NCBI): domain Eukaryota; kingdom Metazoa; phylum Arthropoda; class Insecta; order Hymenoptera; family Apidae; genus Habropoda; species Habropoda laboriosa. Next base: position 2,240,412 of record NW_017100187.1, on the reverse strand, counting down.
TTGGGAGCAGGGCCCCGTTAAAACTGTTTAAACCCACGTGGGAGGTGGCTCCTCTCTGCTCCTACCTCTTGATCGCAGAAACCGCCGTTCGAATGTATCGGTACTGCTATCAGAAGACGGCGACAAATAGAAAACCGGGTGTATTCAAGATAAGAGGGCCTCTGGTCAAAGCTCGACGAATCGGAGCAAACAGATACCACTTCGGTACATGGCATACTTCTGTTTCAGTAGCTGATTTCACGCTTTCGTTATCGCAATTTTGTCACTCCCCGAAGCATGTTCGTCTCTTTAACAGCGATGCAATTATCAATCGTACTGCAAGAAACTCTCCCCTCTGTGTCACACTTAATAAGAGAACTTGACCATTCGAACCGGAATTATAACGTTGTTCCGGGGAAACTTTTCCTCGATTGATTATACATGGAGGTTGATTTAATAAGAGTCGATTATGACCGAAACGAGATAAACCGCAATGCGCCAATTATGCAACAGGTATTAAGTATTGATTTAATAAACACCGATCATAATCAGATCAAGAAGCGGTCTGGACGTGATTTGAATAATCGTACGGGTGCAAAAATGATTCGGTTACGAGCGACCGTCTGAAAATTCAACGACGACCAGTTGAATTTTCGCGGCTGGACGCTGAGGTGCTCCAGTTAGCCGCGTAATTGTCGCCCGGCGGCTATTAATAATTTATGGAATAACAGCGAGCATAAAGGGCAACTCGGCCGCTGTGAATTCCACCTGGTACTATCGAGATGTCTATCGTTTTTACGGCGACCTTTCGCACACGAGTTATCGAGCGAGATGGACCGGTATAGTTATGCAAGTAACACGAAGTATGTATACATTTAGTAGCGCGATGCACGTAAAAAGCATCGAGATCGCCGTGAGGCGAGGGTGATGTCATGCTTTAAATTCGAAAAAGGAAACGTTTCATGCCGGAGAAAAAGGAACGTGACAACGCGATAGAGACGGAGAGGAAAAGAGGCAGAGCGAGCGAGAGCGAGAGAGACTGCAAGTTTGCGTTATCCTGTGTCCTTGACATCGATACGATACACCTTGCCATAATGATCGCGTATTGTGATCCAGTTGTAACGAGAGCCGTGTCAAAATAATTCCTTATTTTCATCGAAAAGACATTCTAGATCCCCGTGCGTTCTAGGCACCTAGATGCAACTAAGTAGTGATAGAGAACCTCCGTGAACTTCTAAAATTAGAGCAAGCTTAATCTAAATTTCAACGAGGCAAACGCGTTATTAAACGCGCATATACAACCGGGATTTTCGTTGGAAAAATATAACGCAGCAGAGATCAATCCAGGCTTTCCGAAGAATGTTCGATTTAACTGCGGTAGAAGAAAATTCGGTCCAGATCGATAGTGCCTATCCTGGCAAACTACAGGGTAGGCTTCTTGCCAAAATCGCGACAATGGCGAGTCTGATGAAAAATTAAAAAACGAGCAGCAACTTGCCGCGACTTAATCACGGCATCTTCGTTAAACAAATAGGCTGTCTGAAGTAGAGGTGGTTCTCTTCGACCGATGAATTTCCTATTCTCTCGAGACGTGACTACGGTGATCCTTTGTCGCGTATCGAACCGTAACTTTCGTCGTTCTTCTTTCTTTATCAACCCTTATCGACTGGCTAACGAATCTCCAACCAACCTGTATTATACCCTGTATTATGAAAAAGGCCTGCTGAAGGCGAAGAGAAAATCGAAGTTGCAAGGAACACGAGCGTGTATCACCAGAAGTCGCGTGGTTTCCGAATAGTTTCCCTTTTCGCAGTGAAAACGTGTTCCCCCTCGCATGTTACGGATATTTTCGAGTTAATAGCGAGCCTAGAGCAACAAGTGGCCCTAGATAATGATGGTCTGATGCTCTTTGGTTCTAGTCTTTTTTTCTTCCCCCTCAAATGTAAATCCTGTTGGACAATCTGCGAAAAGTTCTTCCCCCAAACTTTTCACCAGACCGTTTCATTCAGATCGAGAGCAGAGCTACACACAGCCGGCAGATTTTCTTTCCCGGCTAGGTACCTAGGTATGAGAAAAACCTAAGAGAAACAGAGCAACAACAATAAAAAAAAAAAAAAAAAGCTATTCTAAATATAGGAGTGAACGAGCAAACTGTATACGTGTAACTATGCTTGTTTAGTGTGCGTATTTCGCGCGGTACACGCGTACGCACGTAGAGAAGTGTAGAACCGTAGGTGCGTGGTGGAGAATATAGCAGAGAGGCTCGTGCATTATGGACGAGGCTGAATTTTAACCGCAAACTTCGACTTGGTCAACTGCTCGTCGTTTATCACTGTACACCGGGAGGAGAGGGCAGCTTTTCTGCGCTTCTCATGCAGCTCGTACCGCGATGACGTAAGCTTATTGACCGGTGAAATTTGGCTAGTGTCAATTTTTCACTGTTCACGTATCCTGACGTCATCGTCTCATCGAGATATTGTCCATGAATCGAATCGACCAACGCCTAACGTGCCCTCTAAAACAACGACTTTTCTCGCGATTTTCCCACCAGATAAACCACAGCTAGCGTTCGTAGAAACTCGCACGGAAATGGTAAGGAAAAAGGAGAGAGAAAAAAAGCGAGGAATTTGACTTCGCAACTTTCCCTTGAATGCACGTTTAACGAGACACGGTGTAACCATCGTGTAACAACGTGAACATTCCTCTAAAGCAACTATTTCATACATAACACGGTGGTTGTTCGTGTGGCAAAGGTGTGAATTGGAAAGAAAAATGTTGCTTCTTTCTACCGCGTGTTTAGCGAAGAATAGATGATTAAGAGGCTCGAGTTGCGGGAGTTAAAAGGGTATCCTGGCCTGATTGTCTTTATTAGGGAACGATTGTACTCACGTACGAAATTGGATTCGTCGAAACTGCCTACGACTAGATGACAAACTCCCTTTTTAACGATACGTCCCCGTCTGCCGCCGTGTGTTCTCGTTACTTCGTTGAAAAATATCGAGTGTGTTGCTCTTCTATCTGTTACCACGGAACATTTAAACTGAACCTAATGGCTCTAAATCTTCCGACCGTATACCCTGTACCTGAGACACACCGTTGCCAAAGGACACTTTACTTACATGGTGTGAAAGTTTTTTCCCCTTATACGTTTCGCCTGTGGTAGAGAACCAGCGGAGAAGTTTCGCGGCATCTCTCTCGACGCGTGGAGGAGATCGGATCGTCGTAAATAATCGTTTTCATTTAGAGCGTGGACCGACGATTATTGTAATTGGAAATAACTCGCGGCGAGATATCACGTCACGCGACCAAGCATTATTAAAACAAAGGTCAGGTTATCGATTTTTCGGCGGTTTAAATGCTTTGTGGTAGAAAGTTAAACGCATCGTTAATTGTAATGTATCAGCTCTATACATAGAAACAGATTAAGCTCTACCGAATACTTGGTTTACGAAAATTGTTGGAAGAAACTACGGAACATAATGGGCTTCTAATCTTTCGATCTTCTAATTTTTCTAGAAATCTAATTAGAGATCTTATACATTTATTCAAGAATAATTCGTCGAGTGAGCAATGTGTTAAAATAACTCCAGAATTGCCCATTAGAGTACTTAATTGCTCGATAATATAATGATAAATCGTATGGATCATTTTTGTTGGGGATAGTTAACTGGTTGTTCGAAGAAAAAGAGAAAAAAGAAACCTATTGTTAGGATGGAAATTGTTAATCGAGGATGAAAATGGATAATGATAACGACTGTAAATCAGACTACACAGTCTCCCAACCGAAGATTGAGCAATTGAAAGGTCGTGCGGACGAATCTTTCGTAAGATCCTTGCCTAAAGCGAGGTTCGAGCTGCACCTGGCCTCTTCTGTACCGTTTAAAACATCGGGGAAAGCATTTTTCTTTTTCTATTCTTTTTCTCAGCTCGTAAAACCGAATTTCATTTACAAATCAATCACGTTACTGTCGCGGATAGTATCGTCCATTTGCGAGTATCGAGCGTAGAAAGTTTCGAGTGCACACTGAGATATAGGTCGACGAAAATAAAATGTACACAAATATGTTTTCAATCGGAGGGAAAAATCTCGAAATATTGTATACGTTCGTTCTTTTTTTTTCTCCAAGTAGTAGTTTTTTTTTTTTATCTCTGACAGACGAATAAGATTGCGTGTGATTTCTGTGAATAGGTTAGACGATGTTTGGCAAATTAACGTTTTCAACTTATGACGCATACGAATAATGAAATTCAATAAATGAGCACCTCTGCCCGTACGCACACAATCTACTTTGGTTTGTCACCCGGCACACCCCACTAACATTTCGACGACTCTTTGAAACATTTTCTCATTCAACGTTATATTTCGATCATTTTTATGGTACAGAACGTAAAGATTGTACAAGTTGTAAACAGTTTCTTATACTTCTAGTGAATGAATAGGTTGAAATGGTAAAAAAAAGGCAGTAGGTCTTTTGCATGGTCTTGTTTACATAACAAAACGACAGCCGTTCGTTGTGAATGATAAAAAGGGTGATAAAAAAAAAAAAGTAAGAAAAGGTAAAAAAAGAAGTTGGCTTGACAGGCAAATCGTGACGGTGGCTGTTGAAGCGTTTCCTTTTTATTCAGAATTCAGGAACTGCGGAAGAATACGATGCTTTCTTGTGTAAATCAACTGAACGCGAAAGTTCGTGTGTTGTAAAAGTTCCTGAGAGATTGCGTGTGATATATTTCGATCTAGATGAAGGGGAAAATTTAGTTAAAGTGTACGTCGTTACCTTGGGATTGCCATTGGTCAGCCATGGTATGATGTTGTCGATAAACTGTCCGATGTCTTGACACTCGATACTCTTGCTGGAGTCACCCAAATAATTCAACAGTAAAGTACCAACATTCAATTTTTTCTTGATGTCCGTCGTTGACAGGAGCGGCATAAAACCGTCCATATCACGCGGATTCACCGCCATGGTGGCTAAAATGCACGTCGTCCCCACACCTTCGCGAGTCTTTCAACGAAAACTGGATATTTCACTCGTGCACGTCAAAGCACATAACTCTGTGTCGTTTCACGATGCACGAAAACTAAACACGCGTCTTTCGTCATGCCAACGACGGTTACCACCAAGTACACGACTACCGGAAGCAAACTGTATGCGCGATTTAAAAGCCATACGCAAAACAAGTACTTTTTCTCCCCTGGTTGCTTCGCGACCGCTGTCGCGTGAGATATACGAGAGATATCTTATACAAGATTTCGTTGAGCGTTACACGATTAAATAACAAACACCGCTCGCATTTTAATTTTATTACGCACGAAAAATAATGAACATTTGAATGTAACGAAAATTATCGGCACCGTGCACGCGACGCCATTTTGATTTCTCGATCGTCTGTCTCTCTTTCTCATGGACGATCGAGGCGCTGCGTAGTTCAAGTGGACAACGCGGTAACTCGTTGTCATTCGTCATGTTGCCTCCATTTCGAAATATTTCCGAATAATTTTACCTTTTCGCCCTTTTAAATATTTGTAAGTACATTTTAATTCTAATTGTCGATCGATTAACTCACAGGCCTTTTAATATCTGTACGTAGAACTTTCATTTTTCTGCGTAATTTGTCTAAGTCAATTTATGCGTGCCGCAATTTTTGAACAAATTTTTCTAGACCTCGGTTCAAATTTAACTACTGCTATTTTTAAATTTCAATTTGAATTTTCAAATATTTAAACATAACATGACTGAATGTTTGAATATTTGTATGTCTAAATATTTCAACATATTTCGGTATTCGAATATTTGAAAGTTTAAATTTAATTTGCTAGGATTAGAATAGGATCGGTCCATTGAAAAAAAGAAAAAACCGTTAAAGATGGAGTCCTAAAGATACAAAGGGCACACTCGTGTTATTAGCTATGTAATTCTGCAACCGTATTTTAATGAAGATGACGATATATACATAGTTACAATCACATATACAATATTATATGTATATTTACAATCATCGTTAATTAATTATGCGCACACATTATACGCAACGTCGTTATCGTCACACTTTCAGCCAAGAAAATATCTAGTAAAATATTTACGAGCATGATCACTTTCGACTTTATATCGAAAATAACGATATAATCGTGTTAAATCTCGACGCCAATGCTTTTGAATTTCAATATAATTTATCTGTAACACGTAGTTGAAGAATTTCGTATGATTTTTTCAATAATCTGGTTTCTATAAAATTATATAATCATGACTAGTATATCACAATGGAACTGCGAGTGAGAATTTAATATATCTTTCGTTTTTTATAGACAACTAAAACCGTTAAAATTGTTTTTTATCAAATTTTTCAAGAAAATACGAAAAAATGATCGTTTTAAGAAAATATTCTCCGTTAAAAGATATAAATTTTTATCATTTTTGTACAATCCATGCATGTATGTATGTATATATGTACATATACAAATATATACACACACCTAAAAAAATAATCATAGAATCTGGTGACAGAAAAAAGAACGTGAACTCGTCATCTCTCCACTTTCATATTTGGTATGTTTAAAAGAGAAATGACTTGATCAGATGACCATTAAACATTTTTATTGCACTTATTTCTTCATCATAAAGTGTACTCCATTTATCTTTGGTATGTTTTTCTGTATGTAATGAAAAGGCCTTTTGTTTGTTTGACCCACAACTTCTTTATAGAAAAATCTGTTAGTCTTATTTAATATATTAACAAATATTTTTCACAGGAAATTATGCAATAAAAATAAATAATATCTGCATATGTATATATACCATATACAAGTGTATATATACACATGTATATATTACTCCTTGCAAATGGCATATTGCATGCATCTTTTGTTAGGACTACTCTTTAATGCAATTAGACAATCCAACTCTTCTGAAAAATATCAACACACAAGCATATATCGTTATTGGACAGTAGTTAAAATCGTAGGAATTTAGTTTTAACTCAATACTTGAATGTTTTGTCAAATTATACGGAAATATTTATAAAGTAATTGTCATTTCAACTGATTCACGATTGGATTGTCTAAATCCACGCGTGATAATTGTTCAAATATATTAATTATAATTTAAATAGATATTTTGACAGCTACGAGGTACTTAATGATAAATATTATCTATATATCTCATTATCAGAGTCAAGGAAAGATCCATTGAAAATGTTTTCTTGCTGAGCTTGGCAGACGAACATTATTACAATTAGTAATTACATTAAAGCTTGGTATGTGGAATAGCATGCCTGTAAAAGCCGCCAATTGTCTATTTAGAATCATATCGTCTTACCTAAACAAATTTATCTATTTAGCAGTTCGAACAAGAGCACATAATACGACCAACATTATAATTACTATATTTCAATATTTTCGACTGGCATTGCTCTTACATACTCCGGCAATATAAAAAATTAATTGCTTATATAGTTGTACTATTAACGCAGAGAGACAAAAGATTTTCTAATCGGTGGATCTTTGATAATCGATAGAGAATTTAATTTATATCTCTACGGGTACATTAAACGTACGTGTATGAGCGAGATGAACGGAAAACTACTTCTCGTAAATAATAATTACTTAAATCTCACTATATAATATTGCTTTTTTTTTACTCAAGTCTTTCACAATATACTAAATACTATAAAATTAATGAATTGAAAGGGAATGATGTTTAGTAGCAATTAAAAGATGTTTCTTTAGGCATTACGGTAGATATTCACAACGCGTCAGCAGGTCAATAATTAAAATCAAATATTGACATATAGTCTTGATATAATGATAACTTCTACCAACATCAAATATGTACAAATCATTTTTAGTTCGAGTAGAACGTAACTGTTATGTGTTACAATTTTGTGTTCACGTCATAAAATTATTCCAATTCGTGATGATTCTCTGAACACCGGAGAAAAAGATCCATGTTCGAAAATTAAATCTTCTGTTTCAATCACATATTCGTAATAAAAGTGCAGGGACTAATTGCACGCTAAGTTCAATAACAAATAAAGCTATTCCTTAACTAGTTCGTTCTTGTATTATGATTTCTGAACACTTTCTATTGTTGTATCCTTTTGTTTCAGATAGATCAGTAACGTCAAGGAAAGAAGTGCTATTGCTGCTGTTGCAGTTGTTGCAACAATGGACACACTTCGACTAAAGGTGTTCCTAGAATCTCTTGACACACTTGATTCATATCAGATTCCATCATAAGCGAAGAAATCTGATCCTCCGTCAACATTTCCACGCTAATTTTTATACAATTGAATTAATACACGATAAAAATGATTTATACGATCAAGTGTTTATAAAATATTACGTACCTCGCTAAACTTTCACTGTCGGATGTCTCTTCATCCGCATTCAAATAGGTCATTGTTTTTTCTAGTGGACTAGGAACTTTCTTTCCTCTTCCTTCAACCTTCTCAGACTTTTCACACTTCTCCTTATCTTTCTCTACCGTCTTTGGTTCATTGGAACGTCTGTCCGTAAGGCTAGATATGTTCAACATCATCATCCCATGATTGAGTAATTCTTTTACCCGTTCTCCCGTTCCAACGCTCCATAACATGTCGAGAGACTGCCTTCTACTCGAATTTGCTATAATAATTGATATAACGTTTTACTTATGCTCAATTAGTTAAACTACTGTCGAGTTTACTTTTACTTTTTATCGATGGACTCCTCGTTACATCAGCTTTCTTTTCGTTAGTTAAGGTAACTTCGTTTCCTTTTGACATAGTAGGTAACGACAGTTGTGTTATCAATTTCTTCCTAATAGATGCCTCGCTGAATTGTTGAATACTTGAACCATTTGTTGCTGGATTGATACCTTCTGGACTTAAGTCCATCGGTAATGGTTTATAAGGAATTTGATCCTCTTCGTCGGAATATATTTCGTTATGGTAGTACACCTCGTCTGGAGAATTATTTAAACTAATTTCTGTCCATTCCTCCCCATTTTGTACAACAGTATTAGTGTTCTTTGTTGCGTCAACTGGCGTTTGTATTTTCGCATTCTTTTCTATAGGCGAAAGAATGTTCGATAAGTCTGATAGCCGTGAAGTCGAATAACTCGTTTGATTTAATGTTATGATATGTTTCGTGTCAGTTGTCGCGATGCTTTTTGGACGGTCTCGCTTTATGTACTTCCGAGGTTCCGTAGAGGAGAGATTTAAGTTGCTTAGGCCCAAATATTCCGAAGAAGGTTCTTTATCGATCTAATTAAAGGCATAAATAACAATAGGTTCATGGATTTATCTCATGGTATTATGAATAACGAAAAGATAATTACTCTTATAGGCACAGGACACGGTGTACTAGGACTCATCTTATCAGGAAGGCGCAAATATTCATCGCTAGTATAATCGGTACTATCAGGTGATCCAGTAACACTGGAATCTGTCGGAGTTCCTGCATTAGTTTGCGTAGAATTTTGGTCGACTGTATTCCCCGACGGTTTGTCAAACTCATCTGTTCCATCGTACTTTCTAGTCTGTAAGTAAGAATTTAGAAGTAATCATAGATTGTTTAATGCCTGAAAGAATGTCGTTTTATAAAAGGTACAGAAAATAATTATACCCTATGGATTTCGTCACTGATTTTCTCTAAATTTCTCAGTGCTTCAGCATAAGTCATCTTAGCTTCACCCACTGATCTTTCTAATGCACTTACTCTTAATTTCTGCTCTTCCAACATTTGATTAAAATGCGCTTTCATTTCATAATATGGCCTACACAACAAATTCGTTGGTAATTAACAGATTTTATGGGATGTTCTATATTTTAAAGGAAAGTTTGCTATTCTTGTTGAATTTATCTTTCAAATATACTTTAAGAAGCTTGTTTAGGTAAAGCAAAATATAAATATATATATAAAAATGCTTGCCTGTTAAATATTTGATAAAAATATAGTTCGTGCATAAACCGGGTGACAGTTTTGAAAATAAATCGTTAGAATGGGGTTTATTCATAGCAAACGAATAAAAAAAGGGACATCATGTAAAAAAATAAAAAAATAACGTCTATCCTACTTACAACATGAGCAAGTTGTGCCTGTAGGCGATACTGTTTATCAGAAGCAAGCTGCGACGTGCACCCATACTGCCAACATGAATATAAACCAAAAGACATAAATATTCTAATATCTATACACAATTAGCATAACGTAGTAAACGATAAAAAATAAGTAATTAAATATTCATATGGGATAAACGTAAATAAGAATATTAAAAATCATAGAGCAAAAAATATGTCATCGTCAAAATATCGGATCTTAAAATTTACTTAGGTATATATTAAGTAATTAAATGCAATACATTCCATGCATTATTAAGTAAACTAAAAAATCATTCAATATCACTAGCTAAAAATGAATTAACGTGTATCTGGTACACACCTAGATTTAGCAATTGCACGTTTTAATTCACTTTGTAATCTTTGAACCTCGTGTTCTGCTTTGTGATACAAAGCAGTAGTATGCCTGTGTTCTGCTTCTGACAATGCTCTCTCATGTTTACATTCATTAACCCTGGCAGTTGCATGATTTAACATTTCCTATAAAAATTTATAGATCATAAAATTTGAGGAATTGATTTGCATATTTTAACTGAAGTATCACAGTGGAAGTTACCTGCCAGGCATGATCAAAACATCTTCCTTCTGTTCTCAACCCTTCTTCTGCTAAGTAAACCATTTCTTTCGCTGCTGCATGCTGACTATTGGCTCTTTCAAATCTAATGGCAGCCTTCTGTGTTTCCTGTAATGCCTGTAAGTTTTTTTAATTAAATTAATAATTCAAGTATATGATCTAACTGTATTGATTAGAGATATTCCTTACTTCTTTTGCTTTGAACCTGGCATCATAATAGGGTCTAGATTTCTCAATACAAGCACCAAGTTTCTTAGCTAAACTATCAATTTTTAATGTAGATTCACAAAGTAGTTCTCTAAAAGTTGCTCTTGCTTCCTGAAAATAACAGTCCATTATTTACACATAGGTAATCAATGTTTGAAAGAATTCATGTTTTCATGCATCTTAATTCACTTTGGTAAATTGAACAGATGTGAAGTTTCAAGTCATAAAACGTTTCTTTAGACCATGTTGTAAATGACTCTAAGATGATCTTTCAAGCCATTATCCATTTACTCATACGCTTTACAGCAATCACCTCAATGAAATGTAATCACAACCAGTTTCAAAACTTGGTACTAATTTGGTCCTCCAAAGAGGGAGTCAGTTATTTTAATTCATCGCAATCAAAAATTACTTTGTAAAAGAAATGTGAAACCTATAAGAACAGTTGAATTATACTTACATCCAAATCAACCTCAAGTTTGTTGATATCATCAGTAGCTGTATTCAATCTTTCAAGTTCAATCTAAAATGATAATTGATTATTAGCAAATTAATTTGGTTGACACTTGCCAAAAGTTTAAACAAAAATTACTGCAATAATTATTCTATACAATACATTTTCACACTAAATGGTACTCGTTAATTTGCAGATTAACCGGCCGAATTGATTTCGTGCTACTATAGCAAATGGACAATCAGAGTGAGGAAGACTGTACAAAAATATAGAGCGTTTTATAACGTGGCAAACAGAACGTATATCCACGAAAGGATTGAACTTTTTGCAGCAGTACCAAAAGAATCGTGACACTTGATAATTGCGACACATGTTTTAAAAATAATAAAACGTAATCAAGTGTTTTATTCGTGGTAACGTGGAAATGTCAATATCATAAGTAGCTAGGTTTTGAAGCCTATAAATTATTTCCAGAAGAACGCATCAGTTTACCTGCACTCTAGGATCTACTGCATCGTCAACGCGATCAGAATCATCGCCACTTTCTTTCTGCACACGTCCACTCATAATTAAAGTTAGAACTGAATATTATTTACAATTTTTCATACCACCTGTATCGTCTGCTACATATCAGGTGGCCATGTTGAATGTTAAAGCAACTAACAGTGCCGTCCACGTTAAAACGGTCAAGGGCACTTGTAAACTAGACGTTCTTTCCAATTACACTTTTCATGCTATAAAGTATAACGAAAATGTCGCAATATTCATGAACAATTTGTAGATTCAACCGAGCAATATTTTATGTAGCAAACGACGAAAGAAACCTATCTAAGGTTGGTGCAATATGTTTCAGAATGATTACCCCATGAAAGAAAATAGAGTGGGAAGGAGCAGGTAAAGATAACTGAGACTTATATACGAGCATATGCATTATATTGTAACGCAGAAGGAAGATTTTATGTACAATGTATTTTTAGACTCAAGTGGTAGTTTCGCTTAACCAAGTTCGTCTATACGAAACATGCCGCCATACGACGATAAACATGGCTACCCAAGTGATTGGACATGGCGTCGAACGTGTTTCTCGCTAATAGAGGGGGCTGCCTACTCGGCAGGCCCGCCTGAACTCTCAAATAGATTTTTTCTCATTCGCATTGGTGGGTTCTGTGTTGTCGGAACAGGTGGATTACGTCCAGGGAAAGCGGACGACGGTGTAGAAACGTCAATCGCCAAGTTGCAACAATAATTCATCGTTGTCGGTGAGTGAAAACATCAAATTACGCGACGTACCTGATGGATAAAAGGAATCTCACCATTTTCAACAGTTCCATTGTGTCGCGCCGGTTATTTACAGCAAGATAGAAAAAAAAAAGAAAAGGGAAACAGATAAAAAGGTGTTTTTAATCGATAGACACACAGGGACTTTCTATTTCGGCATTTTTACGTAGCGTCGGGACTACGAGCGGAATAGCGAAAGGCAACCGACAGACGAGGATAGATCAAGAACACGGGCAACGCGTAAAGGTCTGCTCGTGATCCGGACAACGCTTGGAAATGCAACGTTCCTTTAACAGAAAGGCGATCATAGATTGTGCATATTTCTGGTGAAAACATTTTCCTCTTTCGCGCTTTCTGTTTTTCACGTGACTCGCGGGACACGAGGGGATTTCAAATTCCCTCGATTCGCGCTTCTTTGCCTTATATGTTACACGTATTGTTTCACGCCTTATATTTTCACGACGTTTTACTCGGCTTACCTCTATCTTCCCTTCTCATTCTACAAATACGATTCCTCGAGTGAAATAAACGGCGGCAACACAATGTTGACATTTCGTATTTTATTCGATCGATCGCCGAATGAAGTAGAATATTCTACTAGATTCCTATCTGTTGATCGTTCAAAATCGTAAACAATGGATACAGCCTCAACGGATAAATCAAACTTCCGATGTCACGAGGTGAATTGAAACTCAAGGACAGATCGGGAAACGGTCCTCCATGGATACCACACGAAACGTCATAAAAGTCTCTTATAGCGTATTCCACTATAGCTGCATCACAGTTAACTTATTTTGTATTCGTCAAGCGAAAATGTATCCGATGTCACGACAAACTCACAGTACGTACGTGCGAGTTCCCTTTTCGTCGTAACTGATTCGATGAAGTGGTTCCATTGCTTGTACCGAGAGAGATCGTTTACCGTACTTGTCGTTTAATAAATTTACGCACGTCGTCGACCGCAGATAACTTTTCATATCACACGAACGCCCACTCGTCAGCTCGTTTCAATCGCTTCGACTTGATAGGTACAACTTTCAATTTTTCCTTGCTTTTCACTTTTCCTTTTTTCCTCCCTTCGATTCGACGTAAATTTCATTTCTCCGTGCAGTATCGAATTCATAGAAAAATTAACGAAACTCGAACGATCTTTTCAGCGAGATAAACATTTCACGGATCACCCGGTGCATAGTTGGAGAGATTCAAGCTGCATCGTTTCGAGGAATAAGCCGGTGAATGAGGCTTTATACCTGTCGTCCAAGAAGACTTCCCTTCGAGGACATTATCCTCTATCATTGTATATACATTCTTTTCTAAATATGTACCCCGTTACACATTCTTCTTCTTCCATTCACACGTTAATAAGTCGAAAAAACTGTCGAGTCGTGACATGTGTACAGAAAAGCAGGTTTCTCTTCTTTTTTGCCCGGTTTTCTTATCAAAGAATCCCTACGATTCTTGAATCCGTCGAACTGGATATACAAGCGAGCAAAATGTCTGTCTTCGAACGCGTGCACGTCCCGAATTATCATTTCAAATAATCGTCGTCGGTCAACAGCAGCAATCTGGAAACGTGTAACTAATGTGGTCGCACTTACGTAAAAGGATTTACAAGTATGTACACGTATATGTATATACACGCTAGCAGTTTTCAACTGTGCGATTACCGTGTTTTTCGTAATTCTGTTAACCGTGTTTTGCGAAACCGCACTTATCCCTCGATCCATCGAAAAAAAAGTTGCGGCCACGACTTCCAATATCGCGATGGCAATCTTTCAAGAAAGCAGGGAGAAAAACGTCGTCGCGAGGCGAAACAACTTACCTGCACAAGGTGATTGCACCTTTAATAATCTGTTTTCCCTTTGGTAAACAGTACAAGGTGGACAAACTTCAATTTCAATAAGGAATAAAAACTTCTTTAGACTTCCAGCAACGGAACAACTTCCTTTCCTCGTAGACACGTTTCTTGGAAAGTTCTAATAGATTTGTATCTGTTTCCCAGGAAAGTGTAGAAAGGTCCTCGAAGCTTTAGCTACGTTCTAACATGAACTCCCAAGAACTCTTCAGGAGGTTTTTAATCCGTTCAAGACAGAATATCTACAGTCTTCGTAGATGATCGAGAAGCTGGAAAACTTGAACAACCTTCGACAAAGTAAACTAGCTACGGCCCTGTGAGAAAGTCACGGGGCAACAGAGACGACTTCGTTGTCGTTTTCGTTTCGCTTTGTCTCCGTGTTCTACGTAACCGCGACTTGTGTTGACGTGCTCGCTCGTCTACAGATAACCGCGTATTATTTCTACAGAAAAGATGCTCCAGGTGGTATATTCGTAATGTGTAAAGTGTGACTATTCTGGTCCAAGGATAATACCAGAGTGACGCTTCTTTTCAACAATTTTTTCCTCAAGAATGCAAATAAATCGTTCGACTGAAACTCATTAATGTCCGTTCATCCAGAGAGCCTAATTTTAATACGCATAAGTTTCTAATTACATTGTGTCTGAAGAGACGCACCTTGTTGCTGAATAATTATGCACGCTTGGATACTGCAGCACGACGTACGTGTCTTGTATAACGATACCGCGGAAATCATTCTTGGATGCAGCACGTGGCTAATTTCTTAGCATCACTTAGGATTATAAAGACGTTTGCGAACGTTGGACAACTCTCATATAAGAAAAGAATTTTTTTTTCTTATCTTCCAAGTCTACGTATAGTCTGCGGAATAAGTATGACGAGATCGTAAATTAAAGCATTAAGTAGCGACACTAATCGGATCGAGGTTTCCGTCGATATGCTCGAACGTGCAAACTTCAACGCCTCGCTCGATCTCGCTGTATTTCTTCCATCAACTATACGTCCAGTTTGAAAAGAACAGTATTATGTATATACGAATGCTACCCGGTATATGACCCGTCACGGGACACAACGTTGGCGCACCAAAAATGCGGACAGAATGGTTGGTTAGCGGTCAAGAACACGGTCGAAGAAACCAACTGATAATACACGCGTGGTATACGGGGAGAACGCGTAATTAATGCAAGACCGTGTTTTTTTTTTTTTTTTTTTGCGTACACATTCGTAAACGGAGGTTCTACCACGAAACATACGTGAAAAAGGTCATTGTGAAGAATAAAACGTGCTGGAACTGGTGTCCAGAATCGGAGCGTCGCCCGTTACAAACACGTAAATCGCATTTACAGCTTGACGATTAAAGTGTTAATTGTCCTTTCGACTTCTTCGCGATGGATTCGCTCGCGAATTTGTAATACGCACGTCTCTGTTACTAGAAGATTTACCAAAAAGATTTTCGTCGCTGTTCAAATACATGAAAGTTAATTTTTTATTCGGTTACTCGTTGATTGAACAGGTGAAGAAACAACACCAATACATTAACGGAGAATTGCCCGCGCGGAAGTGCTCGTTTCTCTTCTTCATGACCTTCGATTACGTATCGTTGACGCGGAAATTATATGTCACGAATCTATCAATTGCATTCTTCCCTCTTCCGTGATAATCAACGGAGAATTGCCGGTTAAAGTCTAAGCTATTTGAAATATAGGGGTAGTTGAATATTTAGCAATTTTCAGCTTAGCTTTTCCACATGTTTTAAGTAATTTCGTAGACGAATACTGGTTGGGAACTGTAATTCTACGAGAATATGAATCGATGTGGACAAGAGCGAGGGAGGGAAACCTTTGCAATGGTTGCTGGTGTACAGATAGGCGTAATCATCTTTGACTATCGCTTCGGCTCGTGTTTCCTACGTACTGAACATCTGCAAATATCTACATTAATTGTTTCCTATTCGACGTTTATCAGGTGGGCGTACAGTTCGTTTACTGGTGTACGATCAAATTTAATACTTTGTCAGAAAAAGGGGAATCATACTTAATAGTTCATTTTATTCTTTCAATTGATCTTTTCTTTTCTTTTTCTACCAGATGCAAGTTTGAATGGTTTGTAACGTGCATCAGGATGCTTGGAGCACGATATCAGCGATACGCAACGAAAGGTTTATGCGTCGACACTAATATGTATGTCAGGCATAGTGAATCGAGATATACTTTCCCTGCTTTCGCGCGTATCCACAGTCCAAGACGAGTTCGCTAGCGATCGAGTATTGTCCGTGGTGGCCAACAGTGAAACCGGAACTCGAGAAAGTTCCAAAACGATCGTCGAGTCGTGGAAATTCCATTCTGTCTCCGGACAGATGCACTCAAATATCAGGCTCTTCCTAGAAAGAGAATTCCGGCAGCGTGAAGACGACACTGGTCCAAGACGGGCAGACGGTCAAAACAAAAATTGTGCAATCATCCCTTTGCTATTTGATTGTATAATGAATGAGCAGACATATGCGAAAAAAACCGGTTCCCAGTTGCCGTGGCTGAATCATACCTAAAACCTGTCGACTTCTTTCACGTTCACATTCACATCAGTTTCACGATGACGTTCATCGAAGCGCGTGCACCAGGAAAACACAACAATTCGTGCTTAAGTGGATTCATATTAAACAATACATTATCTTCATTGTATAGTCACGTTGCCGTGTTACGTCTGTACCTTGGAAATTCCGCTAATTTGCCATTTTTCAGACCAGCAATTCCTGCATTCCTTCATATTCATACTTCAAACATTGAAACTGCGTTCGTAGGGATACGAAGAGCATGGAATTTTTTCCCAATCTCAGTGCATAATTATACCGAAGAATTTCGCTAAGGGAAACTAGAGGCGTTCCTCTTTGTGAGATCCATTTGCGGGCTGTTCGCATGGAAAATATTCCTGTTGCGCCAAACTCTGCGAAGCTACTTTCATACGCTCGTGGCGATTTTGTAATTCGGCGTTATTTTCTCACGCATAGGCGGTTGCGTTCGTGGTTCTCGTGCTTTTAGATACAAAGAAGGCAAGACGGGTCCGTATAACGCGGATTGACTGACGCTGGTTACATAGAAGCGCGAATATAGCGCGCGTGCATCCTGTTGTAAAGTCTCGTCCTAAATTTCTCTTGGATTTCATGAGACCTCGGAAGTGGACAATTTTCGTGTCCATTCATTGAAGAAAAAGAAAGGAAAAAAGGTGAAAAAGAATAGGAAAGAATGGAATATGAAGAAAGGCGACAAACTGCGTCCACATGTCCTTCGATATCTCGTTGTACGTGTATTCACTGATATCTCGTGGAAATCAAATTAATCCGCGATCGATTACGAAAAAACAAAAAATCTCACCGGCTGGCTGGAGGGATATAAATGGATCTTGTTGCAAGAATACGCTATCCTTCCCCCTCGATGATCCGCAGCAGAAGAGGATAGACAACTTCGGTCTCGGTCGTGGCTGGTACCGCCATCCTCTTATCCCTTCTCATTCTATCGAATCGTCTACGATCGCAGATCGTGCCTCTGTCTTTGTCCAATATCTCTTCTCTTTTAAATCTTTCATACTTTACTTTACCTATCGAACGATGTCTCGATAGATTCATTTACCTATACATCATCTTCCCCAGATCGATATCTTTGACAATTCTAACGAATTACTTGAATATTTCAGTATACGCGAGAATGGACGAAGAGAGTGAATCGATATGAACGCTGTAAATGCTAAAGAAGATGAATGCTTCTCGTAGGACACCTCTAATGGCGATCCGTTGCAAAGTCGAACGAAAGTAGATGAGGACAGAGGACCATGGTCTCGACCGTGGCTGGTACCACCACCTATCAGGCCTTCTCATTCTACCGAATAGTGTTACCAGCACCGATTCGACTCCCACGACTGGTTCAGCCAGTTGAGTCGGTCGAGATCGCTCGTGCTCGGCCAGCTCCGATAGCACTCGTTGCTTCTGCAGCTTGTTGTCTGCTCGACTTCGCTCGGTTTCATTCGGCTAATCAACGTGCGCGCCGATCAGTTCACCATGAGCCGTCGACCGGCTCGCGTTCTTTGAGTTTCATCATTTTGTTTTCTTTTTTTTTCTCCTCTTTAATTTCCTCGATACCACCTGGTTCTTTCGCTCGTGGCCTCGTCGACTGCACCTTATAGTTTCGTTCGCGAATCGCTCGATCGTGGGTATGTGTTGCGTGCGACTCGTTTAACTATTCTGGATATATCCGTGGTGAACGTAAAGCTCGCGGTAAGTCTTCATTTAAATTGCGTTCTCTTGCTGCGACGTTCCGAGCCTTCTCGACTGGTTGGTAATTTTATTCGTTCAACTAATAACGGATGGAAAGAAAAGTTTGAACGTTCGTATTGGGAGAGGAGCGTTTCCATTGTGTAAATTCGAAAGTCATCGGTCGCAGCTGTGCGTAGTTCGTTCGTACAAACGGAGAGATCGCGATTGTCCTTGCGAGTTAATGCATCTAGATCAAAACGGGACATCGCGAGCGGTTTTTTTTTTCACCGAGAGAGGGGAAAAAAATGGTGTTCGTTTACGGTTTCACTTTTCATTGACCAACATCGTGACCGTTCGTTCGTTCGTTCGAAAGGTTTACGAGCGAGATTACGTTATGCTCTTTGTAAGTGAAATCCCATCGGCTCCTCTTAAACGTTCTACTTTCTACCAACGTTGTGCTATTTACTTTCTTGCATAGAAATTGCTCGTAATTGATCGGCGTGTAACTCGGTAATATGCAGGGAACGGTAATAAACGCGAAACATCTCGAGCTTGCATTATAACCAGACTTTAATTGTTCAGATTTGTAGCGTCTAGAAGATAACGAGATCGTATAGTTCGTGTGTTCAAAGTTGCGACAACAGTACTGGAAAAAAAATCGTAACCCAAAGGCTATCGATCGGTTTAATTGTAGATATGTAAGTGGATTAAAAAAAAAAAAACAAGCAGATGATTCGTGGTGCATGTGCAAGTGAGGCAATTATCACAGTCGAAAGGTCCGATGCGAAAACGAATGTCAAAGGTCTCGGTATTCGAAAGAGCACGATACGTTTCGTGGAATTGAATTGAGAGATAACTCGCCTGGCGCCTCTGTTCATTTTTCTTTTTTTCCGCTGTTGCATTTAAATACGCATTCTGCACCGCGCAGAATCTTCGTGGTACCATTAAAGAATGTTATTCGCGTGTTGTAAATGTAACAGTAATGACGACCAGTTGCATTATGCAATGACCAGGCAGTCTGAATAGTGGACATTAAATTTCTATCTTCATTTTTCCAGCGTTTTGCTCGAATAGTACGAACCCGTAACACAGTACCCGCATGTGGCGATCGTAATGTGTATGTTTAGAGGCAGATATAGAGCGAATAGAGATGGTGAGGACATTGCACCGCATCGAAGCTGCATAAATGTTCTACGATTCTGAATCAGAGGAACGACTAATTGATCGTTAGAGGCGGATTACTTTATTTAGAGGATAAAAGTCGTGGGAACAGAGACATGTTGTTAGCCGAAACGCGCGAAACAGGCTTAACTGGGACAATGAGTTTCCACATTGCCATTGGAAAGCAGACAAAAAACACGAGATGCATCGCCTCGAGCAATAGGACGTTTCGACGCTGTTAAATCGTCGCGTAGACGCGTTTCTTTTTTGATAAATCGTCAAATCTGGGTCACGATCACGACCCACGATGCTTTTTTTCTCTCTCCTCTAAACAGATCGCCTGGAAATCGTTCACGCCGTCAGAAACCCGGGAGAAAGTGCTAGACCGACCATTTTCTAATTGTCCGCATCCGCTGGAAAAATAGCCGGCAATTATTGTCCGCCCTGTTGAATGTATGGTTAATCAGGGATTAATGGTGGTATGTGAGATACTCCGGGTAATGAGTCGCGAAAGAAGCTTGTAAGTTCTTCACATTCTTCCTTTTTCCTTTTTTTTCTTTTCTTTCGTTTCCTCCTCTTCGTTCCACGCGCTAACGATCTCGCGTTCGATTTCACGCGAAAAATACTTTCGATGAAATCCTCTTAGCGCGTTCACTTGAAATTAGAACCTCTGGCCTCGCTGCTTCTCTTTAAATTACACTCACTTGCACCCCAATGTAATAACCGTTTCAATGGCAGAGCACGAGGTTTGAAAGTACATTCCTGAACGAGGGGCGAGGACGATTAGCCAAGATTGAATTAACAACGGCAACTAATTGACTGATTCTACAGATGGTGACCAGAACGGTAGAACGTGTACGATACGATGGGGCCCAGTCTCACCTTGAACGTTATGCAACCCGTTATTAACATACGCATAGTCTACGTTGGCCGGGGTTAGTTTCATAGAAAAACTACGCCATATCCACTGGTATCTAATGGGTTCTGCGTCTGAACTGTGCCAGTGTCTGCGACAGGGCCAATTAGAAAATTCCACACCGTAGTGCAGCTTCTCTCTGCTCTTGCACGCGCTTTTTCCCTTCTGTGACGTTGCTGCGTCGCTGTTAAACCTTTTACCGTGTCTACATTCTAACGGTCATCTAATAGAGTAATTACGTTGCCTCGTGCGAGATGTGTACAGTTAAGTCGACATTTAACTCGAAACATTTGTAATATCCATGTGTTACACAGAGGAGATGGGGAAGAAAAGGAATACAGAAGGATGTATAATTGGCGAGGAAAGTCGCTCGACGCTTCCGTCGACGACGAACCAAACGTTCCATTCGCAACTCGTACGAAATTGGTGGCGAAAGTTGTTGACATTATACAGGATAGGAACGCGCGTAGTTACGGCCAGCGTTTTATTCATTATTCATGACGGGAACTTCTCGGTAATAATACATTTTAATGATTTGTAAATGGACCGGCGCGGCGGTTTCGATAATGCGCCTCGACGCATGAATCGCGGCATTGTTCTTTTGTAGAAACAAACGCGTTAACTCGTTCCCCTGCTGTTCTTTCTTTCCGTTGCTTCCCTTTTTTCTTCTTTACTCTTTTTCCTGGAGCAGGAAAGTTCAGAACGTAGAGGTGTCTATTACAAGGGAACGGGTTAAGAAAGGTAGTGGATACCCGTAATGCGATACTAGCGCGAGTACACGCGGAACGACTGTGACTTTCGCGGTATTATTAGCATACGTTTTCTCGATGCGGCGCATCATTCGCGTGGAATGCAGAAAAATGCCCAATGTCCACGCGATTTTCGCTTGGAGAAATCGGATGCAATAACCACGCTCGTTTAGCAATAAGGACAGCGTATATATGTATACTACATTCCTCTCACTTGCGTTTATAATACTCGTCCGTGCGTACTCTTCGTTTCCGTAAACATTTGTACGTTAACGTTTGTTAGATAATAGAAAAGAGCGAGGCTTAAAATAGATGTATTTTTATCTCGTGCTGCGTGCAATATCTCAGATGAAAGAACGATGAAAGACGAATTGAATTGTATTTGGAATATGCATGCAGGAATTCTGTGTAGAGAGCTCGAAGAGACTTTCATTCTGCTAGATCAGCCGGATCGTTGACCGTTAGCCCGTACACTCTTGCCAGCGTGGTTATTTGTTTCTAGTACCCGCGTAAATATCACGCGCGTTACCGGCTGCTACGTGAAAGGGCCGCTCACCCCTGTGCAAGATGCACGTGTCGTGCGTGCAAGAAACCGCGCGTGTCACACGTGGCACCTTCTGCTTCCGATTCTTTCTTCGTTCTTTACCTGCTCTATTCTAGCAGACGAGCGGTTGGAAACGGAACACCCAGTAGACTATAGAAGCACAAGCTGTCATGCAACAGGTGTTGTACGCGCGGCAATTGAGGTGTGCTACCGGTTACCACTAGCACCGCTCGTTCCACGTACGAATCCTCGCGTAATTTCTCAGTCATTACGATTCATAAGATCTACGCTGTTGAATGTGTTGCACGCTATAAACGTTCCGTAAAATATGGCAGTTTTATAATCGTAATTAAGAAGTATCCTTGAGTAAACTGTTGTCCTCGCTGGTCGTCGGAATCGTTAACGAAGTTAGAACTCTGTAAATCTTCTCTTGGGTAATTCCTTCAACGAGATTCGTTAGCTGGTTCACCGATGACGAGTATAACGATGGGAAATGATTGTGTCACCGAGAACGACGAAACCCAGTTCTCATGAGTTCCAAGACCCGTGTAGGACGAACGCACGCAAGCTGAACGCGATTCGAACGAACGAACGAACGAACGACAAAGAGGAAAGGGATTAGAGTAGAGCGTAGAGCATGGGTGGTGGAAGGTAGGGCAAGTCACGGAAAGGCACCAGGTTCCATTCCTCGGTGTTGTGCGCTGGGCAACAAGCGGCACAATACCACACGGGCCAGGCAAACGCTTTGGTCCGACCTCTTTGTGGCTACGTGGGAGGAATAGGAAGTCGTGCATTAAATCCGAACCTCCACCTTTCAACGCTTAAACGCTTCTCAAATAGAATGTACAGGATACCGGCGTGAACCGGCACGCTCTGCTCACAAAAGCGAGATCGTGATTGCGCTCATTTTTCAGTTAACATACGAGGAATTCTACTTCTTTCTTGTTACTCCCTTTCTGTATCTCCACTTGCTCTCGAGAACAACAGAAAGGGATGACGTTAAGCTCTGTCGTTCGCTCTTCGATGATATAGACACTTTTGAAATTTCAACATCGGTCCGCTGTATCGTCGAACGATGAAACATAGATCGGTGTGAGTAATGATAATGAGATCTGTATTACTTGCACAACGATACAATGAACCACAGCCTCTCTGGTCTGTTTAAGTAACGCGTCAATGCACACTTGATCTAATTGAATATACAGCGGTCGCGAAGTGTGAATAGTGTCATGTGCGAGATGATGAAACGCGAAAGGATTTAGCCTTCGTGTCCAAGGCTGACTGCTCGAACGGCGAACAATCGTCTGCACTTTAAGCCGGTTTTACGCGGTTTACCAATCCACTCGAGGAACAATGAGACACCGCAGCTTCGATAGCAGCCAAGCTTGTTACGGTTCCTTTTGATTATCGGGAGCCGCGTTCGTCCAAACGAAACGTTTCGCAGAATCGACACTCGATAACGATTCTGGAAAATTACGAAAAACCGTTCGTTAAAATTATATCGCCAACTGCTCAGCGACAAGATGTTCTCTTTCTAAATGGACCACACTCTCTCACAGGATATATTGTCGGCGATTATTTTATCTATGGCAGGCACTCTCGATTGTATAATCGAAACAAACCGAGGAAAAAAAACGCATCGTGGCTCTTCCCACGATACTCGAGCAGTGAAAAGTCGTTTCATCTACGATATTACGCAACCGTTTTCGCTTTTAATTAATAAAATCGACGATACTTCTTTCTTAGATACCGATTATATTGGGAACGGTGTGTTTGATTTATGTCTAACCAGAAAAGGTAATTTCTTTTTCGATGTTTGGATTACAGGTGTCGGTGAATAGGGGGAAAATTAAAGAACCGACAATATGAGAAACTCAACGCTATTGAAATGGGCGCAGAACTCGACGAACAGTAAAAACCAAACCAACAAGAATGGCGGTGAGCAGATTTCGTTTTGCGATCAAACGCGTGCGTTCGATTGTGCGTGTATATGATCGGTGAATTCTATTTGCAGGAACAAATAGGAACTGGATACACCCACCGGATGCGCTCCAAAAAGGCCACATCGCCTACTTAGTCAAGGTACTGGTTACTTTCATCGCTAGAGAACGAGAATGGAACAAGTAGTCGCATTTTTAAGGACAATTAAAAGTACAAGAAATATCAACGTTTCTTTAAGCCAAAGAAATTCGAGATTGTTTCTCGTAAACTGCACACGCCAGCTATGTTAATAATACCAAAGTTAATAACAACCGAGAGTAGCAATTCAGCGAGGTCGTAGTTTGTTGCAAAATCGCAAACGAAAATAAATCAATCTCAATTACGACGCCATTCGATGGATATTCCTCTAGATATCGGGTTATTTTTTTTGTTTTTTTCGCAAACATTAAGGTCAAGATGTCCTCCATCGTTGTATTTGCATAGGAGAAATAAACTTACAAGATAGACTAAACCGGAAATTCGTAGATATCTACTTGGAATCGTTCGATCTGCGCAAATTGCTCCGACGGCCAGTGTGTTAGAGTTTTTCTTCGCGACGATAACGCGAAGATGCGCAGAAATAATTCACGTCGTCCGACGAAGAAAGAGATAAAAGAACGTTTCGCAGAGTCATTGAGGATTTTCTTTGACGCGTATGGCGTGAAAATAAACTGCGAGGAAATAAGCGTACTTTTTATCTGTCATCGGTGTGTTGTAACCTGGCAAGGTCGTCGTTCTTTAAATCATCGTTTTTTCAACAATCGATGGAATAGCCATAAGGATGTTTAAATTTAGCGTTTATTTCGTGTCGATTAAATTCGCATAAAATTATGAAAACATTGTTTTTTCGACACTTTTTCTGACGTTTCTCTGTTTGCTCGTTCTTTTTCCACGTTTCATTTACTCCTGTCGCTCGAAAAAGTTGCATAATCCCCTCACGGTGTTCGCGTCTGCCTTTCATTTCTCTTCGCGAATCGCCAGTGGAACTATACGAGTGTCACTTTCGGAACGCGAATGCACACACGTCCGCAATAACGAAACTGGTCGAAGTTGGAACGCGCGAAAAGTTCGTTGTACCTTGAAATTTCGCGACGGAATAGATTTCACTATTCTACAGAGCGAAACGAATGAGCCCTCGCCGTGTACACCGTCTGTTTTTTTTTTCAATTATTATTTTGTATTCTTATTTTTAAGTTACTTTTTATTGAAAATGTTCAACGTTCAAACTTTGTATGAAATTTTACTGCTTCGCCGATTCCATGTAAATTGCACGCGATAAAGTTGCATATTTTATATAGGCTGTTTGCCACAAAGATAAAACCGTTGAATCAATCAACGTTACAAAGTACTAATCGTATGGAGGCTCTGTATTCGCTTAATAATTCGATATCTCCTTGACCATTGATCTCGATGTCGTGGCACATATCTTTTCATCCGTATGTCGGCCAAGTAATTATTATGGAGCAATGGTTTATGATAATCATCGTGAACGCGTGTATACGATTGTGGAATGAAGAGAAAAAATGCAGGATGTATAATGGAACGTATAACGCAACATCTGCTTGTACGATTATCTCAGACTTCTCTTCGATTAGAAACTAGAATATTTGAATTGTAATTTAGGTGTTCTGCTTTTTTAGTACTTGGGCAGCACAGAGGTGGATCAACCTAAAGGCATCAAGGTTGTCAAAGAGGCAATTTGCAAGCTTAAATTTAATCAACAGTTGAGGAAGAGCGAAGGTACGAAGACTCCTAAAGTGGAACTCACTATAAGCATCGATGGAGTTGCTATTCAAGAACCTAAAACGAAAACAACGCCAAAAGTATTACATCTTTCTAACGGCATGCTATTAAAGAATTATCCAATAGCGATTTTAAACGAATGATTTTTCTTTAGCGGATTATGCACCAGTATCCACTGCATAGAATATCATACTGTGCCGACGACAAGGGCGAAAAGAAATTCTTCAGCTTTATCGCGAAAGAGGAAGACGCCGAGAGACACACGTGCTTCGTCTTCGTTAGCGATAAATTAGCTGAAGAAATCACGTTGACGATCGGTCAAGCCTTCGATTTAGCGTACAGGCGGTTCTTAGAAACTTCTGGGAAAGATCTGGAAACGCAGAGGCGTTGCATGGTATTGCAGCAAAAGATAAAGCGACTGGAACACGAGAACAACGTGTATCGCCAGCGGTTACAAGATATAGCTGCTATCAAAGGATCGGTTGGTTTCACCGACATGAATATATTATATTTTTAAAACGGAAGATGCACTATTTCAGGAGAATTTTTTTGTAGGCTGATGTGTCAGCATATCTGTCACAACACAATCTTCCGGATATCCTGCACGTGCCTGGCGCTACGAATGAAACAACGCAAATAAATGGATCGAGTAATAAGTCCTCTCTTGGCATAAGTAACGACAGTAATGGGAATACCTCGAATGGATCACAACCTCCTCCAGTTCCTCCTAGAAGTTTCGAAAAATCCTTCGACGATAATTTCATGGGGTATGTAGAAATGTCTCGGTAAATGTGCTTTAAAATATTGAGAGAATATTTAGGAATTAAATGATTTTCCGTGAATAGAAGCGAGCCAGCTCCAACACCGTCAGTTGGTACCAAATTGGAGGGACTTCTGATGGACGAATTCGAGGAAGATTTTAACCCTAGGGCGTACGAAAGTGCAGCTAATGGACTGGGTAATCATCAAACGAATCACAATTCTCTTTTAAACGGTCAAGTATCCTCGAATTCCAACTTCTTTTCACAAAGCAATGGCACTACAAGTCCTCCACCATTATGTGAGCTGATTATTCACTACCTTCGATAATGAATATTAATCATATCATCGCTGTTTTTTTTTTTTTTTTATTGTTTCGTTTCATTCAGTGGCCCCACCACCAAAAGCAAAGGATTCTAGACGTCAAAACGGGGTGAAAGAAGATTTATTTGGTAGCATCCCCTTCAATCCTCCGCCACCTGTGAACGCA
Organism: Habropoda laboriosa; assembly: GCF_001263275.1. NCBI lineage: Eukaryota > Metazoa > Arthropoda > Insecta > Hymenoptera > Apidae > Habropoda > Habropoda laboriosa. The sequence goes on along the minus strand of NW_017100187.1, from coordinate 2,213,385 downwards.
AAAAATGAATTCAACGATCCGTTTGAAATGGGCGAATTCGGAGCAACACCGGCGATTTTTAATCCTAGCCAGCAAGAATTAGAAAATGCGATTGGTCTTTTAGATAAGAAGCTGCTCGAGATGAAGGTATATCTCGCGATCGATATAAGATTGAAATGCATTTAAAGATAATAATGATTAATTGTGTTGATGTTTCAGGATGGTTTTAGTAGAGGTCTTTCTATCGACACCGATGATTTTTCTTTGGAAAGCTTGGATCCGCTGCGGAATTGAATCAAACGTTTCTTTTAAAGGGAAAAAGATTGAAAAGAGTAATTCGTTGTCGTCTGTTCGTTAGAGAACATAAAAGTCCCGGAAATGAATAGGCAAATTAGGAACTACATTTATGCGAAACCAAAATTAGTCAATTATTACTATAATTATGCTAATCGTATATTTATCGTGATGTTTGATATTTATCAAATGCCTATTGAATATGGATAGTCGCTTAGGTCTCGCTACCGAACGGTGCAGAGATTGTCAATTATTAAAAAACACAGGGAAACAAATGGTATTGATACTCGTATAATACTTTTGTTAATACTGTTTGTTTCTTGTTATAAAAATTTGCATTACTTTAACCGAATGTAAGGAGGCAAAAATACGAGATATTTTAACAAGATTTCCTATCCTAATTCATCGTAGATGAAGCGAGCTAAGAATGATAAAGAAAGAAATAAGTTTTCTTCCTTGTTTCTACATGCATGAGTGAAAGAACAAACTACTGTGCCTTGTATCAGCATTTAACGGGCTAAATCGAAAGTTGCCCTTAAAACCGTAGGCCTAGTTCTTCTTGTTAAAGTTAGGAACTGTAACTTATAATCCTTACTGTTGGGAGATGATCCATTCCGTGGATAGGGTACCCATATATAAAGTGTGTTAACACTTTCTTCCATCATATCGCTATATTCCTTTCCAAGCGTGTGAAAGTTAGAATCATGTCAAGCTATCGTTTTTAATCGTAATCAAGCGAATACCGCGTTATTTTTAATCGAGAAGTAACAGAGGGCATAACGTAGGTGCCTTCATTATCGCAGGGTTCAATTAAAAAAAATATTAGTAATATATTTTTATGCATCTTTCCGTCGTGAATTGAAGCACTAACTGAAATAGCAATAGAAATCATTACTATTAATAGATGGCTGTATACCTAACATCTGAATCTCTTCTACCGATCTTTCATCTTCTACTTTCCTTTACCCGTTCTTTCATTTTCCATTTTATTCATTCAGCATCGTTATAATATAAAGAAAAAAAGGAACGGAAAACATAAGGAAAATGTAAAATGGTATGAATGCTGTGTAATATCTTAGTCATAAATTTTGCAGACACTTATGCATGCATGTAAATGTCATGCAATCTTTAAGGTCATACAAGATGATATTTGATACAATAAGAGAAAGATTATGAATTATGTACATATGAAATGCTGTTTTATTATTGTTGCTCTATTGTTTAAGCATTATCGTTAACAATATAATGCGTAAATAATGTAGCTGAGAAATTCGTTTTATTTAACCTACATTCGTAAAGCATGTTCAACTCATTAGAATTTTGAAATTTTGAAATTCGATAAATCAATCTTCGATAGTTTCGATATATCGATTTTTCAGTATCGATTTGCGATGTCAGATTTCGATTCTCGAAGCATTCCAGTATGGTTGTAATATTCGCTTGTTCCTTTAAACGAGAATAAATACACTTTGCAAATTATTGAAATAATGTAAAAGAGTACACTAATAAGTAGAATAAAGTATTCAACTGCGAACAAGTACCCATCGGAAATAGCTAGGTTCAAGAGTTTTTCAAATATAACGTAAAACAGTATAAGAAATGTATAGACGCCATTGGCTATGGTATGATTTCGTCTATTTCATTTACTTTCAATTTCACATAAAATTTTTTTTAATATCTATATATTTTAATACGTTTCCAATAAAAAACTGTAAAGCATCGCATATTAATATATCACGTTTTACGAGCGTTTACTAGAATGCCGACTGAAAGTCGGTAAACTCGAATTGCATGTTCCTCCGTAGTGAGGCGCCATTGTCGTAAACGTGGCGCGGCACGCGCTGCGTCAGTATTCCGCGAGCTTCCATCGCGTTCTGTTGGGGTGTAACGTTGAGAAGGACTCGTCCCGTACTATAGTGAACTGCGGAGAACGAGAAAAAAGTGCCTTTCTTCTAACCTAAGGAGCAAGAGCTAATCAAAGGATGGCGGACGACAGCCACGAGAACGGCACCAGCAACGGCGATGTGCCTGAGATCGAGCTGATCATCAAGGTGAGTTTAACACGCGTGTAGTGAAGACGAGGAAGGAGGAAGAGATCGGGAAAAAAGGCGATCGTTTCGTGCACGATATGGGCGTGGAACGAACGACTGGTTTCTTCCTGTACTTTCTTCTTCTTCTTCTTCTTCCTTCCTCCTTTCGATCTTTCTTCTCCTTTTCTATCCGGTGATGACCGAGCGGCGCCGAAACGACCGTTTGTGACAAAGATTCGTTCATCGAAAATAGAGAAGCGGGGTTTACAGTGACCATTGACCGTTTACCAATAGCGTCCAGCCGCTTCTCAAACACTTTCTTGTTTTCCTTACCCTTCTTAATCGTAAGACGTCTGAAATCGACCTGGATGACAATAAGTTGGACTTTGCCTCCCAATTGAAATATGGTGGCTCGCGAATCGTGAACCGTTGTGTCGGGAAGCTTTTCATATTCGTCGATGACTAATTGCAAGCACGAAGGGACACACGTATGAACGTATACGGAACGGTTTCTTGCGAGGAAACCGACGTAACGCTGCGCGAAGAAATACATATACATATGTCCAAACTGGGATTCTGGTTGGCCGCGTTTCTACGTCATTGGCTCCTCTCCGGACGAAAGAAACCCTCGACACTTGTCTCGTGGTTCGTTTTCGCAGTAATATGGTTATTTTTGGGTCGTTTTATACCACTAGGACAAGCGTCCCTTTCTCCTTCACCCGTACCCACCCTTTTTCCCGCGTAATTCCTCGTAGGAAATATAGACAAGCTGTCCAACTGCCACCACCGCGACGCATTTAACGAGATTAGAAGCATTTGTACACATAGTCGAACGTAGGATAAGAAAATGACCACTGGAACCTTCCACTGTGTTCGTAACGGAGGAATTGCAATAATTTATACATCCAACTGTTAACACATTAGAAGTTTTTTTTTTGTCAGATAATTTTTATTAGCGTTGACCGCTAATACGACCTTTGATCGATGATTTTATATCACGATCGAATGGATAGGTAGTTGAAACATGTTTCTAATCGATTGTTTCATTGCATTCTCGTATCTTGGAAATTGAATACCCTACGTGTTATCTATAAAGTAAGAGGACGTGCATTCTTTAACCAGATATAGAAAAACGTGATAGACTCCTGTGGCAATCGATTTAATCGAGATCGAACTCGATTCCACTTCTTGGAACTTTCTTTCAACATATTTTCTAGGAAAAGCTGGCCTAAGAGGAAAAGAGGCTTCCTTCAATTGTCCAATTACACGTTGTCGATTAAACTTTCGCCAATCGTATCGACTCGAACTCGCTTCAACTGTGTCGAGCTGCTAATCGAGCCTCGGGCGACTTCAGGCAATGTCAAACCGCGCTAATCTTATCGCATCTGCTTCCATGCGGACCGCCAAAGTGTGCTAAAAATATGTAACGTGTAAACAGGTCTTCTGTTATCGTTGTTGGAACGTAATAAATAAATAAGTAGATGAATGTATCGATATAACCGAATGTTTCGTAATACGTCGCAGTAATACACGCGAATACTCGATTTATATCGATCTCTTTCATCGAAAGTTCGACGTTCTCCCGCCATTTTCCACAATGGCAGAATACTAGTACGGTCAAATGTGAGGATAACTCGAAAGTTTTCATGAATTTAAAGCGACTCGAAAGCGTTCTTGAAAGTCTCATTAATCTCAGCCTATGATTTCAGTAATTGTACGCTGCCGACATTGTTATTAGATTAGAATTTTTATTGCTAATCAGTACGCAAAATCTTTAATAGTCAGTCATTCGACACACCGTTAAGCTTAGTAACTTTAGATTTAATCTGATTTTAAGGAGCACCGTTCATGAAGATAAA
>NW_017100187.1:2158787-2209200 GCF_001263275.1 Habropoda laboriosa | reverse complement strand
CCTGATTTTCATGCTTCGAGTGCCGCTGGATATTTTTAATTACACACCTGTGTTCGTAGAATAGTTTCGATGGACAGAGAAAGAGAGAGAGAGCCTTATAAGTAGAATCCTACGGGAACGAGAGAGAATAGCCGGTGACGACGACTACGTTTCATTACAAGAAGAGATTTAATGGTAACTGGCCGACCTTGCACTCGGAAGGCGATCATGCGAGGTCTTCGTAAGTGTGTCAAACGGGATGAAACGACGGGGAGCTCGACGACGAGGTCCTCGAGATTCTACCGTTAAACGATGAACTCCTTTACCTTCCGCTTTCCTCACTCTTCTGGCTTTCCCCCGTGCGTAAACACCTCCCCTCCCCTCCCTTAATCTGTCTTCTCGATTGATTGACGGTTACTTTACATCGTGACCGTCGATCTTTTAACTGTTAATCTTTTCCAGATCCTCGCTAAAAATGAGTCACCTTTACAATTCATTTGCATAACCTGTGAAAAATGGCTGGTGTGCGTGGGCGATAAATGATGGGAAAGAAAGAAAAAAAGAATTGACATTAGCTTGCTTTATTCAAGCATGACGAAACATTGTAGAGATATACAAATATTTAACGTTGCATATCGCATAGAACGAGGAAGTATCGCGTGACTAAATGCGGTTATAAAAAATCGATCGGATGTTGCGGCTTAATCTTCCTTAAGGTCATTACGAGCCTGTTCTCGGTCAGGAGTAACGTGTATCTTGCTCAGCAGGGTCGTGCAATCTTCCTCGAGTCAGTAAAAAAAAAAAACAACACTTCAAAATGAATTTACACTCAAGAGAGAGAAAAAAAAAGAATTTTCTTCGAGACTCGGTCGAAAAAGTGGAACTGCCTCGATTATCATTCGTTAGTATTATTCATACGTTTCTGCCCGTAGCGGTATATCTCTGATGTGCTAAAAAGAAAAAACGATACGATACGTATGCACGTATGCATACACACGCACACGCGTACATCGGAAAAATACACAAACACATGTATCCATTATAAAAGTGTATGTAATATCGCTGATAGACTCTGCTGCTGTGTGTGAACCGCGTATTCGCTCATTTACCGTATGCTGTGCATTATACAGCAACCTGCCCGATGACGTGTTGTATCCGTGAGTATTATTCCCTTCCTTTTTTTTCTTTTTTTTTTTCTCTCTTCCATTTATCCTCCTCTGTTGCTGTCTATGTCCAAGTATATTCTAATCGCGTGTACATTGCAGGTAGAAAATACACACTCGACGGAACTTCGAAAACCGTTGAGAACGTTTTGTATAGACGTAAGCTGGTGTTGCTTCGTCGGTCAAGTTTGAAACGGGAATCCCGCGTAGGTGCACTAGTGCGCGGAGAAACGTGCTTATTTCAGAAGAAATCAGGAATTTGCTTCGGTCAACTGCCAGCCACGAGTCTCATATCCAGCCTTTATGCATTTTGGATAACTTACCATGCGAAAATAATCCTGTGCGACGTTATATTCCCCGCGACTTTGATGGTCAGAAAGAATAATACGTGTACACGGTGTTTCGATAGGTCGGTGTGAAATTGATGTAGCGCATTCGGGAGATGAAATGGATGAATAAAGTTCCTACGAACATATATCCGAAAATGATTTGTTAAAGAGTTACAAGGGATACAAGAATTGTTGTTTTAATAAATCATTCTCCATCCATTTGACCTCTTGAATACGCTTATCAATTTGCCCCAATCTTTTGAAACGTCCTGTAAATACTGTACGATTGCTCTATTACAAACGAATTTTCGTGCAGTCAGGAGAGAAAGGAAGCAATAGGTATATACTAGGCGGTCGAGCGAGAGATTGCACTTGCGTTCAAAGATGAAAGACGTTGCTCGACGCTTCGTGACATTTGATCAAGCGTCAACGCTTTCCATGCACTGATATTTGATGACACGGATACCTTCGGCGATTTCCAAAGTTGATTGAACTCTTGTTGATCAATTCGTTCTCGTTATTTATCGTCTATTCGACGTATAATTATTCTATTACGTAATTGTTAATTAGCATTGTCGAATCTGCAACTCATTTTTTTTTTTTAAAGAAACACGGAACTGACCAAGCGCAAAATTGCCGCGTTCTCTGGCCTTGGCCAAAAAGTTGTCGAGCTTGGCACACACAAGAGGACGGGGGCATGACTTGCTCTCGCATCGTTCGCTCTTAAAACTTGGAGGTCAGGCTTACGTCATTGCAAAAAGAAAAACGAAATAATCAGCCTGCGCTCGAATCGATTCCTATTTCTCCGTGGAAATCACGTTACACCGGCGGTGGTTGCCGAGAAATTTAATTTTCAACAGCTAAAATACACACCGACTATCGCGTAGGAATGAAACGATTGTTGAAACGGAGTGAAAATAGATAGGACGCCTTTGGTAGAAACTGGCAACATGCCAACGTTCAATTTACTCAAATTGCACCGATACTGGATGCTACTTGTTGCGATTCCTTTCACATTTTTTTTCTTCTTCGTAGTTGAGATAGGTATAAAAATTGGAGAAGTAAATGTTCCTATAGTTAGACGTGTTGCAGCGTGAGAGTTAGCGCAGAGTGTGACAGGAACGCGGTTTTCACTCTTTAACAAGCTTAAAATAAAACCCATTTCTTTTCATAGCTGTGCGACGTAAAGCTTCTAAGCGTATCTTCGAGTAAGAAAGAAAGCAGGGTGCGTCATCGAGGGGAATAAATAAACCGTGACATCGAGAAGATGAGAGCGGAGCGAGTGATACTGTCAATTTGCTCGATCAACTGGAGAAAAACAGATATAGTTTCGTGTTTGCCGCGCTTGACGGATTCTTGACCGTTCTATTTTTAACGAAAGAACGTCGTACAGACGGCGAAAGTTGATGTTCTTAATTAACACTAGGTAAGCTGACGTTGTCAATGTATTTTTACAGGCATCCACGATCGATGGTCGTCGAAAGGGCGCCTGCCTCTTCTGCCAAGAGTACTTTATGGATTTGTATCTACTCGCCGAGCTGAAGACGATCTCCCTAAAAGTGACCACCGTGGACATGCAGAAACCACCGCCAGATTTTCGTACCAATTTTCAAGCAACACCACCGCCAATATTAATCGACAACGGCGACGCAATACTGGAGAATGAGAAAATTGAACGGCACATTATGAAGAACATTCCCGGTGGGCACAATCTCTTCGTGCAGGACAAAGAAGTGGCTACCCTCGTTGAGAACTTGTTCAGTGTATGTATAAGTACTAAAGCCGTCTTGCACGAGAAACTGCTACTTTCTCGCCCAACACTCTCGAGTACACGTGGAATTTTCTGTTCTAGAAATTGAAACTGTTACTATTGAACGCGAAGGACAAGGACAAAGATCCAAAATCCTCGTCCCTGATGGCACATTTGCGTAAAATTGACGAGCATCTAGGTCGCAAAGGCACGCGTTTCCTCACAGGTGATACCATGTGCTGTTTCGACTGTGAGCTTATGCCACGACTCCAACACATCAGGGTGGCCGGCAAATACTTTGCGGACTTCGAGATCCCAGAAACTCTAGTGCATCTCTGGCGATATATGCACCATATGTACAGGCTGGACGCCTTTCTACAAAGTTGCCCAGCTGACCAGGATATTATCAACCATTATAAGTTACAACAGGTGGGGCTAATTTTGGAGAGACCAGATGTTGTTTGTCTTTCTACGTTCATTATCCAATGATGCTTTATTGAAAGATCACATTGTCGTGTTACAGAGCATGAAAATGAAGAAGCACGAAGAGTTAGAGACTCCAACCTTCACCACCAGTATCCCAATCGAGGTGAACGACGACTAGGCTGGACCTCTGCCGTCGGGTCTACGATCTCGTTACTTTGATGCAGAAAAATCGTCGACATCGGTCTGTGGACACGAGCGGTGTGAACATGATGGCAGTAAATGTTTTCTATGAAAGTTACAGTTCTTCCTAACGAATGATTTTGTGCAGAACGAGTCTGTTATTTATAAAAATTATTCAGAGTCTGAGTACTCTGTAAAACAAAATGTTTCCATCATCTAGGTTTGACCGTGTCGATGCTGCTACGCCGATTCTTAATAACAATTTTGCTACGTATATTTGATAAATTATCGTCGACACTCTTTTATGGCCTAAATCGATGCAGAACAAGTAGCTTTTTTACCGCAGGAGACAGGAGGAGAAGGATATACGTTTATAAGTGTATTAGGGCTTTCAAAAACGAGCTGTATGCGTGTCCAGAAAACTTATACAATTTTTCCTTTCCTTTCCCCTATCTTCCTATTTTCTTTTTTTCTTTGTTTTTCTGTGCTACGTACGAGTACCGTACGTAGTTTTCATTTGAGTAGAATTATTCTTAGAAAAGGTATTTTAATCTTTTACGTATACCTTAGATCAAAATTGTGTATTTTTTTAAGAAGCAAGGTCTTTCTACATCTTTCAATGACAAGTGATGTAACAAAGTAGAAAATGCAAAAGGGACGTATGCATTTAAATTACAATTAACGATGAATTGTTATATTAATATATTTCTTTTTCGTTTCTTCTCTACTTTTCTTTTCTGGAAATTGCATTGTATTTATCATGCATCTAAAAACTAATCAATAAACTGATTTATTGATGGTTACTCTTCAACGACCATTCACACTATCCATATATCCCTTAATCGTATCGACCTATCTGAATAAGAGGAGGTATTCTAGTCTAATGTACTACGTATAACGTTAAAATTTCGAACAATTCCTGTCCATTTTTCTTACGACGCGATAGGATTGTAAAAAAAAATCCTAGTGCATACGTTTCTTCCAAGTTCTACGTTTAATTACAATATCTCTTTAAGGTTATAATTTTTCTGCATAATTTCGATGGCGTGAGGAATTTCATATGTTGTTATATGGTTATTACCAACTTCTTTACAGATGCTGATTTTATAAAGATGGAAAAATCGTCGTTTGGAAACAGACAATGCTTACATTTTATTAATACAAGTTCAACGACCTAACAAACGATATTTTCGTATTAATAATTGTATTATTATTATATTATAAATGATTATTATTACTATTATTGTATTATTTTGGTTTATACTTGTAGAAATGAATATATCAGTATTTACATTGACTTGTAGGTTCGTAGATATTTTTGGCGCCATTTTACTTATTTCCAAGAGTAATACGAGCAGCGCAGTTGCTGCAGATTGAAGGATATTATACAGCAAAATCCGATAAAAACGAAAAGGAATATGACTATCTTAACGACGTCGTTGTCCATTCGTGTGAGTTTTAAAATAGCACGCGGTTCCCCTTCCTTGTCACTGCGACTAACTATTACGACGTGTCTTCCATTCATAAATAGGGAAGCACTTGTCATATGGCAGCCATCTTGACTACGTGATCAATAGAGTTTATTTTATTTTGATCCAGGGAAATATAAACTTCCGTTTGGATTGACGATAATGGATAAATAATAAATTAAACGAAAATATTTAAAAGTTCTGTAAATATTTTTTATAAATAAGCAGTATTCGAAAGTATATAGTTTTTCTATTGATTACTGTCGTTTTAGTACGCAGTGCACAGCTGATCAGTGGTCCCAACGGACGGTCGCCGCTTGTTCGTGCTTTGAAATCTTCGAAAACGACAGAAAAGTTATTGTTAACTGCGTGACTGTATAGTGACAGTTGAAATTTCACTCTTCAGCACGTGATTAAAGTTGCGCCGTTTACAAAGTGTCTTTATCAAGTGTTCGAAGTGAGCGGTTACTATTCCTTGTTCGTTGGACATTTCCAATGGTTGCCGTCCGGTAAGTATCAAGCATACGATTTAAAACCGGATTATGCGCTTAGGCAATATCATTAAAATTCAACTTGACTTTTGAACATTCTTCGATTGTCCAACTTTTCCTGGTACTAACATTATAAAGACTATAAAAACAGGGAAAGGTGAAATATAATCTGACTTTTCGTTGTGTTTTCTCCACGCGACATGAAGTACTTATGTACATATATCTGCTGCGTCGGAATGCATTAGAAATTGCAGTGCAGTAACGGTGCATTTCTTCGTACGTAGACGATACTTATTATTTTGAAAGATTTCTTTGAATTTTTTCCTATCTTTGTCGCATCTCTTTGTTGGATACCGACGCCGATTTCTAAATTGTGTTATCGTTGTACAGTAAGGTAGTACAAGATTAAATCTTTTTCAACATGTATTTCACCAAATACAGATTATCGTCGATAGGGATTAACGTGATTTTTATTATCGACTGATGTAACACGCGCGGGAGTAAAGTGCATTTCGTCAGACTTTCATATCTCTTTACCTATCGCGTTTCTTACATTTGCGTACATTGTCACGAAAGCCTCCAGTAAACTACATTTTTCTTATCTCGTCTGAAAACAAGGAAAACTTGCTTCTTCGTTCAACAAGACGCCTATAGGTATTCTCAAAAGTGAAGAACCGTTATAGTTCTATTTTTTTCAAGCGTGTCATAGACATAAGAGGAACCAGGGTCAATTGATGCTACGAATTCTAATCTTCGCCGACGATTTTAGCCGCTCTGACGTGCCACGCGATTTGAAAACTACGCTAGTCAATAGGAAAGTCCGATACAATATCCATAAACGTAAACACCATACCTCGTTCCCTAATACGTGTCGTGTAAATAAAAAAAAAATCGACAGATAATGTTTATCCATAGCGATATACCGTGTGCTTCAAGTTATGTAATCGGTCGTTTATCACCATTCAGCCGCTACCGTTTGTAATTCGATATAATTGGTCGATGTTAATTGTACGGAAAAGAAAATGGTGGCATATTTCGACCTACCGGTCGAAAATCAAATTTTTTGGCACATGCGGAACCGGATTTAAAGGTCAACGATATTTATAATAGCGTGAAAGAGCTGTTTAGAGTTAATAACGAGCTGGACGAGGACACGTGAATTATCGGTATCATAAAGAACTAACTTCGCGTCCTATGTTACGCGTATACACATAAAGTCACGTTCACACTGCTGACAATTATATCGCGTCTTTGTATCGTTATTATTATTACGACTAACAATAAACGATAATATTTCGAGTGGATTACAAGTGACGGAAGAACGAAGTGTAAAATGAAAAGAGTCGCAGATAAAGTGGGGAAAAGAAATTGGAAGTATCTGATTGGTGGTTCGAAAAGGTCTACGTAGTGGTCACGCTGACGTTTCCTACGCGAAAAAAGTGTAACATTATTTTCAGGATAGTGTTTATTTTTGCCGCGAGGCGTAACTTATCGTAGCTCTGCTTAACGTTAGCGTTGCGTCCCTCGTCAATTATTATTCTTGGTTCCTTATTTTTGTCTGCCACTGTGAAGCCTCGACGCACCTTTTCTTCTCTTTTCTTTTTTTCTCTTCTCTCGTTTCTTTCTCACTGTAGTTTCAGTCGTCCACGATTGCCCTGTTTTCATGCAGTTGTGAAATATCGCGTGTAAAACGACGAGTTACAGGTGCTGGCTTGGTGGTAATTTGCATTTCTCGCTGCCGTGACTGGAAATGTAAATAATTTCGCGAGCGATCGTTTCTTTAAACGACGTTCATTCTTCTAATCGTCCATTTCGCCAAGTTCGTTGTTAATTTCAACGTCACTTCCGGCCGATAGACCAGTTAGCCTTGCGAAGCAACAGGTGCCCGCGAAATTTGAACAGAACGATTTTCTACCTTTCGTTCGATCGCAGTGAAAAGTGTGTATCTGGAATTTCTCCTCGATTTATACGTTGTCGGTGTTGAATCGTAGAATCGATCGCTTACTCTGTACGCGATATTTGCAGGTTTTCGAAAGACTTTGGAACGTTCTCAACGAGCTACCTAGCACAGGAGTATCAGTGGCGTTTTAAAAAGAAGCGTGGAAAATTATTCCAAATGCGTGAAAATACTCGTGGAATTTGCTTTTCCCCGCATTGCCAGGAGTAGACGAAAACAGCCACGCTGTGTCTCCTGGGTATTTCATGACACAAATATCTTCCCGGCATGTTGGAATTCCGCTTTTCCTTTTTCGCCTGTCCCGACGAACCACGTTCTTCGTCCCCCCTCTTGAAATCTCCTCTGTGTCACTGATAGAAACATCCTGCGTGTCTCTGGTGCAATTAAAACACTCTTCTCTCCTTTGCTCGAAGCCGAAGAAAAATAAAAGAAAAGAAACCACTACGACGACCCGTCCTATCTGCCGGGTTACATTTCAGATCACCGCGGTCATAAGACGTTCGTTCGATCGGCACGTGTCTCGCGCGTATTTTCCACCGATGCGAATTTCTCTTTGGCAAAGGTAAGCGAGTTCGAGGGAGCGAAACGAATTCGAGCCCGCTGTTGCGTTTCCGCAAGTCCTGCCCACACGCGTTTATTTGCATTTTCGTCATTTGAGAAACACCCTTTTCGTCAGATACCGAAAGATACTCCCTAACCTCATGTCCTAACTGTGCAAGACGAGTCAACTCGTCGATGGTTAGCCAATACTTGGAACGCGATCGTTTATTTATTTACCAATAATCCATCGTATTCGCGTTTGCAAGAACGACAAAAAAATAGTAATTTTAGTTACAAACTAGAGAGATTTAATTTTTATTTTAAATAGGAGCACAGTTAACAGGTTAAGCCCTTTAGCTACGATTAATTCATCCCCTAGAATACGAGCTTAATTGTAATAATTCTTTAATTAAATTGTAATTATTCTTTATTTGCGACTTCACGGTTTCCAACGTAACACGTTGTAGCTAATACGGTAGCTGAAACATCGGATGGTTTTTTCTTAGAGGCACGCTGTAGCTAAAGGGTTAAAAGAAGACGGCCCCGGTTAGGGCGGACGCTCTGTGACCGGTGGCCGCAAGTAACGGGCGCGTGCCAATAAACAGTTTCCCTCTGATTGACGCCTCACTCATGCTGCCAGGTGCTTACCGACGGAAGAAAGAGAGGCGAATTATTAATTCTATCTAGCACTTTATTCTCTCTCGGTGGCCGCGTGCCAAGTGCGAATTGCACTCGCGCACACACTCTTCTTCTTCCATCTTTTCGTAACGAAACACGAACGCACGCACACACGCACACACGTACGCGCGGGTAGTAGCTGTGACTCCGATGGTACGTCGATCTCTGTTTTCTATTCATTTTCAACACCGATCCGAACCGAGCCTCTCTCTCTCTCGTCGAGGTTCTTAAATAGTGAGGGTAAATTTAACGGAAATAAAATCTCCACGATCTCGCAAAGGGAGTCGACGGTAGAAATGAAATCAACGATTGAGCAATTTCTACGAGTGTGGCAGAATTTTTGCCACGGACAATTGATAGATACCCCTTTTTCTTTTTTTTCTTTTTTGGACGATGCACCTGCAGAAACGCAATCGTGCGCATGCGTGCACGCGTGGGAGCGTGGCACGCGCAGTGCCGGCTAATTATGTGGCACTCCTACGTGCCACGCTGCACAGGTGTCCACCGTTTCTTTACTCGCTGCCAATTCCGTAACGTAACGGGTGTCTCGGAGTTATCGACCTTTGAAATTTTGCGAGCCTAGCTGCACCACACCGAAGTCTCTAGCCTTTAGATTACGCGGCGAATCTCCAAGTAAAATCCAACCTTTCCTCTTCCCGTTCTACGTTCAACGTGATCTTCCGCACGATACATCGATCACATCGTATCAACGACCGAATAGAAGGAGTACAAAGAGTGCGATAGTGTAGATTAAAATCAAAGTGAACGATACGAATGTATACACGTGACTGCGAGAAGGTTGTTGAGATTTCTATGGAACACCGGGTACGTATAGAAGACGATAGATGGGCAAATTCGTGCGATTTTCAGGCTGGTTTGAAAAATGGGTCACACAGTCGCAGGATTTAAATAAAGAAGACTCCGCGAGAGTCTCGCTTTCGTTCTTTTTCTCCCCCTTTCTGCCCCTTTCTCCCGTGAAAGTGGGGGTGGTTTTGGCTAGGCGAGTCGAAAGAGGGGAAAAAGAAGGAGAGGGAAATAAATTGGTTCAGGCCCCCGTTGAAGGAAGGAAAAGGTTGAACGGTTTGGAAGTTTGGTGTGGCCTTCGCTACAATTAAGAGGCCGTAACGCACGATCGTGTAATATTTCAATGCGTCTACGACAAGTGAGACGATTTGCCCTCGCGGCAGGTTCCACGGTCTTTTCCTTTTCATTTTCTCACGACTTTGTCTCCATTAATCGCATCCCCGTCCACTCATCCGTGGTTGAATAATTTGCAACACTTTCGCGCACCAACACGAAACCGCACGAAACGTCGTATTTGGAATCGATCCAAATCGTTTATCCACTAAACTACAAAATTTCGACCATTCCGTTCCTCTACGACACGCGTCACTTCGAGAAAACCATCCGACCATGTAGTATATACCAGACTTCTCTCTACACCTAACCCCCGATTTACACTCGATTTACATTCAATCGCCATCGGTCGAGACTTGTACTCTTATTGTTAGAAGAAGAAGAAGAAAAAGAAATATCGAGGATTAGGCGTATTGTACGTTGTTCATTTCACTCGAGAGGTATTTTTTGTCTGTCTTATCCACGACCGACGTTCGTGAAATTAGTCGTGGATGTGATTATTCGTTCATTCGACGAATCATAACGAACTGGTGTAACCGAGAGACCTGGCACCCACAGGTAGGCCTTGCCAGGAGGATGGGGGCCCACGATGGGGGAGTGCCATTGCTCTAACATCGCTATCATGCAGCTGTTCCATGAGCTGAAGCAGCAGTTCCCTGCGCTCCCTGATCACGTCGTTTCCCAGTGCATCGCCCAGGTATAGGTGCTCTTTGTCCACCAGATATACTCTGCTCCTATGCTGGTGTGTCCTGGAGAACTTGATCCAGAATAACGAACGAGTTAGACGAGCCATAGAGAGCAACATTCAAACTTCTCTGTCTCCCTCTCTCTTTCTCTTGATCTCTTCCTCTCTCTCTCTCTCTCTCTCTCTCTCTCTCTCTCGATCTCTGTGAAAGTTAACTCGTTCTATTCGTTGGATCGAGTCTCTTTTGAGAAAGGGCTCTCCCTGATTGCACAGTGTGCTCGTTTAACCAGTTTACAGAGAGATTTCATCGCTAAAAAGAAAAAAAAAAACATCGAGAGATTCACAATAACAACTAATACACATACACAACGAGCATCATAACCCCTCGCATTTAACGAAGCGAATTAACTTGTCTTTTTTCCTTCTCTCATTGCACGAGCGTGGAACCTGTGTGTAAATAGACGTCCTTTGTGTTCGCCATTTGATTTTACCGCATACGGAACGATCGTGTTCTCTTAATCAGCCGACGATTGAGCGCACTAAACAGTAATCTATAATTGTCTTGTACTCGCGTCTTGGGAAGTTCTGAATTTTCCACCCAGAGAAAACGTATCTTTCCGATCCAAAATCTATCTCTCACGGTTGCGATCAAACTAGACCAAGGAAAGTTCAGAACTGTCCAGTACATTTAAGAATATAAGCATCAAAAGCCTGCAGCATTAACCCTTTGCGGTCTTCCCCTTGCCAGCAAACTCAAAACAATTTTCAAGAATACCCTAGGAACTTTAAACGAAACAAAAAAAAAAAAAAAAAGAGAAAAAAACACACATACAAAATAAAAAGCAGGAACAAGTCTCTCCACCGTCGTACCTGGCTAGCCTAATCGGACCGCAAACGGTTAACTCCTCTAGGAAGTATCCTGGAAGTCACCTGCAACCGCTCGTCGAGAATATCTTCAGGGGAGAATCCACGTATTTTATCGCGAATACCTGCATCGATGATCACGATGAGGGGAAATCGGCTGACCCAGGTGCATCTGTACGTTGCAGAACAGCCACGATCGAGAGACATGCGCGAGAAGCCTTCGTGCCACCCAAGAGTCACGACAGTCTCCGGGCGCGTTCCCACCGGCGGCACTTTGCAGCGTCCTGCAACAGCACCAGCAGCAGCAACAACGTTGCTGCGCGATGAATCAAACTCAAAGAACACCAGTCACGAGCAGCAACAACCCGCGAGCACACAGACCAGCCTCGCTGGACATCGGTATGGCACGACGGTGTCCTGTCGTCAGCTGTACACGAGCAGCGGCGATATCAGCCTCGTCGCCAGTCCTCGCCAGCACACCCTCGTCAGCGCCGGCCGTATGCACCACACGCGGATTCCTCTTCGACGATTGCACGGGACTAAACGAGACGAACTGCGTTAACAAAGTCCAGAACGCGGGAAACGAGCCAGCTGGATTCGAGCTGAACGTGAACGTTGCGTGCAGTCCTGCTGGTAATCGCGGTACGCATCTTCTCTCTATGGAAATGGACGATGGATATGGAGGATGGGGGAAGAGTTAGGGCGGAGTTAGGGTCAACTCGTAGATTTTTTAGTACCTGACGGGAGTACTTTGGGTTGACCATGCATCACTTGGAGGGATGTGCTTGGTGGAGGAATCGGTATGGCGAGGTTGTGGATCGAAGCGTCGAGGGCCACTTGATGTTTGAAATTTTGATGTCAGGCTGGTATAAAGGCCCTGATCTTAGATTAGTATCGGGGAAAATTGAATTTTCAGCTCTTTAGCTTCCTTGGATCATGTGCACTTTGATGCCTGATTGATCCTACGATCTCGCTGTATCGTTTCCATCTACTGTACAGTCGTATTTTCAATTTGTATACCGAAGAATCTGTCTGCCTGACTGTCAAAGACACGTAGTATTAGCGAGGTTGCAACATTGTTGCGGTATAGTTTGCGTTGGATAAATTTGACGATGCACGTAGCACGACAGTTGCGCAGCTGATTATTACGTTGTTCGAATGTATCGTGCTCGTGTATACGCGTAGATGAATTAAACAGGTTTGTTCCGTGGTGGCAGCGATTTCAATTTCGATTACGTTACACCTCGCTCGGCCTTGTGCGGTGGAAATCCTGTTCGCCACGAGACTAGTCAAACGCCGTCGACTTCTTTTGCTCCTCCTCTTTTTTAATCCTGCCAAACGTTCTCGTCGAATTTTTTCTTTCGACTCGTTAACTCGAACAATTCTACTCTGCTTCTTTCTTTCTTTCCCTTCTGCTTGTCGTTTGTAACCCCGGCGGCACGCAACTGTAGACTTTCGAACGGTGCCTACGATCATTGGTGCCTGTAAACGAAGCGATCTGCTCCTCGATCCACGGGCTCATTACGCTGAGCCGTTACTGAACGTGGAAAACACGGGGCCACAGATCGATCACACACGAAGCTACACCTCGGTCAGCCTGACGCTGAGGCCGCCATCCTCGGAACCGCAACCTCCGATCGACATCAGATCCCAGGGCTCGAGCCTAACTTACTCGAGCTCTTCCTTGGATCCGAGGGGTTTTCAAAGTCGTCTTCAGATCAGCATCGGTGCAGGAGCAGTTGGCAGTGTGGCTGCTGCTAGGATCAGACCTCCGATGGGCCCGAGTAGGCCCAACAGCTTGATACCACCGGTACAAACCGGTCCACAGAGACCACCAGGTACGCGTACCTTTCTCTCTATTTCAAATTACTTACACTCGGTACGATCGACAGATCGTAGATGAATTTCAATGAAAATGTACACGTTGAACTTACAGGTCTTCCTGCAGGGCCACCTAGTCAGTTACCAAGGCCCACGACGACAATGAGCGCCCCAACCACACCTTCGGTACCACCGACAATGAACATCGTTCCTCCCATAAGCCTTCCAACGACACCGTCAGGACCGACGACGACCTCGCCACCCTCCAGTCCCATTGGCGAACGGGTACAGGCCAATTCCGATCAGAATCGATCGCCGTTGAATCAAGGTAGCCGAAGACGCGTTGGACTATATATCCCGTGGGCAGGCTTGAAAATAACCTTTCGGTCCGGCTATTTTTATTATACGGCTATATTTGTACTCTCGATAGGCTGTAAACGTGCTTTGCCGCTTTGTTTTCTCGATCCTCGTATTATAGGAATCACACGTACACGTATATTTACCTGCGAAACCACTCGGTCGCACATACTACGCCCACGCATGTAACACTGAGAACGATATTTACGCATTCCTGACCCCACGCTCCGTCTATACATAGCCACGCTTGCGGTTACTCTACGTGGACCACCTGATCCGCTTTTCCTTCTCACGAACAGCGTCGTCGTCGTCGTCGTCGTCGTCGTCGCCGCCGCCGCCTCAATGTTGACGCGTTTCCTCAATTTACATATCATGTTTTCCCCCCTATCGTTTAATCGTTTACACGACGGTGAAATAAAACGTCGACGGGGCTAATTTGTAGTGATGCAATTGCCATAGGAATTCTAAATGTACGTATAAGTGTATGTGTGTATTTATAAAACGAGATAGAAGTGAAATTGAGATCGTAATTTCTAATCAAGTTAGATAGGTTTTACTTAAACTGAGCGGATATATTCATGCTGGTCGTCGTGTGAGTTTAATATGTTCGTTGTGCCGTTACAGTGGCGGAGCACCAAAGGAAATTGGTCGCGGAACAGTTGGCCAGAAAAGAAAAACTCGCCAGGGAACTGAGGGCCGAGAAAGGACGACTCGAAGCGATGAAGAAAGAATTGCAATCTCTCACGAGGCCCTTCGATTCCTCGATGCCTCCTCAGGTATATTCTATCACCGATTCCAATCTAATCTGACGCATAGAAACACGTTATGTAATGGGAAATTTTGCAGGAGTTGAAAAGAAAATTGAGAAGCGAGATCTATCAGCTGCAGGTTGAATGCGACAGACTCGCCGATGAAGTAGATCAGTGGTCGGATCCAAGAGGTAGTATCATCGTTGTTTATCTCGAGTGAACAATTTTCTAGAGTCCAATCGAAAATTCTATTATCTTGTCCGTTTCGTATCTAGTACCTTTGGGTGAAACGAACGAAAAATTTTATCAACATATTTACACCGGTCAGCCTCTACCATCGAGGTCTGTCAATTCCAACCCACCGCCTCTGCCAAGTCAGCCACCCGTGACTAGTAACAACATTGACAGAGAAGAACGAGACGGCCCTTCTTGGGTCTGTAGAATGTGCACGTTTGACAACCATCCGTTGATGAAAAACTGCGAACAGTGCGACATGCCAAGGCTATTGGATCACGGAAACACAGGTACGACTTCCGGCAAATCGATAAAGGACCTTTCGTCTCCGTTAACACGCTTGGACATCGATCCACCGGCTTCGTCGCCTCCGGAATAGGGAAACCTTAACAGAGTGCTTTAACAGAGAGCATGTGTTTTCATTTTTTCCTTTTGTGAATTGTTTCACGAGTAACATTCGAACGACTATATCTTACGAATAATTAAGCTGGGAGGCTCTGTACATTCTGTACACTTGGACAGTGCGGTGAAGTGCGCAACCAAAGGTGATATTTCTTTTCTACGAGACAACGTTTTCAACGATCCGCTCACGAATCAGAGAATAATGTAACGACTATCGTAAATATGGACGTGCAGCTTAAATAAAACAGGTCTACGACGAGTACTTAAACGTAACGCATGAACGTGTGTTATTTTCTTCGTTAATCTACTTTAGGATAATGTAAATTCATCCTTAGGAATAGGCGCATGTCTAATTTGGTTGACTTTTTCTTGAACGTTATTAATTATATCGTAATTCTGTTGTCTTTTTAATTACGGCAACTAGTCGATCGTCGCAAATTGGTAAGTAACATGCTCTTTAAATTTTAACGTCATATGTTTTAAAGCATTTCAAATATAGTAATCGTGATGTATCGTAACAATGTATGATGTACGGTTTACAGGCGAGACCCAAGATATTCATATACGAGTTACACATCATCATAACTTTTCCCCAAGCAGTGAGTATCTTTTCAGATGCAAGTTTCAGTGTAGAGATGAAAATGCAGGATTTTAATACGACATGAAAACTTTTTAATCTTTTCTAGGGACAGTGCATAGTTGGGTGGTATGACGTCAACTACATTAGAAACGTGAAAAAAAAAACTGTATATAAAACCATTATTTAAATTAAATAAAAAAATTGTCACAGCCAACAGATCGGGAAAGGAAGACAAAAACTTGAATAACTTAATTCAATTTAACTTTTTTTATTTACGAAATCAATATATAATTTAATATATAATTTGATTTTTTCAATATACGAATAATAATATAGATTCGAAATTGATAAACACCGTATCGCAGAATGTACCATTTGCACTTCTGATTACTAAATAATCAACGACTTATCAGTAGTCTGACTCCTATTTGTATGAGTTTTGAAATACTATTTAAAATACAAGTTATTTCTAGTAAGTCCATTAGTACAATATTCTCCCATTATATAGCTGTACCCCGCTCCAAATTAAGCTTCGTTTCACGTGTGTATTCTCCATAGAACCTCTCCAATTTCTGGTTGAACTTCGCGTTACGTTCGTTGATGTAATCAATGTCAGCATCGTCGTTGTGCATTCTTCTTCTGCTATACTTATCTCTCTTTGCAATCCTGGAAAAAAAAAAAAAATGATCATAATATACAAATGTTACAGTGTGTTTAAATGTTTGACCATGAAGTACTAACTGTTTCTCCAAATCTTCAACCATTTTATCAATAGCTTCCTTTTTATCTTCGTGCAGACCATGCAATATGGTGTTTCTGTCTCCATAAAAGGCTGGACCTAATTTATCTTTAGCATCCTCGTAAGAATCCATGTTTGGTTTGATATTTTTTACTAGCCTATTATATTGCCGAATAGCTGCCTGTTCGTAATCTGAAAAACCTGGATCTGGATTTTTTTTATTCCTCCTCTTTCTGGCTATACGTTCTGCTTCTGTTGCATCAATGTGAAGTAATTTTGTCCTCTCGTAATCTTCTCCCTGTAAAATATAGATACACGTAAATTCAATCACCCTCTTCTGTAAATAATATCTTCGGGTAATAATTACATTTTCCTCAGCTTCCTTCCTTGCAGCTTCATCTTGCACAATCCATTCCGCTTGTCGTTTACGCGATTCCCAGTTCGAAGGAAGTTTATTCCTCTTATCCTCCTCTACAACTTCCTTGTGGTTCTGTTGTCTAGCTTCATTCTATTTGATAAACATTTTATAAAAAACATTTCCTCCAAAAACTACGCGTGAAACGAAAAAAAAAACAATCCGAAGAAAACAGCATAGGTTATACAAATTATACTCCATTTCCTACTCACTCTTTTCGCATGTAGATCCCTTAAACGTTTCATTCTATCGGCTTGTTTCTTCGCAGCTGAATTCTCACCGCTTGTACCTTCTGTCTCCATCTTAAACCAAAACAAAAACACCAAATTTTTTCACCTAACAGATTTCTTTGTCGTTCGTTAAAGGGTTAGAACGCAATTGATTAGGATACCGCCATTATCGAGCGGTAAGTTGCGTCGCATCGTGTATTCCGGAAACTCCGCGAGATGTCAGCAAACTACGATTCGTCGACGAAAAAGGCGAACTCCGTATGCCCGACTTCTGTGGGTGGTAGGTAGATTGAAATTGATCTTCTGCTCTCGAGCGGATGAGAGCGCAATAAGCGAACCATCGTTCGGTGGTATCGTTCGTGGCTGCAACGGGGAAGAGAGTTGGGTGATTTTTCGTCCGCCGGTAGAAGGTCGTACCGGCCGATATCACGGTTGTGTCGAGAGAGTTAGCAGCACTCGCGAAGGTTCGCGTTTGCGCGAACCCCAAGACGGTGAAACGTGACGCAGAATTGTACGCTGGCGGCGGCTGGGCCGCAGAGGAAAGTTCGCGCTCTGCGGGCTTTTGGGGATTCCCGCGAAGCGCGGCCAGGGTGCCGCGAAAGCTCCGAAAGGCGACTGTAAGAGGGATAGAAGGCACACGCGACTTCTCGTTCCAACATTATCTCGGACAGATTAATTCTCCCTATACCGTTATGGAGACTCTTGAGTCGAGTCGCGTCTGCCGCCTTTGCGGCAAGCAATCCGGTATCTCAATTAACATTTTCGACAAGAATGAGAACCATGTGAAGAAAATCAACGCCGTTCTCCCGATCATGGTATGTCACATCATTCTTCTCCCTTCTACGTTCGCGTATCGTTCCTTGTGATTTTCACGTGTATTCGATGGCCTTTCCTCTGACATCATAAACGTCCCCCCCTTGAACCACCTTTTTGCCACGAATCGCGCTAGGAACACGCAACAATGTTAACTTCAAATGTAAATTAATATTCGAGAGTAGTAGATCGATGAATTTTTCCAGACATACATATTCGTATTTCGATGGGACATATGTATCGCAGCTTTGAATTTTACAGAAGGTAGATTCGAAGCATTTGATTTGTCAAATTTACGACGGTAAAAGTGAGGTTATTGTTACTTCGCGCCAATATGCCTCATAAGCACTTTTAACGTATTGCGTAACTTTGAATCGTAATTATCACTTTTAGCCCTTTATTGTCGTAAAACCGTACAGTGGATATTTTATCTTCGAAAAAGCTCAGTTAAAAATAGAATTACGTTGAAGTATCGAATGTAGCAAATGTTCTACGTTCGAAATATGAGACGTAGATAAGGGTTGCTCATTTTCTCGAACCAGTTACAACCAGTTAGCCATTGTTCCACTCCATTAATTTTTTTATACGGATTATAATACGGAAGAATTATCAGCACTTAAATGAAAGCAGTCTTATCGCATATTTTAAAATACTTAAATAATATCCACATATATTTCACGTTACAACAATCTTAAATTAACGAAGATCGTTGTACGTAAAATCTTACAGTCGAAGTATGTTTTTCCGTTATATAACAACCTTGCCATTTTTTTCTCAATCGAAAACATTACAGCTAACCCTTCTATTCTTATTAATAAAATATTATCGCACATTTGTAAAAAGTAAATCTCACGCATCCCGTCGCGACTACGATGTAAAATCCGTGGTACTTCGTCGTGTCTAAATCACAGTAACGTTGTTAGGACTTTATACCGCGAAAAAATAAAACACGATCGTTTTTTTTTCTTCTTTCTCTCTTCGCACATTCGCACGGCACGTGCATTCTCCCCACCATGTGAACATCTACACATGCATTCGCATCGGCTGTGTATCCCGCAGGTACACGAAATGGACCTGTTGCCGAAACACATGTGTCATCGGTGCAGTTACAAGCTGGAGGAGTTTCACAAGTTCTACGTGGACTGTCTGAAAACCGATGCGGATCTGAAGAGTCAGTTGTCCTGGATGCAAAAGGAGGACTCGAAGGAGAGAGTGGGCGTACCGATGGTGCATATAGAGAACATCAGGATCAAAATAGAGCCGCCGGATTACGACGCCTACGAAATCAACCCCATTGTCGACAACGTAAACTATATGAACTCTGTCACGTTCCCGGTAAACGGTGTTCGATCCGACGATATTCCCGATGGTATAACGTACACGACGTATGCACGTTGCGGTTGTTACTGTGATAAAGCGGACCAAAGTAATCAGACTGTACCTACGAATTATGAGAACAGGATATCGGATTGTGGCAGAATAAACGACGTTAGGGAAGATAACACGAGGGGAATGTTGAATTGTGAAAGAATCGAGGAACGATCGAGTATACAAACGCTTGGTAAGAAGACTAAGGATCTAAGAAGATCTAGGCCAAATTTATCAAATTTCAGCCGTTCTAAAGGTAAATCTGCTAGTACAAACGTGAACGTTCAAAAGTGTACGATTGTTCGTAATTTAAGGCCTAGAAAGGGTTCTGTGGATTACAGACAGACTAGAAAAAAACTTTCTACGGTTTCAGCGCTGAATAACGGTAGTAGGTCGAAGAACGAAGAGGCGAGGATGACGACGACACTTTCGACGGGGTTAGAAGTAACGCAGATTAAAGTGGAGAAATTGGACGATTTCGGGGGACGTGTTTTGAGGCCAAGGAAGGGTACGGTTGACTATATTGGACCAAAACGAAAGTACTCGAGATCTTCGATCAAGAAGGAAAGGTTGCATAGTGACGAACGTTCGTCTGAAAAAACGAAGGTTCCGAATATAGCGAGTAAATTGAAGCCGTCATCGAAACGGGTGCCGAAATTGTTAGATAATAGTATTAAATTATCTATAAAAAAGGAACAACTCTCTGATCTCGAAGATATGGTGCTTGACGAATCTATATCGGCTGTTATATTGCCGGAAAAGCATGTTTTAAACGATCACGTTGATACAGTGCCTAACGACCACATCACCAATATACACAACGATAGGGTTAATTGTAGTAGTACGTATAGTGCACAGCACGTCGGCAATTTTAGCGTAGGCAACAAGTGGAAATGCTTGAGAAGCATGTCGAAGCATAAGTTGAAGTCAAGGAAGATCAGTTTGAATCGGTTCGAAACAGAGATAAATTATCCGCCGAAATATTTGAGAAGCCAAGATGTCTATCTGAGAAGCGGGAAGATAAGGAAGCTCGATAACGCGAACGTATCGGCGAAGAAATTACGAAGAAGCCTGCGAAATCTAACGGACAGAGGCAAAATGACGAGGAATCTAATGAAAGCGATCAGAGGCACTGTTACAGCGATCAAACTGCTTGATAACATCAAGCACTAT
Organism: Habropoda laboriosa; assembly: GCF_001263275.1. Taxonomy (NCBI): domain Eukaryota; kingdom Metazoa; phylum Arthropoda; class Insecta; order Hymenoptera; family Apidae; genus Habropoda; species Habropoda laboriosa. Next base: position 2,188,671 of record NW_017100187.1, on the reverse strand, counting down.
TGTGAAGAATGTAACACGCATTTCACAAACAAAGAATTGTTCAAACTGCACGCGTGCTATGGACATTGATCTTTATTCGTTTTTTATATATATGTAAAGCTAAGGGTAACGCGATATCGCGTAGAGGTTTATTTTTCAAAGAGTTCGCGTTACCCGTATCTGTATACGCAGAATTGGGATTGGACTTTTATAATGATCGATCGTTTATCCATTCCTTGATGAAATTAATTTTCTTTTGCTTTTTCTTTTTTTTTCGTTTTGGAAGTTACGATGAAACGTTGTGACGCGATTATCGATCAGCAAAGAAATCTATACCTATGTAATTATTTTGAACATACTGTAGAAATCAATATCGTTATATTACTTTTATGATCGAAGATGTATAAATGATCGTCGAATGGTGATACATAAGGATACGACAAATGTTAGGATGTACGCTTACATGTCTTTTGTAGATAAAAAGATTCACGGATAGCCTTTAAAGCGTAAGAGATATATTATATAATGTTATACATATATTTTAAGAGATATCAGATATTCATATACACGAGATTGTGATACACAATTAGAGGATGCTAGATTTGCATTCGTTTTATGTGCAATTAAAGCGTACTTTTTCTTCTTTTTTTTCTGTTTTTTACTCTGCATATTGCTCTTTTATTATAATAAAAAAAAGTTAGCTTTTCTGTCTAGAGGTACATTAATCGCTTTCGTACATCGATAACATTTTGATTTTAACGATACGTATGTATAATTTTGCGCGATGTACGATCGATTTAAATGGAAATTTTCTATTAACATTTTTAAAGAGGATACGTAATTGGGGATTTGTGGAAAATAATCGCGATTAATATGTAACGCTTTGTATTTTAAACAGATATTAAATTTCAATTTTATGGTTGTTGTTATTGGATATGAAGTGCACTTGCCATCTTTTTGTGCACCGACCGTTATTAAACGAAAAATGTTGTTTACGATTATCTAATTATTTTATGAATAAAAAATTGCGATCACTATAAAATGGTTATACCTTTATACCGATGGTTGTTCAATAAACTCTAAACTAGGCTAGTGGAAAGTATTTTTTTCTGACTTTTTCACTCGTCGTTTATTAGTTATTCCAATTGTGCGATCATCCCTTAAATTATTAATTTTTTTGTTATAACTGTCCTATACGGGGTTCTAGAAGTTTTTGCGTCGACACTGGTTAGGTGAGGTCGCTACAAGCCTTCCATCGAACGAATTAAAACTAACAAACAAACAAAAAGTACTCCAAGTGTCAAACCACTTTAGAAAGATGATTAATTACTTGGATTATAATACTCAAAAGTCTTATCAGTAAGAAAACCGAATGTCTTCAAACTCGCAAAAGTCCCCTCGTTACGAGGATGTAAGTGTATCGTGTATTATTCAGTAGCAATCTTAACCTATTTTTGGTTACAATAGGCGTGTTACACCTTACTTATTTTCCATGTTTTGCAAATGGATTTATAGTTGTTTACGTAATATATTCGAATTATTAATTATTAAGATATACCAAGATTTCAAGTTTCCTATTTCCCTGTAGAAATTAAGATTTCATGCATGTTTAATTCATATACAGTTGAACTCAACCGAAGATGATACTCTGGGTACTTCGTTTAGTCTTAGTGTAGGGGATAACTCAATTAGAATAAGAGAAAAGCCCAAGGTAGTTAAAAAAGTAGCGTCTGAAGACAAGCATGACCAGGAGAAATGGTGGTTAAAGAAGCCAGATACCTGGCTTGATGTTTCTAATGTTATTCCCATGGATGCAAAATTAAAACAGTCTCCATCCCCTTCACCAGATGTTAGCTCTTCGATGAAAGAATTTCTTGAGAAAGAAAAAATGTGCAAAGTAATTGAAATACAATGTTTTCTATAAAATAAAATTCTCCATAGTAGGTGCTTTGTTTTTTAATTGTTTCACTTTCTATAGGCTATGCATAAAAATGAGATTGAGATGAAAGAGACGGATGACACTTTGTGTGATATTCTGGCTTCTGCAGCTTTTGACAAGTATCCCTCTGATTTTGAAAGTAAGTATTTTCATAGGGATTGCAAGGTATTCGTTATTCACTGCAATATCTCACGTGCAGTTTAGCCAGGATGTTTGTTCTTTTGTACAGATGCAACTGACGAGGACATAGGTAGTATTTTAGAGGAAATGAGTAAGATTGCTGGAGCTCTTAGTCCAAATTCATCTGCAGATCGCTCAAAGTCTAGGAACTCAGCCAAAAATACAACAGAGGAGGAGAAATCTGTGGAAGAACTGTTAGAGGAAGCTGAGAAACTTGTAAGAAAAAATAGCAGTAGTTTATCTAAAAGTGGATCAAAATCTGATACATTAGTACCTGAGAATACTCCGGAAGATGTAGAAAGTCTTAATAGGGTTAAACAATTAGAAGCTGATATCTTTCAACTGATAGAGGAGGAGGTGCACAAAGAAACTGAAAAAATCAGAAAAAGTCCAAAGAACGAGAAGAAGAGGGAGAACAGTCCTGGGTATGATGTCGTATATGAAAGTGTGAATGGCTTGAAAGCTCCGAAATCGTTGGAACTTCAGAGAAGAAAGTTCGAGGAACAGAAGGTGGAAGTATCCAGTAGCTCTGACTTAGATGATCCAATTGAAAGACATTCCAAGTCGGAAGATTTGAAGAGTACAAGAAAGATGGAATCAGACAAGGATAGCCTGCATAAGGAGATAACCGACGTGGATAAAGATTTTTTTGAAGATTTATTAAGGAAGTCGAAAGAAAGAGCAGAGGGTGGTATATCGGGTAGTTCCAGTTTCGGACAAGAAGATTTCTCCCACTTTTTGAAACTTTTGCAAGTGCAGACTGATAAAAAAGAAAAAGAATCAAACGACCTTAATCCTTCTCGTCATTTCCTTTCGAAACCTACCGACGAAAAGACATCTCTCTTAGATGGAGGATTCGCGAACGACAAAAGTCCCGAATTTCCCGAGAAAGAAATCTCCGACATATTAGAAAAAGAACTGCCTGGAGCAGACAATCGAAAAGTCGATCATGAAATCATCGAGACAGACTCTAGTTTAGGCGAGGATGAACATAAGCAAGCTCAAAGTATTAGCAATAGTGGTAGGTCTGAATCGAAGGTATCGAATAAAAAGGATCAACCACCTCCAGAAAAAACACCTGCATCGAAAGATGATAAAAATATACTTAACGAAGAATTGTATACTGTTGGTCGCACACCAAGATTAGAATTATTCGCGGATGCGATTGAAAAATTGTTAGCTGAAAAGACTGTAGACAATACAACGCAACAGAGCAAAGAACCTAACGAGGAACGAAAAGCGTTTGTGCGTAAAACAATTTCCAACACAGAGATCAAAAGTAGCTCTAATCTTTCCACTACTCATCGTAGCAACGTAGAACGTAAACCTGTTCATCCAAGCAGCGCAACGAGCAATAAACCGCTGAAGAAAGAGTTGAAATTTTCCAAGTCTAAAAGTTACGATCAGATCTGCAAACCTCCGTCTAGAACTTCCGTAGAAAATCCAAGAGCAGCCAAACCTATGGATACCACGAAAAAACCTGCCAATTATTTTATGAGACGATCGCCAACGTTGAAGCCAAGATTACAACCCACTGTCAAGCCAATCACAAAAATCCCTCCCAAGAATAAATTATCTTCAAAACCAAAGAAAGATCCCGTTAAGACTGGCTCCACTCTCACTTTGTCTTCCACGAATAAAGGGTACCAAGCTAAATCACCGGACTCTCGTGCAAAACACCTGATGGCTGGTGGTGACACGAAACAAAATCTAATAACGAAAACGAACTGGGAAGCGTTGTGTCGCGAAGAGAGACACAAATATGCTCTTCTCAAGCAGCAATTAGAGTCCGAAGTGAAAATATACAGGACTCAAATCGACAATATGCGTATATCGTTCGAGGAAGAATTGTTTTCACTGAAGAAACAGAATGTTATACTAAAGGTAAAGGTGGACGAGCTTTTGTTAAATGAAAAACGTCCAGAGCCTCAACTGAAGAAGGACACGAAGATCATGGTTCTGGAGAGGGAGTTAGAGAAACAGGAGAATGTAATTCAAGCTTACGAAACTGAGAATAAAAAGTTGATGCAAGAAACGAAGCGTATGCAGGATGAAATGAAGCAGTTGCAGAAGCAGAAGAGCACAGCGTTGGAATCGAGCAAAAAGCAGGAACTTGTTGATAGAATCAAGGATCTGGAAGAGGAGACTTTGAAGCTCAACCTGGAAGTTACCGAGCTTCGTGAGAAGAACGCGGACTCTGCATTGAAGAACGACGATCTGATGCAGCAGAATGGTTTATTAAACGACGAACTGGAGATGTTCAGGGATCAATTAAGAACGAAGAACGACTTCATCACGGATCGATTGCAGGCGATGACCACGGCAGAGTTACAATTGAAGAAACAAGTGGAGGATCTGTCGGTGAAATTGAGCTCGAAGACGGAACAACTGCGGTTGATCAAGAGGGAGTTCGATAGGATTCAACAGAACGTTCTTCCACTGGAGAAAGAGTTGTTGGAATTAAGAGTGAAGGAGGGGAATTTTCAGGAGAAATTACAGGTAGCCAGGAGCCATGTGGAGCGTGAAAAACAATTAACTCAGAAGCTGAAGGATCAGGTAATCATTGATAGCAGAAAGATTACGGATCTGAACAGGCAAATACGAGAAATGGAAAGGATACTGAGAAGGAAGAATCCTGACTCGGTGTCTGCTCTGATATTGACCGCGAATTCTGAGCAAGACAAAATTGGCGCGGAGAAGGTTAAATTGTTGGAAGATCGAATTGCAAGTCTGGAGAATGAAACGAAGGCGAAGGAGGATCTAGCGCAGCAAAAATTAATCGAGTTCCAGAAGAAGTTCACCGACATGAAAGAGAAATACGCCGCGCAGATAGTGGAACTGGAAGAAAAGCTTCTCGAGGCGAATATTAAAAATCGCAAAGTATACAACGACATGTTCACGCAAACTGTAACGAAACCTATGGAGAACAAGAGCGTGGAGACAATCAGAAAGCAAGAGAGGACAGGCTCGTTTGAGAAGGAAGAGAAGAAAGAGCAGAAGTCATCTGCAAAACCTACACTGAAGTCTCAGAATTCAAAGGACGATGCTTATCTTATGGCTACCATACGCGGATTGAAATTAGAGCTTACGAATAAGGATAAAACAGTCTCGAAGCTGACGAAGGAGTTCCAAGAGATACAGAAGACGAACAGAAGACTTCAGAAGGAGAGGGAAAAATTGTTGAACGACAGAAGATCCGTGAAAAGTATGGACATAGAGAAGATGAACCGTGGCATGGTATCCTCGGACTCGAAATTATCGACTTTGAAGTCTACCGAAGGAAACGATCAGAATTCGAACGTCTATCAGAATGGCTACACGTCCGATGCGAACACTCAAAGACTGTCTGCTTCTATGCAAAAATTGTACGATCCTATGCAGTATACCGAGAACGAAGATAGCAATCTGGTGAAAAGATTGACCGATGAGAACGATATTCTGAAGGAAGAATTAAGCAAAATGAACAAAGACTTCATGGCCTTGAAGAACAAACGATTGCACGATCTGAACCTCTTGCAAGAGGAACACGAACGCGAGATGGCTGCTTTGTTGAAGGAATACAGCGTTAAATTCGGGGATTCGAAAGTGGTAAAGTTGCAGGTTCGTAGTATTACGTGCAGTGTTGATTTATATATTTCGTTTGCTTGTTTTATCGTAGTAGAAATTGTTTGCACGTAGTACTAGCTGTTTTTGTTCGTGTGTACACAACTCTATAGAGGGTTGCTTTTACCAATAGGGTCAGATAAATACTCAAGTAGCTGTGATATCCCACTTAAAGCAGCAAATTGAAAAGATGAGGGACTACAAGGAGCAAGTGGTTGTCTTGAAGGCTGAACGGGAACACTTGGAGAGCAAAGTGAAGAGTTTAAACGAGAAAGTTAAATACTTATCGACTCCGGTACGTGACGAGAATTTGGAGGATAATTGCGTTTTTACGACGTAGATTTTATTCGATCTTTTATTTCAGAGTACAGAACAACTGCAGCTGTTACAGGACAAAATAACGATTCTTCAGCAACGGCACGAAAGTCGCGAGATGACGTTACAGAGTTTGGTGCGCGATTTGCTTAGAAATAAAAATCAATGTAAGGACTGTAAAAACGAGAAGGGTAAAAATCGACAATTGTGTTATTTCCGTCAAGAGCTTGATAACATTCTTGGAATGCTCCAAGAGATCGCCAATGTTCATTAACTCGTAGGTGATTTAGATTAGAAATGCGTGAAAAGTGGTGCTCAGGAGATGTCGAGAAACGATCGACAGGTTGCAATTTCTCGATTCGTTATCGGGCATGGTGATAATCCGTACTCGAGGGGATTGTACGTTTCTTGTTAGGAGAAGTTATAACGTTGTTAGGCACTTTATATTATGTAAGCGGATATGCACATCCAAAAAGAGATCGGTCGACGCTTTTTATCGACCTTTATCAAGAAGGCGACATGATTTAGTTGTTCACGATTGCCTTCGCAATAAGTTTAGTCGTTCTTGTTGTATAGGATACGGATATTCAGTGAAATCATATCGGTCCTGGGAAAGCTCGCGCATAATGATCGACTGGGATTACTGCCAAAGGTACAGAACAAAAATAATAACGACGAATAAGTAAGGGAGTTACCGTTTTGTCGTAACTTCGCGTCGAACATTCCTTCTTGCCACTGTGCGTGTTACACGCACGGACTACGTCCAATAGTTGGAGTAATAAACAACTAATAGTCGAATATCAAACGAGAACATAGAAATATTTTGATCTATATTTAATAAAAAGCAGACTTTTTATTTATCTAATAACGTAGGGTTATAAATTGACGAGAGAAATTAAGAAGAAGAAAAAAAATAAGAACTTGACTGCTTCCAATTTGGAACTAGTTTTAGCATTGTACTTATTGTCGAGAATTATTTGACGAATGGATAGGTTTAAGCCATGATATACGAACGTAGAGGAAGCATCTTCAGGAGAGACGAGATATCTTCCAAAAAGTTGCGTAGAAGTTAATTTTTTACATGAGGCTTTTTCAGGATACGCTGTATGTAAAAGCGACGTATCAGATCTCGTTTAAATAATTCTATTTATTTCCTATTTATATATATTATATATTCACTCATTCTTCGCCATCAACGAATCCATCTATAATCAAGTCGTCCAGTTGTACTGTATACATAATATATTTATATACACCTTAGAGACATTCATTACACGTTTTAGGAATCACACAATCGACTCTTTAACACGTTCACGACGAACGATGCACACGCATATCGCACAAAAAGAGAAAGAAAAATCGAGGTGTCTGTTAGACAGTTAACGATGTGAACAATCTTCATTGGAAGGATAATATTAGAGAACGATTTTTTGCTTTCAGGTTGTACCTGTTTTTATCAGATCATTATAATCACATAGAGTACATGTATTGTTACTTCTTCAAGACTGGATATACGTCAAAATCACTGCATCTTTTTATAATTACTTTTAAGCTAAACAGCCGTAATGTACAAACCATGAGATTATGACTTTAATAAATTACTTTTCTTCTCTTTGTCCATTTAGACTAATATACATATATTTAATACAATTGTATGTGTACCCGTTGTTTACTTTTTTACGAACGACGATCGTTGAATGACAGAATTTTTTGGTTTCAGGGAAATATCGATAAGAGATAATACTGTTTTTCATTTTGATCTGAACAATTTATTCGGACAAAATATACATTTTTAAATACATGTACATTAATATACAGGAGTTTTTGTTTTATTCGTTAAGTACAGGGCGATACAATGCAAGGAAGTATTACACTAGAACAATGACTAGAAGCAGGTATTGGAAGTAGCAGATCGTTATTTCCTCTTGAGGAATCGACGACATTCTCTACCATACAATAAATCGTGGTGCTTGTCTAATGAAGTTGCTGCAATAAATATATTTAATAAATCTTGGTTAAATGCTGACACAATTAAATACTTGCTTACCTGATGAAAGATCGTTTGCCATAAAAAATGGACAGTCCATACATTGTACAAAGACCGATAACAAGTGCTTGGCGTATAACTTCGAACGTTAAAACGTATTGCGTAGAATTCTCTTTTTTCACGAAGTCTGGGATAGCGAAAGTCTTCATCCTAGGTGCAAAGTCGTTGGTACGGGTCAAGACTTTCTCTCGTGATGCCAAGGAACGTGTGTTACGTTGCTGAACAGGAAGTCGCGATGATCGAGCTTGTCTACGAAGAGATGAATCTTCCGATACATCTCGTTGACTACGTTTATCCGAAGAGCGAACAGATTCTCTATCCATAGATCGAGATCGTTTGGCATCGTTTAGAGATCTGTCTCGAGAAGATAGAACAGGAGCACGAATTCCATCAGCGAGGTTTTGTTCCTTGTGGCTAGATCGAACGTTGTTTGCAAGAAGAGTAGGCATAGAGCGAGTTCGTTGTAATCGATTGACTTCCAGTCTCTGTCGTAGCGATCGTCGTGAGTCCAAGTCTCGTCGATCAAGTCTTTCGTTGGCGAAACGACGATCAGCTCTTTGTTCTGTGAGACGACGTTCAGTTTTGCGTTCCATGAGTCGACGATCAGCTCTTTGGTCCATGAGACGACGGTCAGTCTTGATTTCTTCGCGGTTTCGGGATTCGAGGGATGCCGAGCGCCTTTCTGAACTTGTTCCAAGTGTTCTACGTTCCATGAGTCGACGATCAGCTCTTTGTTCCATGAGTCTGCGGTCAGTTCTGCGTTCCATAAGTCGACGATCAGCTCTTTGGTCCATGAGACGACGGTCAGTCTTGATTTCTTCGCGTTTTCGAGATTCGAGGGATGCCGAGCGCCTTTCTAAAGTCCTTCCAAGTGTTCTACGTTCCATGAGTCGACGATTAGCTCTTTGTTCCATGAGTCTGCGGTCAGTTCTGCGTTCCATAAGTCGTTGATCAGCTCTTTGGTCCATGAGACGACGATCAGCTCTGATTTCTTCGCGGTTTCGGGATTCAAGGGGTGCAGAGCGCATTTCTAAACTTCTTCCAAGTGTTCTACGTTCCATGAGTCGACGGTCAGCTCTGCGCTCCATGAGTCGTTGATCTGCTCTGCGTTCCTTAAGTCGTTGATCAGCTCTTTGGTCCATAAGTCGACGATCACCTCTGATTTCTTTGCGGTTTCGGGATTCGAGGGATACTGAGCGCATTTCTGAAGTCCTTCCAAGTGTCCTCTGTTCCACAAGTCGACGGTCAGCTCGAGACTCGGGGGATGCAGAGCGCCTTTCTGAACTTCTTCCAAGTGTCCTTTGTTCTATGAGTCTTCTGTCAGTTTTGCGTTCTATAAGTCGACGATCAGCCCTATTTTCTTCACGGTTTCGGGATTCGAGAGATGCAGAGCGTCTTTCTGAACTTCTTCCAAGTGACCTCTGTTCCATCAGGCGACGATCAGCTTTTTGTTCCATAAGTCGTTGATCTGCTCTTCGGTCCATAAGTCGACGATCAGCCCTGTTTTCTTCACGGTTTCGAGATTCGAGAGATGCAGAGCGCCTTTCTAAAGTCCTTCCAACTTTCCTCTGTTCCACAAGTCGATCAGCCCTATTTTCTTCACGGTTTCGGGATTCGAGAGATGCAGAGCGCCTTTCTAAAGTCCTTCCAAGTGTCCTTTGTTCTACGAGTCTGCTGTTAGTTCTGCGTTCCATAAATCTGCGATCAGTTCTTTGGTCCACTCGTCGATCAGCCCTTTGGTTCCCGAGTTTACGTTCAGCCCTAACTTCTTCCGGAACTCGTGATTCAGCAGAAACAGATCGCCTTTCTGAACTTCTCCTAGAATCCACGAGTACTCGTCGTTCAGATCTTCGATCAGAAGAGAGATGCCTAACTGGTAGTTGGTTTAAGTCATTCCTAGTAACTTGAGGTGTCCTAACAATTCTAGATTCGCGCCTCTCAAGTGCCTTAGTTCTCTGTCGTCGTTCCAAGTCATCAGCAGAGCGTTTTACCAATCTAACAAGGGAATCTCGTCTTTCGTTTGATCTAGCATCCATACGACGGTCCAATCTGTTAATCCTTTCTCTTGGTTCATCGGTAACCTCTCGTCGTTCCATTCTAGTAAGAGATCTGCGGTCTTCGTTCAGTCTGGAATCACGTTTCATAGTCTGAATACGACTTCGTCTATCGACGTTCCTCAAGGATCGATCGTTTCTTTCTCGACGAATATCACCAGTGAGTCGTTCCGTGGATCGTACAAGGTGTGACTCGTTCATTCGCCTATTCACTTCCCTACGCCTGTCCGAATCGGTAGATCTCTTGAGCAATCTCTGTTCAGCAAGATCCTCCATAGATCGCGAGCCAAGTGATCGAGAAAGTCGTATCGCAGGGTCGGAAGATCGTCTCGCGGTATCCTGAATCCTGTTCCTAGCTCTCGATTCCAAGGCACGTCTCGAAAAATCGTTTCCAGTGTTCCTTCTCTCTTTGTCTAATCTCTCTACGCTACCAAAGTCCACTCGTGACTGTAATCTGGTCCTGGAGACGCGATCTAATCTTCTAGATCGAGACATCCTCAGGTCAGACGGTATCATAGAGGTTCTCGAGTCCCTGGTGTCCCTGGTCGTCTTCGAAATCCTAACCGGGTGTTCCTCGAGACTCGAGAAAGAAGGCAACTTGGTGAAAGGAGTCAGATTTGGGCAGGCGTCCACTCTGTGAGCAAGAAGGATACGTGTAGCATGTCATATATAAATATCAGGCGTATTCTAAGGGTAAATCTTACTCGTGAGGGGCTCGGTGTTCTAGTTCAGGTCCAGCCAAACTTCCTGCACGGCCTTCTTTGTCCCTGGAGACTAGGCCGAGCGTAAGGCAAGCGAGAGACACCACCAGGAGGCCGACATATTGCCAAGCCCTCACTGGTAGTGCAACGTACCTCGTACGCCGCATACTAAGTATCAAAAGAACCACTAAATTTTCACTATTTTCTACGTTTTCATATGAAACACCAACTCGGGAAATAAATACACCGAAACTACTCTCTTTGAATATGTACATCGAGCCAGAGAAAATATTTTTCATACTTACCTGAGTTTTTCGCTATGCGTGAAACTGCAAGTGTTTGGTTCCTTGGAAGCTCGTACTTGGTAAGGATTTCTCGTGTTCCTCCTTGGAGCTCCAGAGAGCTGCTGATGCTCCCTGTCCCAAGGAACCGGGCTTTTATACCCGCAAGAATCCGCCGCAATTCGATACAGGTTCAATTCACAGCTTATCAGCACCGACCACATGGGACTCTATATTCCGATACGTGAAAATCACCGTGAATGAAATCGGACCGGTCTATCGAGGGAAACTATTGAAAATGCCCCCGTAATTGGTTAACCATCTAGAAAATTGCGAGGTGGGACATCTGTGTGGCGACTGATATGTCGGTCACCCGGTTGCCGTGTGGCTGAGCTTCAAAGCTACCTTTTCGCGATCAATTTCTGGACCAATCTCGATTCTCTCGTGTTCAATTCCAAACTTGTTAAGTATAATTATACTTCACTTATCCGTTAACTTTTGCTTTCGATCGTTAATCAATCGTATTGTTTGAACGATCAAGGATGAATAATTCACGCTGGAATTACAGTGTCTACAGACTGGTTTATTTTTTATACAAAATCCATATAAAATACAGGAAAGGCTTGTAGCGCGAATACCTTATAAACGTCAAAATTTTTCGAAAATCTTGCCGTCTCTCGTCTGTTTTAAAAGAGAGAGAAAAATTGCCCGTGAATTTTTGCTCGTTTCTCAGCCTGTTTCGAACAGTCGTGAATCTCGTTAGCGAGCAAGACGGACGTGTGTTTGACAATTAATGTACAGTCGACGAGTTTCGTCTTTTCTGCAAGTTGAACTTTAAGAAATTACGATCGTCGTGATGAGAATTGTGACAAACGCAACGAGAAACATATACGAGTTCCTCGATGCAACGGATAACGAGGCCATTTCGCTGCACGTCGTTTCGTTCGTTTCTGGCAGTGCTGTATAGTTTGGGAATGTCTGAATATCTGCTGGCTGCGAAGAAAAAAAGAATTAAAAATTTGAAATTCAAGATGAGATCGTCGAACGTATTATTCGAGACTGAAATTACCAAAGCAAGCTTGTCGTCCCTCTTTCTGCAGAAAGTCATGTGTCTGCCATGATAGAGGCTCTTCTCGATGGATCTTGCAAGGAGTTCTTCTGTCCAGGGCATCGCAAGCATGTGTTCCGCCAAAGTTCGACCTGTTGCAAGGAATAATCGTTCAATTATTACACCTAGAAATTAAGAAAGATTTTTCAATTATTTACCTCTGAACTCTTCTGGATCCTCGATGGTCAACCTAGAGAAGACGTTATCGTTCTCATGCTCCACCGTGTAATCTCTCATAGCCCTCAACGCTGACTTGGCCTCTTTTATAATATCTTCGTCGATCTCCTCGCTTGCTCTCGTTGCAGGATAAACGGGAAGTTGTTGTTGACCGGTGAAAGGAATACTCACAGCATCCGCTCTAACGTAACAAAATCAATAATTCGATAGTTCTCGTTACATACGATCTCCTATTATCGACGATTTCTCACCTGGTCGTGAGGAAAAGTTTCTCCAAGTGGTCCATAGTGACACCTTTGAAGCTATACACACCGAGTGTCTTGAATAGATGCTTCACGGGTGTCATACTGTAACAAGCAGCGAGTGGAGTTCTCGGATAATGAACTACGAAAGCGAGGCACATTTCCTGCGAAGCAGCGTATCCTCCCAGGGTAGGCTTCGTCCTGTCTAAAGTGCCGTAAACACATTCCGCCACTAATTCGTCACCCGGAAGTACTTTTACTTCCTTCTCGAGTGTGTGAGACTGCTGGTACTCGAAGTCGAAGTGGTTGTCTTGAACTATTCTTGGTAGTTCCTTTCCCTGGCGGATGTGCTTTAGACTAAGTCGACGACCAGCCAAGTGAGAGTGCAACGCCACGGAAACAACGTTCACACCTTCCTCGGGGAACATCTGCAAAGATACTCGAATTAGAATTGTACGATCTTGTCACGATTGTCGAGAGAATTGTAGTTTTTTCTTACCGTATTCGTGCAATGAGGGGTACAGTAACCAGCAGTAGCGTACGCCTTTTGTCTAGGAGGGATTAGATGAAGAGGACTAACAGCCACACCGGCGACGAGAATTCCCGCTTCTTCCGGACGAAGCTTCGGAGTCAAATGCAACCTTACACCGCTACTATCTACCACCTTCTTCATGGTTGGGTTATTATAGTGCACTTCTAGCATATAATAAGAGCCTTCGGCGTGTTCCGCGATGGGGATTCCAACGTGTTCCGGAAGCCATTCACCTGTGAAACACATCGTATCGTGGAACATCGTGTATCTTTACCTCGATAAATTTCATATTTCTTCGAGTTTACCTGTGCTACCACGGGCCCAGGCCAACACCGGTTGCAAACACGACTCCCATTCTAGAGGCATCGTTGGACTGTAACACGATGCTCCGACGATTCTAGCATGTTGTCCTAAGATCGGCAAAGTCGAGGCACATTCGTACAATATTATATGATGGACCAGATCTTCGTTCTCTTTCTCAACGAGCGGCGTGTACTATAAATAGAAATGTTAGAAGAATTAGAATGGCAACGCGAGAGACAACTGTCTGGAATACCAGATTAAAAGGTTCTCCTCTCGCGAGAAATCTCTTTGAGCAGATTTCCATTGACAATCGGTGAACGTTTCGGCCACGGAATGACATAATTCCGAGGCCCTTCTTTATTCTAATGACGTTCGTCGACACGGTGCCATGTCCGGCATGGATGACCGTGATTCGTGAAGCACATACGAATCAGGCCCAACCTTACCACATTCCTCTCTACTTCACGCGTGTATACTTAAACTTATTCCCCAACATCGATCTCGATTGAATCTCGAGCATAACTTACCCCGATCATGTGGTGCTTCTCTTTGTGAGGCGCCTTGAAGATCTTGCACCAGTATGTGGTGTCCACGTTGTCTGAAACTGGCGGCTGCACATCAAGGAGAACATAATTAACCATGATTCTTGATGAACCAATTGCAGTATAATTGAAGGGTTCCATAGTACAACGTTACATACGCCAAATTTTCAGAAGCTGAGATTTTTCAGATTAAGAGAAAAAATGTATTGTTTTGAAACCCTTTGACTTTTATCTTGCATCTGCTTACTTGATTCAATTTTACGTCCCAGTGTTTGATATCCTGCGTTTGTCGAGGTGGAGCATGCGGAGCAGGAGTCTTGAGCCTCAAAGCTCTGCCACCACGCTTGTCACCCGGCCAAATCGCGGTGTTCAACTCTGGATCGCTAGGATGCAACGCCCAGAGGACTCTAATCGTGTCTCCCTGCGAGAAGAAACGACCTTTTTGTCGGGATTGTCGGACAGAGGCAGCTCGATAGAGGAAATAGGTTCGTTAAGAAGTATTTTAATGAGATAGACGCCATGCTGTTTCGTACCCAGCGGAGCTCGAGAATGGGCAGACGCACCAGGCATGCTAAACGCCTAAATATCGCCGCGGGAATTCAGCGGAGCCGAGGTCTCGGGGCCTCTTAAAGCTCGCGGAGTCCCCTCGTGTCGGGCATAAATCGAAAGCTGAGCCTCTACCTCGCGAATTCTACCGGGCCTTCTGTCTCTACGTTGTAAATCTTCCCAGCTATTCCCAATTCTCTCAGGTGGAATATCGAACAATTTATTCCCCTCGCCACTTCTAATTACTTTCAAACGGAGTTACGATCGAACCGAACCCTTTATCTTCGAGTTTATCGATCACAAAAGGGAGGGGCAAAGAAACGAAGAGAAATTTTAAAATAACCCATGTAAATTTAAAAATGGTGATAGCAAACGTAACATAGTGACAATAACACGACAGGATAAAGCGGCTAATTTCGTTCTCGATACTTTTAAACTCACCGTCAGCCGATGATCCTGAGGATCGCAGGTCTGCCAGTTTCGCGAGAAGATTACGCTGGTGTGGGTCTCGTTCTGCGAGCCTCCCAGCACCTTGACATCCTGAGACGTGTCCGTGACCAGTGCAGCCTCTGGGTCCTCGATACCGTGCGAGTCCTGCAAAAGGTAGAAATAAAATGAACAAGTGGGAATCGCGGACAGGGTGAACGGACGAAGGACGTGGTTGTGTTCGAGGGCTCTGTAACTTGCCGATTCGCCGCTGGACGAGATCGAGAAGTTTATCAGGTCAGGTGAGCGCCAGGTGTTTACGCTCGACGCTGCACCGAAACTTTCTGTCAGGCCCAATTCGTTCCTCTCCTCCTTCTGTACTTTCTCCTTTGCTCTCCTCCTCGCGGAGGGTGTTCCAGCGTGGGCACGCGATCCGCGAATTTTCTTCGAGATAGAGAAACTTACAAGGGAATTGTGAAAAGTGTTCAGTGACAAAGTGTATCGATGTTAAAATGGTAACCTGGAACACCCCGTAGGCAAGAGAGTGAAAAGAGAGTACCGCGAGGCGTGACATGCAGAAGGGAGGCCGCGGGCGTTTGGGTCCGTTGGATTCCGATTATGGTCGGGCGTTAAAGTTCGTAAGAGGCCGAAGGGAAGTCCCCTTCCTGCTCGTAATGAATCGAAATAATTGCCTGGGCATCGTCATGCTCGCTGCGTATTTTGTAACGAGCACGTGCAAAGAGGAAGTGGTAATAAATGGACGCGTATATCGCGAGAAAAAAAGGAAAAGGGAGGAAGAAAGGGGAGAATCGCAATGTTGGTTGATTTTACTAAGTGAAACAGAACGAAAATTCCACGGTTTCGAACAGAAATACATAAAATACGAGTATTTTATCGGCGAAGCATCGTTGATTACGACGCGTGTTAACGCGCCTAATGATTCTCGTTTAATTACGATCGAATCGGTGGGGTGGGGTAGACGGTGCGTTCTCACGAAGTTTGCGGGGGTTTTCTCATGCCGTCCGGATATTCTCATCGTCGTCGTTCTTAATTAGCACGTCCCTGGCATTGCTGGATGGCGATTAAAAAGAAGAAGAAGAAGAGCAAAGAAAAAGGAGTCAGAGATTCCTCGGCGATTTCTCGAATCGACTGTGTACGTCGTGGCATAACGACGTTTTAATTACCCCGCAACTTACACGTCTTATCCCGGGTGAAACTGAAGAAAACTGTCCTTTCCGATGGAACAGCTTGATATAATCACCGGGATGGAGATTAGGCAAATGATTGCAGAAGCTCGTGTAGACACCTGAATTTCTGTAACTGAGTCACGAAACTGACAACGAGGAAGCTGTGCGGTATAGCTGCTCCTCTGTCCTCCTTTCAGGAACAGGTTTCGCGGGACTTTTGCAAGCAACAAATGCGGCAACACCAACGTGGTGAATAGATCCTCCGTTAGAGATACACGGAGAGAGGCGAGAGTGGAAAAATGGCGTAAAAGTCGGTGGCAAAGTTCGAGATACCGAACGAAGTCACGGATGCATGGGAAAAGAGGCACACGTGCGTGGATGCGGAAAATTAATTCGACGGATGTGACGTCATGGATCGGTACTCGCGTTTCCTGTGGGAGTCTTCTGAGAAACCTGTACATACATTCGTATACGTTCTACAAAAAGATCCTTTTCGTTTTACCCCCGTTTCGATTTGTACCTTGGTTAAAACAGATCGTTCACTCGGTGTCACAAATATTCCTAATACAGCATCTGTTTTATCAGCTCTTAAGATCTATCTTGAGAAATAGTTTCCGATCTATATACACGGCCTGGCAAAAAAGAAACGGTTCTCTTTGTGGCCCCAGAGGATCGTCGCGGTTCCCATGGGCCCGGAGTTCCGAAGAAAAAGAGAGAAATTCTCTCATGAGGCGCCACTAGGAGGAGGACGATGCTTGCCAGGTGTTTTGGAGGTAGCCTCCCCATTCTCTACCTTTCCCTCCTTCTTTCAGGGACCGTTTCGGCTATGCTCCTTCCCCCCCCCCTCTCTCTCTCTCTCTTTCTTTCTTTCGAATGGTTTTCTCGTCTCGTTCCAACGCTACGTCGAGAAACCCGACTACTCTTGGTCCCTCTACTTCTCTCTTTCCTACACCGTTCTTCTTCTTGCTTCTTCGCTGCTCTTTGGCTACCTCTCCTTTTTCTATAGTGCCTCTCCTTTTTACCACCTGGCAGAACAGCAGCTGGTAGCGCAAAGAGATCCCTCGAAGGGGATAAAGGGCCTTCCTATCGTCCTTAGGGAACCCCGAGGAACCACCTACCGGTCGCTAAATACTCTCGACTAAACAGACTTCCTGGCTGACGTTCGTGTCTTCTCTAATCGCTGGGAAAATGTTTGTACACTATGACACGTGTCTTTCTCATTAGCGTCTATCTCTGACCACACAATTTTTTCACAAAAAATCGACCCATCGTTTAACGATCCTTTTAACGATTGTCTTATACCTTGCTTTTTTTTAACCCTAACTGGACACAGTTTCAAACCCGGAAGACTCGACGAGTATAATCCTAACGATCCTTTCACTCCAAAAATATATCCAAGCTTCCGCTAAAAATCCGGAGCAAAAAAAAAAGATTCCGTACAGTTTCATTCCCATGTAATTTTCAAGGTGTCACGGTAGAAGTCGATCCGGTTCTCACGTGTCCAGATCTCGAGGGGGGTTGGTTACGCGCAATTATGCTCGCCGACTCGTTACAGCTCATCGTGGTCGACTATACGAGCGTGTATACGGAATAATAATGTAAACGCTCGTGTCAAGGTCCATAGACTATACGTCGATTTTCTCCACGATCTTAACGATCCACGCTTGTTTAATGCTTCGATCGTTCCTTACGCTAGATATCTACGCCTCGTTTCCCCTGCTAATCACTGTGAATTCACTTTCGTTTCTTTCGTTCGCCGGAATACCAGCGAGTATTCCACGCAGAACCGATCTGAACGATTCTCCGCGATCGAGGAATAATCCTGGTTTCCACGGAAGCTTTCGCGGGATTTTTTTGCGAATCGGGAGCCACGGAAGCTTCTACGAACCAGTTTGGCGCCACCATTGGTGCCAAATCACGTCTGTTTCGCGAGCCTTGCCTCGAGCATCAGGCCAAGTCGAGATGAATTATTTTTTTTCTGCTAGTAGCGTGTTGATTTTAATCAGCGTAATAATCGCCGACCATTAATAACCGTGGCTAGAAGGGTTTTGTTTTTTCTTTTTCTCTCTCGATTCGACGAGTTTACGCGAGAGA
This sequence comes from Habropoda laboriosa, assembly GCF_001263275.1. Lineage (NCBI taxonomy): Eukaryota > Metazoa > Arthropoda > Insecta > Hymenoptera > Apidae > Habropoda > Habropoda laboriosa. Next base: position 2,170,415 of record NW_017100187.1, on the reverse strand, counting down.
AAGAAGCTGCACGTTGGAATGGTACAAGTAGTCAGTTTCAGAAGAGGATCGTGAATACGCTTATTAAGCATGAAAGAGGCTTCGAAAGCGGCGGTAAAAAGAGAACGACCTACGAACTCCGGTTCATGGTTGCACAATGAGTGTACGCGTCGCCAGACTAATCTTAATCCGTGAAATATTCTCCTCGCTCGGTTCAAATCTCGCCTTCTTCTTCCTCGTGGAGAGAGATAGTTTGCTTCTTGATCGAGATAAAGTGGTGGTGTGGTACGAGAGGAAAAGTCGCGTGATTTACGCACGGTAACGCTGTCGGTGGAGAAATTTTTCAAGTCGTAAACACATCGACACCTTTCCAAATACGTTGTACCGTTTACCATTTCTAATATATCCCCGATAAATTCGACAAGAAGGTATTTTTCACGGCGAGACTCGCGGGAAGGATACGTAGAACGATATCCCGAAGACTAAGTCGGTTCGAAAAGGAACAAAAACAGGTTAGCCAGGGCTAAAAAGAGAGGAAGAGGACATGTCGAAGATAATGAGAAAAAAATCATGGCAAAATGGTGGGAGAGTGTATGCGTTCGTCTATAAGGTCGGTCGGGGCCTGTTTGGACCACGAGATGGACGGATTGCAGATTGCCTGCATTTCAGATTCACTTTGCGAAACGTGCCTCCTCCCTGCCTGTAATAAATTACGATCGTAATCGTCGTACGTGCACATCCCGTCCTCTCGCTGTGAATAACTTGGCGATCGTTGTATTTTCTGGAGCTTTGTTCTTCCTCAAATCATCCCTCTCGCTATTACTTCTTCTCTTTAATTCATCTCTTTCTTTTTTTCTTCCTTTAATATCCACTCCTTGTGACTGTTTCTTAACACATGTTCGAGAGATCCCAGGAGCGGAAGGTATCACGTGTCGGTCGATTCATCGGATCCCGGGACCACTTTTCATCTTTCTTTGCAACGATGCTCAAAGATTCGCGTAGCCTCCCCTCGCCAATGTCTGGAGGCCTTGACTGGGCCCCTTTGGAACCAACTCCTCTGGACACAACATACCTCTACGCCAAAGGGGCCTTCTCTTCTCTCTACACAGGTTCACGGTTCACGTGTGTTCGTCACACATTCAGTCACGCAACGTCTCGCTTCTACTCTTCTCCTCCTTTCTTCTTCTTCTCCTTCTTCTCCTTCGTCTTCTTCTTCTTCGTCTTCTTCTCCTACTTCTTCAGCAGTATACCCTGCGTGTACACGCGTGTTCCTGTATCCACGTCGTACACATAGCCAGGCTGTACCACTGCCTGTGGCATTATTCCCCTGCAGGGTATGTATTCGCGTACACACGCGAATTTACATCAGACTGGTTTTCGTAGCCCCTGCTCCTACGGGAACACGCTTATTCAAATGTGTAACACCGATTATTGCTAACGGAACAGGATTAATGGGCCCGTGAACAGTGACAAATTGAAAAACCTGTATTAAGTTCTTCTCAACAAATAGAACCGAGTTCTTTGATTCTCCTCCTCCTGCTTCTTCTTCTTCTTCTTCTTCTTTCTTTCTTTTCCCTTGTAGATACTTTTATGCGAATTGGACGAGTCACGCGTTCGACAAGTGGATTCACGGGTTCGCCGGTGGATTTCGAATTCGTCAAGGTAGAAAGGGCGAGAGAAGGTGGATCGAAGTGAGGCCTGTTCGAACAGAAAGGCCTCGCTGCCCTCGCCGGACGTAAATTTATCACGACTTTATCTCGACCGCTGGAACGACGTTCGTTAATTTTCTACCAGCCGTTCAGACTCCACTCCTCTTCGAACCTGCGTTCATCGCCTCGCGTTTTGCCCATTTCTTTTCCTTTTATTTCCATTTTTTCTGCCCTTCGTCCCCGTCGACGAGGATCGAGTAAATCGAGCCGAAAATTCTGACGTTCTTTCTCTTTCATTTCTTCTTGCCGCCGCGCCTCGGTAGTTTAGATTTCGAGTAATTGCCAATCCGCCCTCACTCGGCCATTTAGCCGGACGTTGGAATCTTTATAAAGAATCGTAAATAGATATGACACCCGGCAGGGATGGGTATAAATTGAATTAAGATTAGGAATTCGAAGAAATCGTGGCGGAGAGCAGGTTTCGATAACCAGTTTCTTTTTAATCCTCCGTGAATGCGTCTCTCTGAATGGGAACTCCGATACCTCCAAGTTTCTCCCACAAACCTATCTTTCCCCACGCTAATGTGTTGGTATTAATTTCGAAGCAAAGATACGGGGCCAATGAATAATCATCGAAAGGACGAAAAATTCTACCGACCAGAGGGAGAAGAAAATCTTCCGCGTTAATTAAACGAACCTCATTAATACGGATCGTGCGAGCGAAACCGAGCCGCGATCCCTTTTCAGAAGGATTTGGTCGTTCGCTCGAGAAGGTAGAGAGAGAGAAGAGAAGAGAAGAGATACCTTAACTCGCGATACCCCCGTAGTTTTTGTTTCTTCTTTTTCCCCTCATCCTTCTTTCAGCTTCGCAGGTCCTTCAGACTGCTGTTTCGACCACCCTTTCTACCGTGGCCGCCTTCTTAATCTTCCTTTAATTCCCTGGCTTTTCGTTTCTTTACCTCCTTTTTCACCACGGTTTCTTTCCCTCCTCCTCCCCTTCATCGTCGTCGTCGTCCGCTTTGTTGCTTCTCTCTTTCTGCTTTTTCTACTCTTTCTCGATCTCTTCCCTCCTCCCCCGCCTCCCTCGCTGATCCTTTTCTTCTCGAGCTCGATTCACGGCAACGAGAATTCCCGTCGATAGATCTTTCCAGCTGTCCCTTCCTCCGGCAGGGGGAAGAATCGTGAAAAACTCGCCGGTCCATTAAATCTTCGTCGCTCTCTCGCGAACGATCGCCCGAGGCGCGTCGCGGAACCACCTTTTTCTCATCCACTTCTCTCTCTCTCTCTCTCTCTCTCTCTCTATCGGTCTCCGTCTTAATTGATTCCCGAGGTAATCGATCGCACGGGAGTAAGAGAGGCAAGCGGCGAAGTAGAATCGTATATACGTAAGCAAGTACGTACGTACGTCGCGCGGCTCTCTCGAGAAATCGAGGCTCGTATTGCGATAAGAGGAAAACGAGTTCTTCCCACGCGATTAGCGCTCCGCGAGTTACTTGGAACTTTCCAGTTGAACGCTCGATTATTCTCACGCATCCTAATCGCCATTTCCCTATGCTAATTCCACGGCAGAATGAAATCACCCGACGTATATATATATATAGAATAAAATATGCAAGATACGCGCGGAAGAAACGGCGAATCGATCGGTAAGAAGGGTGACCAAAGATCTCGGGACTTATCGATCATAGGGGCGAATACCACGGAGACCAGTCCCCTCATCAATCACGAATGATTGAGATCGAACGGTGGAGAACTTACCAGGAGATTGACGGTGCCTGTGTGATCGTCCACCCAAGCCAACAGAATATCAGCCCCCTTCATGTGGTTCTTCTCGTTGAATCCGATCCCGACGTATCCCAAGGTCTTGGCGGTGACCTTGAAGGTGACCATCTCGTCGTCGGACGGATCCCACTCGAGGATCACCTCGCCGTCGTCGTCCAGCTTCTCATGCCTCGTGAACTTTGGTTCCTTGATGCTCCTTCTCGGTCTATTGTCCACGGTTTCATCGTGATCGTGATGCTTCGTGCCGCGTAACAGCTTGGCCAATTTATCCGTCGGCGGAATGTACTTCTTGGGTACCCTGTCCCGCGACTTTGGAATTCTCTTCAAGATGGGATCGTCGAACAGCCTTGGTCCCGCTGTGCCTGTCTCGCTGATCATCTCGAACTGAGAATTCCCCTCGATCTCGTCGTCTCCTTGGAAATCCATCGTTTCTGTAGTCTCTTCGCGTGATTCGACCGCTGAATCCTGATTCTCGATACTCTGCCGATCGGCAAGCACGGTATCGTCCGATCTCGATAATTCCTCCGTTGAAAATTCGACGTCGAACACGTCTACGGTATCGTTCATTTCCACAGACATCGTGCTCGTTTCTTCCGATTCTCTGTTCAATATTCCATTCGTATTGTTCACCAGCTCGTGTTGATCCGGGTCGAGATTCTCCTCCCTCGAATTCGGGAAGTCCAAACCGTCCTCTTTGTACGGGATCTTCCTTTTGGCCTTCCATTGCGCGTACCACTCTTTGTCAACGTCCAGACGCTGTTTCTTGAACGTACCCACTCTGAGCAACGGCTCTTCGTGAAGGCTCCTCTTTATCCTGAACGTAATATCTTTCGGATGATGCCTGTTCCTGTAGGCCAAGGTCCTCATGGTCTCGTCCATGTGCTGGACATACAGGTCTAATAAATCACACCTGGCTATCCAGCAGAGGCTTAACACCAGAATCAGCCTAAGTAGCAGCATCTTCCTCTTCTTCTTCGTTCTCTGGTCTCGCTGTGAACCTTCATACGACCGCTGGATTCGCGTTCTTCGTTAGTTGTTGCTCAACGATCTCGAAACCCATATGGGTACATACATACAACAGGCCTCCTTTTTCTATTCGATATGTTCACTCAAAATTGTTAATCATAATCACAGAGTAACGAGTAAAACTTTGATAGAAACGCTTCCTTTCGGATTCAAACTGTTTCCACGATTTACGGAGAACGTTTCACGCGTTTTTTATTTTTTTACAAGTGAAACAACGATCGAGCAGACGTCTGTTTACGTTGGACTACGTAATTTTCCTCACTGACTACGCTCTCTCGAAACACCGGACTCAGGAACGATTTCTCCGTACATGTTACGCGAACGACAGTTGTGCCGGGACTAATTTAAGCACGCGGCTGCTGTTGCCCCTGCAGATGCTTGCAGCTGCTTACCTGCGCCGGTCCCCTTCCTTGGGCCTTTCGTCAGGCTCGTAACTACTCCCTCCAGTCGCCCCCTCCGTCCTTTTTCATCGTCCTTTCCCGTAAACATTTACTCGGTAGGAAGGAAATTTTTCAGATAGGCTATTAAAGCGTTTCCACGGTATGCTCAAGGAGACGCCGCGAAGCCGACAAATGAGAGAGGCCTTTCGAAGAGGACACGCTGGAGAGAGGAAGAGGAAATCGTCGCACCATCTGAACGCTCCTCTCCTCTTAATAATAATTCCTCCTCTTCTACGACCGTTCTACGCTTGTTGGGAAAACGTACTGTATTCCAGAGACTCGAAAACAATCGTTCGATGGAACGTTGGTATTTCACCGAATCAAACCTCGTCCAACTGCCTATTTCAACTTGCGTATCTCTCCCTGATATTTTTTCTCACTTGGGGTCAGTATCGCGCGGAGCTCGACGGAAGAATCTTCTTCTTCGAGTTAGGCTTCGTTTCGAAACGGAAAGATCTGGTACTGCTTCCTGCGGAAGCCTTTTTTTCTGAAACCGGAGACGCATTTATCAGCGGTGGTGTTCCAGAAAGAAACCGAGGGGCTGCGAAAACAACTGCGGCAGATGTGAACTCTTGGCACGCGCCCTTCTGTTCGTCAGTGGCTCTCACCCTAGGTCGTTTCAGGATCGTAGAATGTGAAAATTGGACGAAAAACGTGTACCAAATTTCACGATACCGTTCATTCCGATCGATTGCTAAGCGTCCGCACGCGCGTTCGGAAGCCAACTGTATCGCGTTACTTCCTGTATAATAACCGACATCGAAACTTTATACTCCACAGAGGAAGGCTCACTGGTCCTATTCATTCGTGAACGGATTCGACATGCTTCGATACGAAGGTATCCAATCTTCCTTCGTATACTATCTATCTCGCGTATAAAGCATCTGCCACTTCGGTATCGTTCTTTTTCGGCAATCGACCCAGAAGAAACCACAAATCGAAGGAATTATCTGGGAAACCAGTTTGGCCAGAGAAGGACGGCGAGGTTAAGCAGGAAATCGGCGAAGGAATCGATTTTCCTCGAAATTTTTCCGTCGGTCAGGTTCTATTGGACTTATTCTACCTTTATGCGAAAAGATGCATTCGTACAGACGCAACCGTCGTCCCGCGTAGACTGCTTTTCTTTCTTTCTATGGCATTGTTCGCGAGGAATCCAAGGATCGATTGGGATTCGTGGCAGAAAGGAACCTTTCCTTTTCTATAACGATAAATTGCGAATTCCTCGCCGACAAGGGGATGCAGAGGGATCGCGTGATTGTTCTTAGTACCAACGTTCATTTCTTCTCGTTCTAGAGATCTGGAAAAGTTTATGGAATAACCGACAAGCGACACCCCGTTTGTCCCACGTCTTCGTCGTCGTCGTCGTCGTCGTCGTCGCGAATCGAACTCTCGTTTGGCACACGGCTTAAGTATCGATGGAGATGGAGGTGGAACTCGTCTGCCACTTTGTATGCAGCTGGCGAATTTAGTCGTCGTCCTCCACGTGGATTATTTACCAGAGGAGACAGAGACACGGTATATCGGCTCGGAAATCTCAACGTCCTGGGAAAAACCGAAGCCTTGCGATATGTACCGAGCATAAGAAAACGTACACGACCAGTCATTTTTATCACAGGCACGAACTCCACGCCTCTGTTCACGATACCATAAGACAGTATCCATCGCGGATTCTGTGCTCGTTTGTCTTGTCTCGATTAACCATTCAATGGGAATCGCTTTTAGCCAAGGGTTTTACAGTTATTGTCACACCGGTCGATAACCACCGATTCGACCAAGTTGCTTCCTATTCACACTTTTCAGGATTTCACTAAGATAGCTTCGTTAGGATTCGGTTGAAAGATTGAACAAACCGGAAAGAGCCTCTGCTTGTGTCCTTTCGTTATTCCCTTATTCTGTTATTCCCTAACGCTTCTCTGTAGCTTCTTGAGGAGTTCTCCGCGAACTTAGCGATGCTCTAACTTCTCAAACTCGAAATCTGGTTCTTAGAGTCTCGTTCCCTATCGTCGTCTCATGGTGATATCGTCAACCCTAAAAATATCAGAAAAGGCATACGGTCACGGCGTTCACCTGTCGCGTGCCCAGATACACCTGCTAAGTAACTTTCCTTCGAGTTCTCGCCATCTGCTCGTTTTCGAGTTTCGGTGACCGATTGGCAGATGCGACATTGTAACGTATCGTTCCGTGGTTTTTCGTGAGAACGAATTTCGATGGAGTCACGAAATAGACGAACAATGATTTCAGAGTATTATTCCAGTCTTGCGCGCGGTATATCTTGCGAGACGTACGTGCACGCGTACGAGAGATGCGTTGGCATGCGAACTCGGCTAAATTGAGTCGGGAATTCCTGTGAATAAGGAACAATCTACCTCAAGGTTTCGTAAACTTAATCAGAATACGATCGAAAGAAAAGATTTTTCCTTCTTAGTCTTTTGCATCCTTTCTTTTAATTGCAAGGAAAGGTATTCGTAATTTTTGAATGTGAAAATGACAAGGTGATAGAAATTTTTTATTTTTATCGATTTAGGTTTAAAATGCAACGAGTATTGTTGTTGTGTTATATAGTTTAATAATGGAGAACAGTTTTTGGACACGAACCCTGGTAGTTAACTACGAAAACTGTTTTACCACAGCCAGAGAGCGACATGTCCGATTGTTATTGACTCGTAGCTTTCGATTAAATGGCAGCACCAGGAAAGAGATAGTAAATTAGGTTTCCGTTTGTAAACGAAAGTAATTGTACCGTGTGTTTTGTGATAAATTTAGGAAATTATCACGATAAATGTTACCGTAATAGAAACGCTTAAGCTTACGACAGTATTGTTTCGCTATTAAGTAGTATCGCTAATCATGGTTCGAAGTAGCGACAAGTAAGTGCAACGTTTCGTTTAGCAGTTTTTTTAGGTTAATTTTATTACCTTTCCTCTTGTGATCTACTAATTATTCAATCAACGCCAATTATACAACAGTTTACTTATCCTGTTGTTGGTATAGCGCGCAATTTAATTACCTCGTTTTACAGGGATAGGCATCACAGGAGGAGATCGAGATCGCGATCGCGATCTCGGTCCGCTACTCCGGAAAAAAAACGTCGGCGGTCTAGGAGTAGAGATAGGGATAGAGAAAGAGATAAGGGACGACACAGGGAAAGAAGAAGTCGTTCCAGAGATCGGGACAGGGACAGAAGAGATCGATCCGAGAGAGACAGAGATCGTGACAGGAAACGGTATAACATAATTATAAACGTTAATTATTTTCTGGATTTATATGTATGAAAAGATAGAGATTAATTGAATATTTCGGTACTATAATTCTCTTGGAGAGGTTTCCAGCTTGCAGAAGAAAATTCTATTATTTTACAGTGCTTGTTCTTAAGACTTTGTCAAAGTACATGTAACAATGGTATAATGTTTGTAACGTTGATTGTTCTCGGTATACTAGTGGAGACAGTAAAGAAAAGCGTCTTACAGGCTCAAAGTCTTCACGTTCAGGCAAAGATCGGTCAAATAGATCAAGATCAAGAGAGAGGAAAGAGAAAGAGAAAGGTGATAGTGACGAGTTGCCATTTGATCATACTAAATTAGACAAGGTAATTTGTTCGGTAGAATTTATTGAGAAATCTTGCTTGAATTTGTTACTTTGATCTTCTTTCTACCTTTAGGAGGAGGAGCAGAAAAGATTAGAGCTGGAAATGCAAAAGAGAAGGGAAAGAATAGAGAGGTGGCGTGCAGAAAGGAAAAAGAAAGAGTTGGAGGCAACTAAGAAAGATGGTAAGGCATCCATTTTAGCAAATCTACAGCTGCCTATGAAAAAGTGGTCTCTGGAGGATGACAGTGATGAGGAGACTCCTGTTGTTCAGAATAGCAACAAGGAAGTGAAAGAAGATGGAGAGACGAAAGAGGAAGTGGAAGAAGTTAAGGAAGAAGCTAAAGGTGACGAAGAGGAAGTTGATCCCCTTGATGCCTTCATGGCAGAGGTATGCGTACCTGTCATCCTTCCCCGTAAAACAGTTGATTTAAAATATTTTTATCGATAGGTTCAAGAGGAAGTTCGGAAAGTGAACAAACTCGACAACAAAGGTGGAAAGAACGCTAATAATGGTACCGGCACAGGAGGTACTCAAAGTGGTGGTGTAGTTATCGTAACAGGCGTAGCCAAGAAAAAAGTGCAGAAACAGAAAGGGGAGTTGATCGAACAAAATCAAGATGGTCTTGAATATTCTAGCGAAGAAGAAGGAGAAAATCTTCACGAAACAGCCGCCGGTATCGCGAACAAACAGAAACGAGAATTGGCAAAAGTAGATCACGCGACGACAGAGTATCAGCCATTTAGAAAATCATTTTACGTCGAAGTGCCTGAAATCGCGAGAATGACACCAGAAGAAGTGGAAGCATACAAGGAAGAATTAGAAGGTATTCGCGTGAAAGGTAAAGGCTGCCCGAAACCGATAAAATCATGGGCGCAGTGTGGAGTCACCAAGAAGGAATTGGAAGTTTTAAAGAAACTCGGTTACGAAAAGCCAACTCCCATTCAGTGTCAAGCCATTCCAGCAATTATGTCTGGTCGCGATTTGATAGGAATAGCAAAGACAGGAAGCGGGAAAACATTGGCGTTTCTGTTACCGATGTTTAGGCATATTCTTGATCAACCACCTCTGGCAGATGGCGATGGCCCAATAGCATTGATCATGACACCGACCAGAGAATTATGCATGCAAATTGGAAGAGATTCGAAAAAATTCACCAAGTCTCTAGGGCTCTCTCACGTATGCGTCTACGGTGGTACCGGTATATCTGAACAAATAGCTGAATTAAAGAGAGGTGCTGAAATAATCGTCTGTACACCGGGTAGGATGATCGATATGCTCGCCGCAAATAGCGGAAGGGTGACAAATCTACGCAGAGTAACTTACGTAGTTCTTGACGAAGCGGATAGAATGTTCGACATGGGTTTCGAGCCTCAGGTGATGCGCATCATGGAAAACGTTCGACCAGATCGACAAACTGTACTATTCAGTGCAACATTCCCTCGACAAATGGAAGCATTAGCGAGAAGAATTTTAACTAGACCTGTGGAAGTTCAAGTTGGAGGACGATCTATTGTTTGCAAGGATGTTGAACAGCACGTGGTAGTTCTCGAAGAGGACCAGAAGTTTTATAAATTACTTGAAATTCTTGGTCACTATCAGGACAAAGGTTCTGCTATAATATTCGTAGACAAGCAAGAGAACGCTGACACTCTGTTGAAAGACCTCATGAAAGCCTCCTATTCCTGCATGTCACTTCACGGTGGTATCGATCAGTGCGACAGAGACTCGACGATATTGGACTTCAAAGCGGGCAGAACGAAATTACTAGTCGCCACCTCGGTCGCTGCTAGAGGTTTGGATGTAAAACATCTCGTACTCGTAGTAAATTATGATTGTCCGAATCATTACGAAGATTACGTGCACAGATGTGGAAGAACAGGAAGGGCTGGAAACAAGGGGTATGTACTCACGTACTTTGTGAAATATTTTCATCGTTATAACATTAAAAAAAATTGAGTAATATTGTTTTTACAGGTACGCATACACTTTCATCACATCAGAGCAAGAACGTTACGCTGGCGATATTCTACGTGCCCACGAATTAGCTGGAGTTCCTGTTCCTGAACCGTTGCGCCAACTTTGGGAAGGGTATAAAGCCAGACAAGCAGCAGACGGTAAAAAAGTCCACACCGGAGGTGGTTTCAGTGGTAAAGGCTTCAAGTTCGACGAGTCGGAGGCAGCTTTAGCAAACGAGAAGAAGAAATTCCAGAAAGCAGCCTTAGGATTACAAGATTCCGACGACGAAGACATAGAGAACGATATCGATCAACAGATAGAGAGTATGTTAGCACCAAAGAGAACTGTCCGCGAGATTGCCAGACCTTCTGCCACCAACATCGCGGTTCCTGGTCAACCTGTACCTAGTGCAACGGACAAATTAGAATTAGCTAGGCGATTGGCGTCCAAGATCAACATAGCAAAGAACTTGGGAGCTGAAGCAAAGGGTGCGACGCAGCAAGCAGCAGAAGCCATACTCAAGGGTGCTGGTCCTACCAATCTCATAACAGCTAAGACAGTTGCTGAACAATTGGCCGCCAAGCTGAATACCAAATTGAACTACCAGCCTCGCGAGGAGGATCTCGTGGAAAGCGACGCAGAAGCTGGTGAACAGACGTTCCGTAAATACGAGGAGGAATTGGAGATCAATGATTTCCCACAGCAGGCTAGGTGGCGCGTCACCAGCAAAGAAGCTCTTGCACAAATCTCCGAATATTCCGAGGCTGGTCTGACAGTCAGAGGAACTTACATTGCACCCGGTAAAGCTCCGCCAGAAGGTGAGAGGAAGTTGTATCTCGCTATCGAGTCTACCAGCGAACTAGCAGTTAGCAAGGCCAAAGCAGAAGTTTCGCGACTGATCAAGGAAGAACTGATTAAGTTACAGGCATCTGGTGCGCATACTGCGTCTCGTGGTCGATACAAGGTTTTGTAAAAAGGGAATGTTCGTTTTCGTTGTACATGTCAATCCTACGCGCTATGATATATTGATTTCAATGAAAAGCGTACGAGTAAAATTAGAAATTTATTAAACTTACAAATGTCTATACAAAAAAAACTTTGTATTTAACGGTACAATAACGTGCGATATTTGCTTAACACAATAATACGGGAGTATCGATTCAGTGATCGGAGAATCTGCGAGCGATCCAAATTTACAGACTTACACAAT
>NW_017100187.1:2148176-2158744 GCF_001263275.1 Habropoda laboriosa | reverse complement strand
ATGGTAATAATGATAATAATTATGTTAAAATTCAAACTAACGTGAAACACGTGAAATTTGGAACGCTTGACATAGCAATTTTTTATCGACTGTTGTATTTGCAGAGAATACAATGTAACAATCAACGGACACGTTGTTTGGTAACTTAAGTTAGGACTTTAATTTTATTTACAGCTTACAACGAGCAACATAATCACCCTCTACTAATCGAACGCGATCGTGTCCTGGGTGATTGTGTGCCTTTGTACATGTTCCACGTACTCCCTTTTTCTTTGGCAATATTAAAAAGATAGACGAAAAAAAAAAATACATTCTACTTTTCTGTATATTACGTTAGGCACTAGAAGAATCACAGTCATGAAATCGACGAATACCGCTGGTAAACGGCAACGCCATTAGGTAAAAGAAATGCTTTAGCACCTTTGAAGGAAAAAAATGCAAATCAGAACAGAAATCATCACTGATCGCAATTATCCAATCGTCGTACCGTTTCGTCGTAATCAGCGATACCTCCTGTCCCTGATTCTTCTTTCTCTCTCTCTCTCTCTCTCTCTCTCTCTCTCTCTCTCTCTTATGATTCTTACGATACTACGATGTAAAGAAGAACTCCAAAAATGATCTGCGTAACGCATCCCCCAATGGCCATGGCACTTGATATGTAACTATGAGCAATCTCCGCTCTGGTGAGCGCGCCTAAAGGCACCTCCGCCGCGATCCTGGGGCTCCTTTCCAAAATTCTGGTAACTAGCTTCTCAGTCTCGGCCACGCAAGCCCTCATTTGCAAAGTCGAGGGTCTCCTCGAGCTAGGCTGAATAATAATGAACGTATCACGATCCGGAGTCATCATTCCGCGAAGAACACATTGTGCAACCTGAATCTGTCTCCCTAGAGCAGACAATAGAGTCTCCAGCGTGACCGAATCTTTATCCGTATCCTTGTCCATCGTGTGGTATATCCTATCCAACTGTAAACGAAATAATAAAAAAGTAACATTTTAGGACACTGTTAAAAAAAAAAAAAGGAGAAAAGGAACATCGCGTACCTGTTTTTTGGAGTAAAAAAGCTTCGCTGCTCCACCGCAGACAGGACAACAAGCACCAGGCGGTGTAACTCCGACGCAGTATGGCTCGATTAATCGAGGACACTGTACCAAATCCTCGCAACGAGGTTTAGCTTGATCTCCGATCAATCCGACGGCGACACAGGGTCCAAAGTAGTCCACCACTGTCCTCTCTGCCCAAGCAACGCATTCGTTCCCGTATACCTCTCCGTTGATACCGCAAACGGGACCACGCAAGGTACATCCTTCCAGACATCGTCCTCTGTACCCTAAAGTACCTCCAGCTCGAATCATCGCGCATATAGAACGGTGCTGACGATTTTCTCGGTCGCAAACTGGACCAGTTTCGTCTCGAGGATCGCAATCGAGAGGAACGCACTCGTATTGACGACAAGGTTTATGAAGACCGGATAGACAGATTCTGGTCCTCCTGATGCATTTTTCCATACTGTCGCAAGGATTCGGCGCGCACGGATCTCGTGAGGAACAGCTACCGAATTCTACTTCGTTCGCAGACATCTTTGCGCATTTTGCAAGGCAACCTGATGCAAACGTGAAGCCTAATCTCCCGCAGACCGGCACATAATGAGGTGGACAATCGCAGGGTAACGATGGAATTCTGGTTTCCCCGCAGCTCTTCTTAGAACACGTGAACTCTCCCTCGAAACAGTGACAGGGATTGCATTCGAGGTAGAAGTTGGAATTGAATTTGAAACAGTTCAGTGGTCTACATTTTTCTAGACCGTGCAACGTACACTGGCAGATCTTCTGACAGCCCTGTTGATCGAACCTTGGGATCTGCACCCAAGATCTAACCGGTACCAATTGCTTGGACATTTCTCCGAGAGAACAACCAGGTACACAGCGATACACCTGCCTTCCGTAATTGATCAACTCGCAGATCTCACCCTGTGTGCAAGGATTACTCTTGCAAGGTGTCATAATGTCCTCTTCCAGTCTCACCACAGACTCGTTATCCTGTGGATCCTCTAAAAACGGTTTGAGAGAGACGCAAGGTGCGTCGGATCTAGCTAAAGATAGTTTGGCGCACAAAGTAGCTGCTGTATGGGGACCAGTGATGGCAGACCAGTCTACGCAACTAGCCATCAATTCTAGACAATCCTCTCTGCACAATCTGGTCTCGTGGATCCTAGTTTCGCAAGGTCTCAGTTGCAACAGACACGCCGCAGCCCTGAGAGTTTCCGGCGGGCAAGACGCAGCAGCTCTAACTGGAACACCTAAACCTCGAACGATTCCTCCTCTGGACCAGTGATCCGCTTCCCATTTCGCCGCCTCGTCAGCTGCCGCTGAACAGCTCCTAATGAACGTCGAAGAAGAAGGATAAGAATAGCAGTTGGACAAAGTTTTATGGAATCAGGCTTGGCCGTGTTCCAAACTCTCTACCTAAATAGCGTCGTTGACCTGTCGTTGAATCGAGCGCAATAGGACAGCCCTGAACATCCCATTTCGCAAGGGTCATCAGCATCCTCCAGACACCTTCTCAGCTCTCCTTCCAAGCTCGAGGACAAACATTCTGCATCGAGCTGAAGCCACGCGGATTCCCAGTCCGCTTGAAACGCTCTCCTGCATAGATTCTGGCACGATGGTTTGGTCGCTTTGGTGCAGCACGACAATTTGCCCGCATCTAGTGGCAGACGAGCTGGCTTGGACGAGCCGGACTTCATTAAACAGCTCCAGAACGGCGTTTGTGGCAAAACTGGCCTGCATTTTTCTGTCAACGCGTCCATGATCTCTTGCTCCGTCGTCGCGGTGTGCAGCACTTTTTTGCAGGTTTCCAGACACTCTGGAGTGGTAGCCTCGTTGCAACAATGTAGATCTGTTATGAGAAAATACATTGGAAAGATGAGGATATAATTAGAGGGGAAGAGAATTTTTTAAGTTGACGATATTTACGTTGTTTCGGATCTTCGGCGTGTTTCACTTCAGCCACGTTCTTCAAACACTTTGGGTCTTGAAGAAAGCATCCTTTGCTACTGTACAATTTCAAGTTGGAAAGTTTCCCGGGCTTGTAGAATAACTCTTGACAAATGGTCCTGCAGGTATCGTTCGAGACATTGCTGCAGCAATGCTCCGCTTCTTCTCGCCTTTCCAAGCAAGAAAAAAATTCAGGCTCGTCGCTTGGTCGACAGGACTCGTTCAATTGTCTTCTGGATCCTGCTAGGGCGCACGTGGACCGACATAGAGGATTCTGCGCGAGGTAACAGCAACCCCTTCCCGTCCAATTTCCATGTTTCTTCACCTCTGTTAGGAGAGAAACGATAATCGAAAATATTGGATAATTTTTAAAGGAGTTGACAAGGTAGTTGAGAAGCTCACCGTTCAAAGTCGAGTTAACGCAGCCCCAGAACTCCGTCTGTAAGGGAAGAATAAACGGAGAATTGATGGCAAGAACTATCCAGAAGAAGGAAAAAACGTGAAAACCGACGCGAATACGAGAGGAAAGGTATCGCAAAGAGTCTTTTGTAACGCGAATCCATCGATCTCCAGTCCCACGTTCCTTTCTTAAATCGCTTAAAGTATCGTCGTAGGGATCGTGACGGAAAGTCTCGGATCGATTAAAAGCGGCTTACCAGCTCGATGGAACAGAACTCCAGCAGGCTTCGAGTCGCGTTCTCCCTTGCCTCTGCCTCTGCACCCAACACCACCAAAGAGATCTGAAAGTATTTTATTTTTCGTCTACGATTTCTCTCCTTACGTCGATCGTACGAGAAGGAAAAACAGGCACAGCTGTGTACCTCTCGCGATGGGAATTTCCACGATTTGAAATGCAAGGTACGACGTATTAGAAGTTACTAAGAATCAAGGACACGAGTACGCTTCGGTCGCCACGATTTCCTGTTGCTAGCCACTGAATTACAATAGACCGCACGGATATCGACTGTTCTACCATTTAGGGATTCATTTCGGATTCAATCGACGTACACCACGAGGACGTACGATTCTATTTCGTAGTCTCGTCACGGTACAGAGTTACGACTATCCATTGGTGTGCGGTGGGTCCTGTTAGATCTCCTCCTGGTACCCTGGGTCACAAGTAGTATTCTCCTTTCACTACAATCTATCGATCGAACTTGGTCTTTTCACGTCTATTTTCTAACGTGCTCTTCGAGAAGCAAAGGGGAAAAAAGAAAGAACCGTTAGTGAAAAATTGACGGTTTTATATAGAAGTTTCCAGTCGAACTGTTGCAAACGTTAAGGGCGTAAACGATAGCGAACCGTGGAGACGACGTACGTATTTCTGTCGCGGTGTATTCTGGGAGCTATGCGCGGCTTGGCCGCGTCACCGTTAAGGAAGGGGTGAATTTTTCTCGCGAAACTTTTCCACGATCCTATTAATCGGACGATTAATTCGACGAAAGTCCAAATATAACGTAGGAAAATTGAATTATACTTCTAAACCGAAGGGCTAGCTAACTTCCGGTGATTTGGACCGGACGAGGCAGTTAATCTGGCGTGAATCAATCGTCTCACGTTTCGCTATAATAATTCACCGGTAGGATAGAAACGTTTGAAATATTAATGAAAACGTGGACCACCCTAACGTCGCCGGCCGACGGGAATATCTCGTAGAGAAAAAGGGTTGCTAGAGCCCGTGAAAGGGTAGTAGAGATTGGTTTTCGCTGGTACAAATTGCGAGGAAACACGATATCATTGATACCGTGTCTGGCTGTGAGAGTGGAGTGCGTCAATTCGTAATATTTGCGTATGAATGAGCCAAGGCGGGGACCCCCAGGGGGGTCCTGCGTAAATCTCTCAGCGGGCCCCAGTGTCTCCGATATTATCTCGAAAGGGGCCCTGCAGCCACTTTTAAAGAAGCTACAACCACGCGTGCACCCCACGTCGCTCTGGGTCCCTGTCGAAAAACCACCGTGTGCTTCCTCCTCCTCCTCCTTCTCCTCTGCTCCCTTCACCTTTCCCTCCCGACGCTCCTCGTTCTCGCGGCGCAGTTTCCTTTTTATTCCCCGAGAGATCCTAATATATCCGTGGACACGGCATATTTTGTATCCTTTATCGTCCCGGGGTCGGGCCACCGATATTTATCAGCGGCGCGATATCGCGTTCGTCCACCGGACGAAATTATAGTCCTCGAAATCGTCTTTTTCACATTCCCACGGGGATCTTTCGCGCGCATAATTAATAGACTGCTCTAGGGGAAGATGGTCGTAAATTTTCATTCTCAACTTAGACTCGAAGTATTTGAACTGTTCGTCGAACTCGATGGTAAATCGTAGGCTACAATTTCTAGGATGAAACGTACATTGGAGCACACGTTGCGACAAGATCCGGCAGCCAGGGAACAGCAGGACATCTCTGGAACAAATAAAACAGATAGGATACCGGTCAGATATTTTCCGTGCACGCGAAAACATATGGCAACAAGTAGAGGAGGGATCTCCGTAGACAGGACGCACATTGCGATCCTTTCTCCGCTTTCCTCTAGACACGAAACAGACGCGTGTCCTGCGTTACGTCAGTTAGAAAGCGAAAGGATCCGCCTTTATGGTGCCGGATGAGGGTACGTGAGACCCTCTCTTTCACCGTGAAAAGGGAATCGACAATTATAACATTTTTCCCCCTTTTCTTCTTTTCTCTTTCTTTTTTCCCTCCGTTTGGAAAAAATGTTGGATCGTACAGTAGGATATAAACACGTACATTCGGTGTAACCATTTTCGATTGGTCCCGTGACGTGGATATTATTTTTATTAAACGATTTCACGGTGGGAACGTAAGCACGCGCTGGCATCATATTTTCGTGCCGGCAGTCTCGCGTAAGTGATCTTTTACGACTTTACGGGCATAATATGCGGGTCCAGTCAAACTGGCTTTTGAACGAGGACCGAAATCGTGAATGCCGGGCACAATAAACGATGCACACGAGACACAGCGAGCTCGGAGACAAGAGGGTTCGAAGCGTGTTACAATTAAGTTAATAGATACCAGTCAGAGACAAATTGCGACAGACTATGCTTCTCTGCGTGACTCGTTTCACATATCGTATAGTTTCATCGCGGACAGCCGCAGCGGTAGGAACGTTTATAATTTCATTCGTCGCAATTTTTATTTCTACCTACTTTTCTCCGTACTTTTACAACGCGTATTCTCTCGTTAAACGAAACGTTTGTACAGCTGGTTGGAGAGTTCGAAATAGTTGGTTGAATATCGATTTCAAGGGATGGGCACACGGAAGTTTTACTTTCTATCCACTTGCTAAAAATAACGAGGAGAATTGTCAGCTCCGCTCGAAGAGCTTTGTAGCAGGGAAATGGACTTTGAAGTCTCTGCGAAAGCTCGCGGAGTGGTAAAATTTCGCTTGGCAAGTGCGTCGTCCTAAATCGTAACGGGTTTGTGACTTCTCTCGCGGACGACACAAAAATAGCCGACGTCGTTTGCGGCCATTCGACTTCTACCCCGATCTAAGCTCTGAAGTCCTCTTAATTTTATCCACCCGGATGAAACGGAACGACCAAGACCTCTGTCTCTTTGAACTTAGCGCTATTAAAAGCGTTTCGAGACTTTTCAGATAAATATAACTCTTTGAAAATCCTTCTTCAAAGGTATTGTTCCCCTCCCCTCGACTCGACGGGGAACGTTTCTTCTTTTTTCTCGTTCTTTAAACGTTAAAAAATCGTTCTCCTTTTGTCGCTTACCAAAGAAGAATATACACGGAGCTGGTTCTGTTTGAAAGAATTGGATGGAATGTGTCAACATCAATTTCCCTACGTACGCCACACATATCGCGCGTGTGGGTGAGAGAGTGCAGTATAGTTGCATATAAAAGGGCCGTGACTACTCTTCGCAGCTGCGCCTTCCATTGCCATATCGTGCACGAATGGTGACATCCACGTCGTTGCACTCGTAAAACTCGCACGATTCTCCCACGCCTCGCGATAATAATCCTTTCCACCAGATGGAAGATAAGCAGAGGAAGTCGGAAAACCTTCCACGAATTTGCATTAGGTCCACGTGCATCGACTGAAGATCGAGAACGATAACTAAAGGATATACACATCCTTCTACGCGTTTTATCAACTCTAACTTACCAGCTTCCTCACCTTTTCTCCCTTTCGTTGTCGTCGAATTAAAAGAACACACCTACCGCTTCGCGTTTAGCGTCTGTAAACTATCGTGAAAAGGACCCTCGGAACTAAATTGATATCAACGAGCACTTCTCGTCGCTCGTTCAACCTGCTGGCCTAATTAGCGCGGGGTTTGCTTCTTTCCACGAGGATGCTCGTGATTGATGCCTCGTTACGTCACAAGTTATCGCCTCGATCCAAGCCTGTTTTCGTCACACCACGCTGGATAACGTTCGGACCAGGAATTTTTCCGGTTATATCGCCCGGATAAAAACTGGCTAGCTCGGTAGGAGCTGAATGAGAATCTAATTACATAGTGCACGACACGTAAAAGAGTAGAAGGAAGCCGGGAAGGAAACTGTATTACGCTTTTAATTAATACATTCATCAAACCCTACCGGGGACTACTGCACCGCGCGAGAATCGCTGGATTTTACGAGGGGAACGTGATCTACAATGCGAACGACAGAGAAAGAGCGAGCGAATAAAAGATCGATCTAGAAGAAGAGAGGCGATTACGTAGAAGGTGGAGAGAAAATGAGAGAGAAAGAGAGATAAGAAGGAGGGAATCGAGATACGTGTCTCTCGACATGTTTTTATCCGACGTGAAGCTGTCACGGAGTTTTATGTGTTTATTTCTCTCTCTCTCTCGACACACCACGAAACATGTATCGAAAGGCAATGAGAGAAAGAGAGAGAGAGTGTGCTTCTATACACGCGACTGGTGGACCGTGTCAGAGCTCTGCCGATTGGAAGTCGCGTTCTCCTTTAACCCCTTCGTTCGCACGTCTCGTTCTTTTCCCCCCCGTGAGAGTGTTTCTCTCTTTCTTTCTCTTTTCTTTTTTCACGCTTTGGTAACGCGGTTCGCGACAACCGGTCCAAAGAAATCGTTCCCCTGGGATCTCGGACGCAACAGGATCGACGTAAATCCTTCAGGAAGCAGACCGGAGTGTCCGTCTAATTGCCGACACTGTTTCGAAAATCGTGTAACCAGTCACGAAGCTTGGGTGTTCCGAATCGGTGTGGTCTGTTCCTGTTTTTCTCTTTTGCCAGCGGATAAGCGATTCCGTGTCACCCGTTTTATCGTTCATCTCGCGATTTTACGCGAGCAAGTATAATTGCTGTTGGCATTGACGCGAGCTGAAAGCACAGCGACCAGATGAAGAGATCTCTTACGTTTACACAGAAAAACGAGTCGTTCCGAGTGAAATCGCTCGACTGCTCGTAAAAGACTGGAGAATAAAGTATCTCAGAGACGTTAATTGGCTATCACGGTGTGTACACTGTCATCAGTGTTCCGAATCAATATAAAACGGACGAGTTCTCGGCATTTTCAAACATCCAATACGTTCTATAAAAAGAAAGAGGGTTAATGGAAGTCAGATCGCAAAGAGAGAAGGAGAGACTTTGTCGATTAATAACTGAGTCCATTCTCGGTTAAACGAGCAACGAACTTCTGCCGATTAATTAATAAGATCAATCCTCCAGATCGATGTTTTCAAAGTGTTGCCATAAATCGGTTGCGCAACCGGTCACGTTCCAATTTCCAGAGCTGAAAGACAGGCGAAATTGCACGCGCGCCAACGCATAGAAAGGATTTACACATGCGTTAAAATTACTATGATCCACGCGTGTGTAACGCCACCGGCCACGCGACAATGTTCACCCCATCTCTCTCGCTTCTTCTCGATATTATTTCACGATTCCTCCTACGATGATCCACCGTCCAGGCTGAAATTACCGCAATCGAATGACACCCTAACGATGCTTTATAGCGCAGGATCTAACGCGAGGCTTATCCATGATTTATCGACGGAACGTTGGCCACCACGACACGAGTAGTCTCGCGATCTCTCCCCGCGCTCTCCTAGGTGTGTATCTCTTTGACAGAGATAAGCGGCGAGTCCGAACCGCGTGCTCCAACAACGAAACAAACGCCGTTCTACCGAAACGACGGCTTTCGATCGTCGATTAAACCGATAACTGGCTTGTCTAGCGCATTAGCATTGTAAGGCATAAATATCGGAGCTGGTTCTCTCTACCAGTAACACACGTTTCTTGCAACCGTACCCGCTGACTGATAGATACCAAACGCAGATTTAAGCCTTCGTGTCGGCCACCACCGGGGATAGAAAAGTCCGTTGGGGATTTATGAGATATCAATTAGCATGGAATTATTCCGTTTCGTGTACTCTATACACCTTTGGCCAATACTTGGCGAATAAGTTGTACAACCACCGGTTGTGTTAGGGGAACTGAACGAATGGAAAAGGTGAGTGGATCGGTGAAACGCGACGCGTTATCACCTTCGACTCTGTTGCGCGAATATACTTATACGAGAATATGCGGCTGCCAATGGCTCTGCTTCTCTCCAACCAGCTCTCTTTCCTCTTATTGTACGAGGAGCCTGTGTGTGGACGCCTTCGAACCGAAGAGCTGAAGAGGCAGAGGCGAAGGACCGTTAGCGACACCTCGTTCACACGCACGTGCACCATGTAAATTTCAGGAGAGCCAGGAGAAAGATTAAAGATCTGTTGTGACGAAACGTGGAACGAACAGATTCTTTTCTTTCTTTTTTCTTTCTTTTTTTTCGGGAAATTCCATCGAGAACCACACGCTCGCCGAGTTGTTTTTAATGTTCGCGCCAGTTGGAACGATAACAACGTTCGTTAGGCTGTTCGATTGAACAATCCCGGAAGAGAAGGATGCTTTTTGTCACGTGGATGCCGTGAGAAGTTTCCATCGACACTCGAGCGGGGCCGTACTTGCCGCGCGGAAACTCGATAAAGAAGCCCCGTCCTGCTTCTCGAGTGCGACTTGATAACATTCAAGAAGGGAGAGAAAGAGAGAGAAAGATCGCGGCGCGAATCGAACAAGCGGAAGAGGCTGGAAAAAAGGCGACGCTGACAAAAGCGAGGAGAATTAATGCGGAAAAGGGGGACGAGATACAAGACGAAAGAGGAGAGACAACTCGCACATGTGGCCACAGAAGTTGTCGTCGATATCTTCTTGGCGCGATGACAAAGACTCGCGAGGATGGGTTCACTGAATCCGTCCGTCGAGCTCGTGTTTTAGCGCAGCCGCGAAAACGACCAGTTGACATGGCTCGTTTTGAAAAAAATCATTCGTCTGACGGTTCCCGCGCGTTAATCTCTCTCCTCTTTCGTCCGGTCCGTATACATGGAGCGAAAATGTAAAGAAAATTGAAATTTACCTTGCGTGGAGTCGAGAGAAGGACTGGCCGCTGCGGTGACGACGACGACGACGACGACGACGAGGACGACGACCGCGAACATCGTCGTGCACCGGCACATTTTCAACCACTGACGCATATCTCAGCACAGAGTGACTAGATCGTGGCGATATTCACGAGGAATCGCGAGCGATAGTGACAGAGCAGCAGCTGGCAT
>NW_017100187.1:2145483-2148158 GCF_001263275.1 Habropoda laboriosa | reverse complement strand
CGAAAACGAAGTGCACTGGAGCGCAGACCGCGAGCGACTGAGCTTTTCGTCGCACTTGCGGCCTCAAGCCTCCGGTATAAGCTTTTTACTCGACTGAGTGGGTGAGAGGAAGAAAGAGAGGTACAGGCTACGAGTGAACCAGCGAAACGGAGAGAGCGTAGAGAAAAAGAGCGAGCGAGAGAGAGAGGGGGAGTGAAAAGGGACAGCGGTGGGATGAAAGAGAGACAGAGAGGACGTGATTGCGTGTGGGAGAAGGGAACAGACGCGTGGCGCGTTGTCACGCAGTGCAACTGCTATTGTGACATCTTCGAGCTGTACCCACACGACTCTTGGTATGTATTTTTTTTATCCGTCTCTCTCTCTCTCTCTCTCTCTCTGTCTCTCTTGTTCGTCGTTGATCGCTGTTACCGCATTTTCTCCGTTGGAATTTCGCGATAACTAATGTTTAAATCAATCATAGGAGGAACAGACGACGAAGATAGTCGAGGAGAATACGAAGATTCTCAGTTGTGTTTTCGGATTAGTCATTGGTCAATTTTCTTATCTCCCTTAAGAACAGATTGCCTGAACGAGCGGTGACTGTACTCCGTGGCAAGAAGAGATCTGATCGAAAGTCATAAATTTGGAGGAGCTACGTTCCGGCTAACTTTGGCCCGTTGGTTAGAAAGCCGCATTCCTATACGCGGGTAAACTGATAACCCACGCGTATACTTCCTTTTGATAGCGATTGAGACGTATTATACTGGTTAAGCACGACTTAGGCTAGAAACCGTCTCTCGTGGGCACGATAACGTTCGTTCACTTTGTTACATTATTGAAAAAATAAATAAACGACGTATCAATATCCAATAACTCATTTCACGTCGAAAACAATTACCCGTACGTAAGATTTTTCGTATGCAAGGTACGATATACTGAAATGAACAGGTCAGGTTGCCGATGCGTGGGCACCAGAGCTAATTGGTTTTAAGAAACGCGATATCCGGTGCAATGGAAGTTGGAAATCTAAAGAGTTGCGTATATACCTACCACGCGCTCGGCGTGTCCTCGTGATCTCTCAATAAAATTTTGACTTTGGACCATGCTTCTTATGGGACGAATGATGCTCGAGCCCCTCGTCGAGCCAATCGACTCCGATGCCCGAGTAATTTATTAATTTATTCCGCCGATAAATCTGTTCCAATCCGCACGTAGGCCGCGGACGGATTGTTCCTCCACGAGTCCTCCTCTCCTCCCTTTGCATCTTTATCCACTTTCTTCCGCTGGTTATACGTCTCTTTAGAGCAGCCTTGTTATTTCACTGGTGGAGATGCGCACACCGAACGCACCCACCGTTATTTGCGATAACAATTTTATCGTCGGTAATCATACGACTCGCGTACGCTTGTATAATTACCATCTAAAGACGATCTTCTTCTTCTTCTCCTTCTTCGTCGTTCGCTCCTACTGGTTGCGTTCGTGGCCTTGAAAGGAAAAGCTCCGGCCGAGGGAAATTCGTCGATACACATGGCGGAAAAAAGATCCGTCGAATGGAAACCAGTTTCCAAGTTGAACATCGATAAATACAACGTGGAGAGGTTCCTGCAAATGTGTACCGGTTTAACGCCGCGCTATCGCCACTTTGTACACCGTAAGTACCATTATTAATGTAACACGCTACACACTGGTCGACTAATTTGAAAAATAAACGGCTGACGGCATTATCTTGGCGAAGCTTTACCAGCCGGTCGTGGCTGGCCACCTTTGACATTAACAAAGATATTCACAACAACAGGAAAATTCACCGTGAAATTCTCTCTCCGTGTGATCCCGTATAGCTCGTTCCACGTTGTCGGAAATATAATTGGTCGTACACAGCGATCAGTCTGTAACAATTAAATTCTCGCGTCGCGTCGGATAATCGTAGGTGGAGTGTGTGTATTCGTCTATGCTCGATTATGCTTTTCGAAAGCGTCCCAGTCTGGATGTTTTTCTATTCAACCCGAGATCGTGCCAGAAACGTTTTTGCTACGCCCGGACTTCGCTCAGCTTCGCTTAACTCACTCAAGTAGTCGCAATGGTTATTAATTATCCACTGGAGAGCATCGTTTAATTGGACAGCATCGTATGCATCTATCGGAACATTATGGCTGTGAAACCTCTCGTCTCTGCGCAATCGTTCCTCCAAGGATAATCATAATTTTTCTTTTCACAAAGGGTTGACGAATACAATCGATCGGAGATACCGATCGAATCGATGATCGGATGGAAACTCGCGACAAGGTGTTCGTCGAAGAAATAAATTTACCAGCGATTTACTTTCCATGCATGCGCGTTTCAAGTATTTCACTCACGCACCCTTCGAACGAGCGAAAGGAAGAAGAGAGAGAGAGAGAGATAGAGCTCGTCCAAGGGGAAAGACCAAATAGTTCTGTGAACATTGCATCCTCCGTCAATCGTCGGCTGCATGTCAATGAACCAGCATTGAACATCGACTGAAATTGAGGACCAAGCGAAGTGCGTGTCGCTGTCGTGAGAAATCGCGTTTCTCGCGTAAATTTGTCGCACGTTTTGCACCGCGCCAACAGGAGGAATGTCTTAAACGCGATCGGAATTAGCAATGTCCCCTTTCGTTGCATTACACTGCCACGAACATGTTAGGGGGGACCTGTCTCGTCTGAGTAACGTGGTTTTCC
>NW_017100187.1:2138875-2145471 GCF_001263275.1 Habropoda laboriosa | reverse complement strand
GAAACGTAACACCCGTCCTTTATCCACCATTTTCCCTCCTTCGCATACAAACGAAGGATCGATTAGATGTCTTAATCTAGCGAAGGGAATGGCTCGTGTAGATGCAATTTGCAATTTCGATAATACAGTACTTGGATCGTTTTTGCTGTTCGCCGGCTTGTCATTATGGAAAACTTGGTCGTAGAGGGACAATAGGAATACAATGAGAGAAATTGGAACGCAGCGAGGCGGCGATAAGTGCGCTTCGAAAAATCACTATACCGTAGAACTTCCTCGAAGTCATGCCTAAAAGAAAAGGTTTCTCTTCGAAAGGTCAATCAGCTGAAATGCGGCGGGGGAAAAAAAAAGAACGTAGATGATATTAGTTATTTCTCGGCTATTAAAGTTAGTTGCTGTGATGATAGGCTGTTAGGCTTGCGTTCAAGATCTGCCGATAGCCTCGATTTAGACGATCGCGATTCCTCGATAGCCCTCGCGAACGCTGTTTGCTCAGCCAGCGAAGCTAGCAACGTGTAAAAGCCAGTAACCCGGAAACATATGCCGGGTATCATAAATAAGATTCAAATATCTCGAGTCTGCGCGCTAAAGGTGCCTCCATTGAGCGCATTGTCATCGTAACCTGATATATGTGCTATTTGTTCTCGCGAAAATTCTCTTCTAACTAAATTCTGCCTAGTATTCGCCAATTCGACCTTCTTTCAACCCCGCGAATGTTATAAAAAACAAACCGGAAGTCCTGTTACAGTTACTCGAATGAAATAAAAATTTACGTAGAAATTCGTCCTCGTTAAATAATCGTACGACGATACGAACTATTCACGAATGAAATTTGAATCATCTTGGATAAAGAAAAGTTGCAAATGAAATGAAATGATAATTTAAGGGATGAAAAGTTACGTAAAGCTCCCCCCTCTAGTAAACTTTACTACCGACCGCGTGCGAGCTATCGAGGGTGGCGCCTTCGGCGAGGTTCGCTATAGAAGCAGAACCCTCGACAGAGAGACGAGAGGCGGAGGATCGACACGGTGGGGTGGCGGAACAAGAAATTCTTTCCGCGAAAGTGTCGGGGTGGATTGGCGCTTTCATATGGAGGCAAACGAGGCGCCGTGTTAGGCACTTGGGCCTGCACGGACGCCTTTACTCTCTCTTCACTCTTTCTCTCTCTCTCTCTCACTCACTCAGTCACTCACACTCTGCTTCTCACAGTGATAAAGAAGAAGAAGAAAACGTAGTGTGGAAGTAAAAGAAAAAAGAAGCAAGTGTAAAAAGAGATTGTCAATCTTAATTTGGTGAGTGTGACAGTACGGTACGTTGGAAGTTGGCGTTTGGTTAAGGACGAGTGGAAAGGGTGCTACACGCGTTACCGCTTTGCCTCTAAAATGGGTCAACCCAACCCAGCAACCTAACGTGTACCCGTTTCTTTTCTGCGATTCACTGACTGGCCTAGTTTCCTCGAGAGCGAGACCGAGTCAAAAGACACGCGACCCCTTCCTCGTGGAAAAAACGATATCGAAAGTGTGTGCACTCTTCACCTTTGATTCCGCCGCTCTCTCACTCTCTCTCTCTTTCTCTGTTCGTATTGAGAAAGAAAAGTTATGGGAACCACGGAAATGCATTGATTAACACGCGGCCACACGGTAGTCAGGTGATAAACACACATACACGCACAGGTGATAAGGGGAAACGGAGAGGTGAGAGGTCGCGCTTGCATTTCCTCGTAACACGCGGAAACCCAACGTCGAACGTTAGAACCTTCGTCGTCGTCGTCGTCGTCGTGTCTTCCATTCGTGGAAATCGTTGCATCACGGATGAGCAGGTTTATAGCAGTAAATCAACTGCACAATGCACGAGGAAACGAGTATTCTTTGTGCATTTTGCTCGTGTTACGGTATCTACGTCTCCTCGCGGTGTGTCGCCTTAGTGGATAAACATGCGTTCGCGAGAAGCCTAACGGATAACTACGGTGCGATCGCGGACACTTGTATGCGACCCTGAATTCAATTATCGATTCACCGAGGAAAATACTCCGACGGTGCATTTCTCGTGCACCGCCGCGAGTTTCTTTTATCTAAACTAATGCACTTGTTAAGAGGGGTTTCCTTCGCGAGGGTAACGGTGTGCTGTGTTTCAATGAAAATATGCAATTATCGAGGAGGGTTAGACGCATCGTTCAAAGGTTGATTTGTTATTCAACGTTTCGACATGTTTCAGTGGGTTCTGTTCTTTGGTAGACGACACGTTGGACGCGTGCCGAGTAGAATTTCGCTGGAGTGATGTAGACGAATGCAAAGTGCAGTAATTTGCATTTTCGTTTGTTTTATTATAGGTCAGTAAGTGTTGATTGCATGTAAGAAAAATGGCGGCCAAACCACCGGAAATGAATTACACGTGCGAAATTTGCGGCCTGGAGGGTTTCAACGACGAAGAGATGAGATCTCATATGGTATTTTGTCACCTCCGTGGAGCCGCAAACTGCCCGTTTTGCGATTTAGGGGAAATTTCGCCGACAGAAATGTTGACACACGTCAACAGTGCTCATCTCGACTATTTGACACCGAGGTATATCTTTTCTAATTATATAATTGCAAGTATCGCCTGAATACATTATGAGCTATTTAAATCATTTTGATGGCGAGGAAAATGGCGGCAAAACGTGACTTAGATGTCGCCAACATATATCATACAAAGTCTGTGAATCTTGAAAGAAAGATTCTTATTTTTTCCTTTTTTTTTCTCAAATTTATTCCTTTATTTCATAATTGTTTAAGTGTATGAATCAGTCGAAAGTGAAATGAATAAAAGTGACGTGAATGTGTTTATGTTTTCTGACGTTTTTCTTCGTATAGTGTAATTCATGTTTGTTTTCACTATTGTTACCAAGTTGTTATTTATGAAGCACACGATTAATGCGGTAGGCAGTTGAAATTAATTACATGGAATATGATAAAAGGTCGTAAAAGAAAAGCAGAATGTACACTGAACCTTGATTATAAAAAGTATTGAACATTTTTTGTATTTGTACACATGTAGAACCATTAAATCATTCGTGTACAGTAACATTTGCTTGTATTAATTATTGCAGCACCCCAGAAAATGACATGATGGCATTTATTGACGATGATTCACTGGTGGATGACAGAAGACACGACGAATGCCGTGGTCCATGTCCTTCTCCAACCATGTCTCCAAGTCCTCCTCTGCTTCAGAATGGTTGGAGCAGTTCTTTTAGTCCTCGTGCTAAGCAGCAGCAAGAATTACCAAAATCAGAGCCACAAATGTCTAGTGCTAATGTGAATAATAATAATAACAATAATAACATTGGAAGTGTGAATAACGGTACTGAGAAATTTAATCAAACATCGGTCCTAACATCGGTCCAGAAGGACATGTAATAAACAAAGATATCCTTTTAGTTATAGAAGGTGCAGCTGGTCATGGATCTCCACTGCGTTCAGGCCTAAATTTACAACTACGTTGTCATGCTTCACCAAAACTTCCAGTTCAAGAGTGTCCTATGTGTCCCTACAGTTCTGACAGTCCGTTAAGGCTAGAGGAACATATCAATAGACAACATTTTGATCTCACTTCGCCGTCCTTTCCACCTGAATCTCCACCGGCTCGAGATGGTGCCTTTAACTGTCCTCTGTGTATCACATCTTTTCCAAATTCTTCTGATCTTGAATTACATGTCAACATTGAGCACAAAGACATCTTGAGGTAAGATCGAATTTGCGTATAGTACACCGGGCAACGATAGATATTATTGCTTATTTTATTCTTTTCACATAGCCCTGCAAATGGTGCAGCTGCCCAGTCAGCTCAAGCAACTATTGCTGGAGATACACCAGCATGTCCAGTCTGTTTTAGTACTTCGTTTAAAAGCAGTGACGAGTTAGCTGCACACATTGAAGAACACTTTAGTAAAAAGTGTACTCCATCCCCTATTACTCCAGATTTATCCACTGACAGAATGTTAGCAAAGGATATGGAAAGACTTGAGAAAGAACTTAGAAAATTGCGCGAGCAGCGTGAATTTGAGTTGTTAAGGGCCCAGTATGGCATGGACAATCAAGGGAATTTTAGAGAACAGAGTGTCACTAATATGCAGCGGGCTGTATATTCCGGTGAAATGACAATTGCTGATTATTATGAAAGACAGAGCGAGCTCAGAGTGGCCGAGAGTAGCGGCATTGACGACGGCAACTCTTGTACACGTGGTAATCAGTTTTTTTTTTTTCGACGTATTCGCCTGTATCACCTTTCGTCTAACTTTCTTCATTTTTTACAGGACTAGTTCCCAAGATACGAGCTGTTAGTCAAGCATGTAGTAACGTATTGAGCACCTGGATGTGTTCTACGGTAGACCATTATGCCACTACTTATGGAGACAAAGGATGGGGATGTGGTTATAGAAATTTGCAAATGTTAATTTCGTCACTTTTACAACATACAGGGTACAATGAGTTAGTATATAAAGCGTGGAATTCTGGCTTGGGTAGCGGTAGTTCTACCAAGAATCCGCTCCGAAGTTCTATACCGTCGATCTCTAGACTCCAGAGGATGATAGAGTGGGCTTGGGCCCAAGGTTTTGATACTCAAGGAGCGGAACAGTTAGGAGGAAAATTGGTGAATACTAGGAAATGGATTGGCCCCACAGAAGTAGTCATACTATTGTCTAGTTTGAGAATAAAGTACGTTTCGCAATTTCTATCCGTCTTCTCCACAATCGTATCGTCACAGTTCTTCTTTTTTATCGCAGGTGTCAGCTGGTAGATTTTTATACACCAACTAATGCCGACGGTGGACATCCAGAAATGTTTAATTGGGTTTTACAATACTTCCAGCGGTGCGATGATTTTAAGCCACCTCTTTATTTGCAGCATCAAGGTAGATATTTGATAACGAATAAAAATGTGAGAATAAGGCTAAAAAATTATTTTCATACTCGTAGGTCATAGTAGAACGATAATAGGAGTAGAACAATTAAGGGACGGTTCAATAACCATGTTAGTACTCGATCCAAGCCATAGTCCAGCACAAATGGCACAGTTTAATAGTACAAGTAGTGCACTCGGTGCAATGCGTTTGGTGCGGAAATCGATTGCAGCGATGAAAGCAAGACAATACCAAGTCGTTGCTGTTACCGGTATCATGGAAACCGAATTAGAGTATCATGTAAGCTCTTCCACATTTTTCATCTACCTTTCACTGATTTATGTAAATGTCAAATTACTCTGGTGGTTTACAGGAAAGCAAAGTATTACGTTTGGTACGCGTACCGCAAGATAGGTGAGATTTACTGGCCCGAAAAGGAGTCAAATCTTTTGGGAAGACGATAGACTGCCTCAAACCAATTTTGTCCGGCATCCTTAAAGTTACATGACCGCAATGTTCTAGGTTTTATCATTAGGAGGTTTGCTCCACCGTAGTAGTTGCAGAAGTATTATTTAACAATATATTCTTGCATTTTTTGGCCGTCATATGTCGACTGGCTCCTCGAAATCATGTATATCTAAGCCTGCGTCGCGGTTCAGAATTTTGGAGCTGAAATTGACCGATAAACAAACTATAAAAAAAGAGTTGTAATTTCTAAAAAAAAAAAGAAAAAAAGAAGATATCTATATGTCGCGTGTATTGATCTTTTTTTAATCGAGAATCAGCTCTAAAAGTAATGTATTAGGATGTGTGCTTGAGAAAGAAAGAAAGTTACAGTCACGATGTATCAAAAGAAAAAGATAGAATCAATTCGATCGCCGTTTCTTGTTCACAATGTTCTGCTCAATTTTCGTCGCACCGAACAGGCTGTGCTAAGTTTTAGTCGACCAATCGTCCTATGCCGATCGGTTGCATCAGCGAAAAAGCCATGGCAGAGCTTGAAAAACGAGACTCTTTCGTAGCTGTGATGCTGTTATCGATTTAAACGCTATTCACCGATTCTAAATATTTTTGAAGACACTCCATGTGGTCGAAAAAGGGGGAAAAAAACTATTGAAGCATTGTCCGCGTTTTAACTTCTTTCACTTGTACTTTACATTTTTAATAAACATTGTTGTCAAACTGTTGTCAATTTTTAGTCAATAAAGGTACCAATAACGATATGTCGCAATTCGCGTTACGACATAACTTTTATATAACATTAAAATAAATTATTCTCTAATATATTTTTTATTATCGTTGCTTTTACACAGTTTTTGGGGTGTCTACAAGAATAACCGACATATTTCCATATAATTATATATACATTTATCTATATACATATACACATACTTGCACTCTCTTTGTTATAATTACACTTCACTCACTCATACATAAAGTACAACTACTTTCATACTAATTACAAATATTCTATTTAATTATTCAATTACTTCGAGGCTATCCATACCTTAACCTGTAAGTTAAATGCAATGCTGTGACCGAAAAAACAAGAGCAAAACACTACAGTCCATTAACTTGTTATTTATATTGTATATTTAAAAGAGCTACATTATTTTCATCATTATTCTTATGACCATCAGCATTATCATTATTATTGTTGTTGTTGTTGTTGTTATTCTTATTATTATTATTATTATTATTATTATTATTATTATTACACT
>NW_017100187.1:2137821-2138799 GCF_001263275.1 Habropoda laboriosa | reverse complement strand
ACCATTGAAAAAATTGATGTCCATTATTGTAAAGAGTACTGTAAAAAATATGTATTGTTGTTTTATAGATTTGGTAATTTGCCAAGTGCACTAATTGGATAAAAATTTGTCTTTCTGCTCAATAGGACCAGATGCAATAATTGTGACTGATAGCAAAAATATAATTATTACTTATATTAAATTTTACCATAATCGGATTAAAAATATGTTCAACATTTTCGAGTGTTCAGGTAAATCAAGCTGTGGAATTGTTATGCAAGTGTAAAGAAAAAGAAGAAACTTCACATTATTCACATGTCAAATTAAAATATATGCTTTGTTAGAATTCCCAATTTATGTGTAATTGTTTTATACCATTTAAAAAACAAACGAATTCTTATTGTGCATATATGTCAGGCATTTCAAAAGAAAACAAGTATTTTTCCCATTTTAATATTGAATACTGCATACTGTGTGTGAAGATAGGAAAATTTAAATAAACGATACATTTGATAAAAATGAAATAACTTCTTTATTTGTACAACAAATATTTAATACGTTAACTTCATTTTAATAAAAACTAAATCAATCACACAAAGTCAATTTTTACAACCTGAGCATTTTTATTTTCTAAAATAATACATACTTTACGTTTATAAGTTAAATCCTAACGCTCGCATACAAGCTTTATGCGCTTCTATTAAATGTGTACAGTTTTCTTCGCCTTTGGTGATAATGCTGAAAGAAAATATGTGTTTTAGTTTAAAACAGTCAAATATTGCAAATTACAATGTAAAACCAAGGTTATGTACGAATGCACACCAGAGAATAAATTATTTCAATAGCATTAGACTTTAATTAAACACCTTTCTCTGTTTCGCAAATTGATCAAAGGATACTGCAAAGTAAAAAATATTATTTATTAAATACTTAAATATTTATGTACCACTCATCCCTAATTTTCTTCGTCTCAGGACAAGCACAGCAGGGTTTCAATGG
>NW_017100187.1:2123179-2137671 GCF_001263275.1 Habropoda laboriosa | reverse complement strand
GTCAGATTTTTCTGTATCCTTTGATTCTGTACTGACGGGACTCGTTTTATCATTTGTATTACCCATTATTGTATAATAAAAGCAATGTTCTATACGATACTACGTTATATCAAAAAATCTCACACACGTGTAGATCTATCGACAGAACTGGTTCCAGCGCCTCTATTACGTTTAATATCACGAAATTCAAAGTAGAAATAACATGCTTTTTATACTACGCTCCAGTAATTAATAGAAACTGATAGCGATCATGATTACAACTTGCCTTTGTACATGCGTTATTATCATTCATAACGTCTTCGCAGAATACACTCGGTGCAAGGAAATATTTGACACGTTTCCTTTACCTTCTTGTATTTATTGTATTCTTATTCCATTATATTATATTTTACTTCATTATATTGATTTTACTTCTAAATCTCACTTGCAAAGTAAAGTGAATTTCTTCTCCCTTTTTCAAATAAACTAAACCTGGAAAGCGTTTCGAACGCTTAATAATCGGTTATAGTGAAATAGACAAGGAAAGAGATAAGGATAGACAAGGATAGCACAAATGAAATGAGTTAGACAAGGATAGCAACAGTACAGTGTGTTAGACAAGGAAAGGAATAGTGTTAGACAAGGACAGAAAAATTTGAAATTCGAAACTAACGCCATCTCGCGTCAGGTGCCGCGAACTATGATTTTTTAATAGGATTACAGGATATAAACAGAGGTATTAGACAAGGAACGCACTAGTGTGCGACAAGGATAGAGGGAGAACGTTTCCTATTGGCTAGCGGGCCGGTAGACTCGTTCTTCCAGGGCCTCAATCAAGTCGGTCGGTGAAAAATAATTAATAACTCGATAATTAGGATGATTTCCTGAATTTTTAGAATTGAAGAATGAAGAGTGAATATTCAGCAACTTTCACATATACTTTTTAGTTCTCTAGACCCTCTCAATAATTAGTTATTAATAATTTTAGTAAGTGATGTTGGGAACGATACCGCGTACCGTCAATCGCCTTTGCGGTTTTTCAATAATTTCATAGCTTTCTTATAAATTCTCATGCAACTAACTATATTCATCAGAAAGTTAATTCCTTTGGCTACATTCTTCTATAATTTTTATCAGCAGAACCCTTGTAGTTTCATAGTTATTTAACATTCTTTAGGTGAGTTCATTCATTCTTTACACACGTTGCATTCAAGCGTACCACATTTTCGTTATTTCAATAGAATTGCGTGATAAATTATGCACTTTCAAGAATGTATAATGTAGAATGGGCTTTTATCTATATTCTGCAATTAGTTTGGTAGCATTAAGTTGTATGATTTAATAGATATTAGCAATTGTTTATAACAGTTCACTATACTCACGTACGATGTATAGAGAAAACTCTCATATAATATTTAATAACTCCTGAACTAAACGGTGTATATTAATAAAAATTATAGAAGAATATAGCCAACGGAATTACCTTTCTGATGCATATAGTTAGTTGCATGAGAATTTAGTAGAAAGCTGTGAAATTATTGAAGAACCGTAAAGCTATTGCACCCGCCGTATTCAAGCGTTACACATTTTCGTTATTTCAATCGAAATGCGTAACAAATTGTAGACTTTTAAGCATGTAGAATGTAGAATGGACTTTTCTTTATATTCTACAGTTAGTTTGGTGTACGTAAGTGGTGTGGTTTAATAGATATTAGCAATTGTTCACAACAGTTGACTATACACGAGTACGATGTATAGAAAACACTCTCATATAATATTTAATAACTCCTAAACTAAACGGAATATGTGAATAAAAATGATATGAGAATGTAGCTAAAGGAATTGCCTTTCAAACGCATACAGTTAGTTGCATACGAATTTAGTAGAAAGCTGTGAAATTATTGAAAAACCGCAAAGTCGATTGACGGTACGCGGTATCGTTCCCGACATCACTTACTAAAATTATTAATAACTAATTATTTAAAGGTTTTAGAGCACTAAAAAATATATGTGAAAGTTGCTAAAGGTCCACACTTCATTCTTCAATTCTAAAAGTTCATGGAATCATCCTAATTATCGAGTTATTAATAAATTTTCCCTGACCGACTTGGTTTAGCCAGTGATTGGTAGAGCTTGGTTGCCCGCCAACCAATAGGAAACGTTCTCTCTCTTTCCTTGTCGCACACTATTGTTTTCCTTGTCTAATACCTCTGTTTATATCCTGTAATCCTATTAAAAAATCGTAGTTCGCGGCACCTGACGCGAGATGGCCGTTAGTTTCGAATTTCAAATTTTCTGTCCTTGTCTATCACTATTCCTTTCCTTGTCTAACGCATTGTACTGTTGCTATCCTTGACTAACTCGTTTCTTTAGTGCTATCCTTGTCTATCCCTATCTCTTTCCTTGTCCAACACACAGCACTATTGCTATCCCTCTCTATCCGTATTCCTGCCCTTGTCTAACACATGGCACCAGTGCTATCCTCCTTCACCCGTATTCCTTTCCTCGTCTAACTCATTTCTTTAGTGCTATTCTTGTCTACACATATTCCTTTCCTAGTCTAACTCGTTTCGCTATTGCTGCCCTTCTCGAACGCTGTTACTTACTTTGCCTTACTTGTTACCATTAATGTGTATCATTGCAAATTCAGACAGACATTGAAATATATGCATTCATGTACTTGCTGAAACAATTACAGGTTTTTACACGATGAATAAATTATTTTGTTTGAAGATGTTTTATTGTTTTATAAAATTACAGATATTAATTACGCACTACATCGTTAACGAGTTCTTTCTGAATGTGAAACCAGTGTTTAATAACAAAGTGATACTCTAATACTTTTATTGAACAATCGGAACGCAATGAATGCATTGCTATTTATGGGTATTGCTTTGTATATCGATCATTTTTACATTTAACTTGACATGAATTATGTACATATCAAACCCTAAAAAACTTAGATATTCCAGAGATTTCAAAGCTTAATCTGGATAAAATTGGAAATTAATTCATACAGCATAGAAACGCAACAAAGAGCTCTGAAATAATTCTGATAGTTATAAAAAAATAATACATTTCGCATTTTGTTTTTAAATATATTTTATTTAACTGATAAAAACCAAGCGATTATTTTTCTGCCTTCTTCGGCTTTGCAGACGCTTGTGCTTTCATCACCTTAACAACGATCTTCTGTTCCTCAATGAGGAAAGCACGGACGATCCTATAAACGCAATTGTACAGAGATAAACAATATTTCAAAATTACGAACATCTTTCAGAAATAAAGAGAAGTACAATCTACCTTTCCTTGACGCATTTGTGACAGAGAACACCACCATATACGCGTTTAACAGTCTTTTTGCGTCTGCACATTCGCGACCTTTCCATAGGCCTAGCCGGCTGAATACCCCTCAATTTGTCTTTGCACTGACCACATCTGGGGATCTTCTTCGGTTTCTTAAGGTACTGATATACTAATTTTCCTCCAGGAGTACGAACCCTGTACAAAATTGGGATAGTATAATTATAACATTCGCACAATTTATCAATATTACAAATACTATCAATATCTATAATAAATTAATAAAACTGACTAAGAATTGAAACGTAATATTAATCTAAATTTAATGAATGTATAATATGATTATTTGAAATATCGACCACACGTGAATTTCACTTAACCAAACACGTAAATCAAAACATAACCTAACATACTCAGGCGTTCACATTTTTACGACTACCACGTAAAATATTTCAAATATACATAAGAAAGGCACGATTAAGTTTAAGAACGTCTTAAATTATTTTCTAAGAAAGGTAAATTACTCACACGCGTCTCCTGTTACTTTTTGTGTTGTATGACAACCGTCGTCGATAGGTTAGTCGCTGTACCATCTTGGATCTGAAATATAAATTTGTTTCTTAGAGGAAAAGGTTTGGTCATATTTTGACGAATTACATTGTCTACACGTGTAGATGTTCGAGCACTTGTGAAAACATCTCCACCTTTAGTGATTAACCTGACTATTGTGGATAAATAAAAATCCCATATAATTCGAACAAACCTTCAGGGTAAAGCCAAACGGAAAAGGAAGCACCTATATTGGAAAAACTTTATTATGCGCAAACGTACTCACGCGCAGCCGTACATGAACGCACGTAGTGATGGTAAGGTAGAAATTCTCTTCCGTAGACTACAATTATGATAAAGAAGATTCCAAGAGAAATATTCGCTTGACTGATATTGGATTTGCCGATAAAGCGTCGTAGTTGTATCAGCGGGAATATTTGAAAATTTCAAATTTCTTTGATCGTCATAATTAAGAATTACGTTAGGACAAGGGTTCGAAGAATAAAGATAGGCAATCTTTTTTACATCGTATAAGGTATATTATTTATTATATCTTATTTACATTCAACATCGTCTTGACAACACCATAGGAAAAATGTTTTTAGACACATTCCAAAATTTGTCGACATTAACTCTCTTATTGCATCTGTTGCGCTTTGTCGCTTTGTTTTATACAATGAATCGAGGACACACGGTGGCGATTCGCTGAACCAATTGTGTAAAAACTCAGTTCGACGAGTATACATAAATTATGATGCGTGTACGTGATAGTAGATGAGCTATTTATAATATATACGGGACGGTACCTGTGTGCTTTGTCTTCTCGCGAATTTAATATATGTTTTTTCTTTCTTTTCTTCTTTTTTTTTTTGTTTGCTTTTCGTTTTCGAAGCAGGTACTTTGACAAAGTTCGCTGTAAACAGACTGGTTAAAAAAAAAAAAAATGAGTAATAAACAAAAAAAATCAAATGGAAAGAGAATTAAACAACGTTGCACGTAGATCGCTTAAAAAATGCTTAACTAATTGATAACATAGCTGCTTAGAGACTCGACGATCGTAATTCTATGATGTTGTGCTCCGTTTTCTTTTTTTTTTTCTTTC
This sequence comes from Habropoda laboriosa, assembly GCF_001263275.1. NCBI lineage: Eukaryota > Metazoa > Arthropoda > Insecta > Hymenoptera > Apidae > Habropoda > Habropoda laboriosa. The sequence goes on along the minus strand of NW_017100187.1, from coordinate 2,132,738 downwards.
TATCCTTTTCGTCTCTTTTTACACGGCGGCTAGAGTTTTTCGAAAACTCCGAAGTAAGGAAATAATGATTTCTTTTCTTTTTTTTATCTTTTAAATCTTTTTACTTTCTCTCGTCCCCTTTCGTACGATTCTAGCAAGGTAAATAGATAACCTACCACGATTAGAACGTCCATTTTTTTAATTTAGTCAGATTTCTAAACAATAAATAAGGCTTTCTTTGCTTTTAATAAATAGTAGTACAGAAGTGTTAAAATCGAGTAAAAAAAGTATTTAAGTAAAAGAGTGTCTGAGGAGGATGTGTTCAACGATATTTTTCATTCGTTTACTTATCGCTGCGTTTCCTCGATAGAAAAAGAGATAATGATTACTTAAAAAAAAAAAAAAACCTAACTAAATAATAAAAAGAAGATTGAACGTAAAAGAGGAAAACGATAGGAGAAGCAAACTGAACGTTCGTTCGCTCTTAAAAAATAAAAAGCGCTCCGCGTATTTAACACCGGAGAGAGAGAGAGAGAGAGAGAGTGAGAGATAACGAAAGTACATGGACATGAAGTACGATCCAAAAGCTTTGAAAGTGTAGGCAAAGGGCGATTGATACTGACAGGAAAGGAGGAGAAATGGAAGTAGAAGTAGATGAAGAAGAAGAAGAAGAAGATGAAGAAGAAGAACAGAGGCGATTACTCGAGAAAAAGAGACAGCTCTAGGCGTTCGAACTCGAAAGACTCAAGTGAAATCGAAAAGGTCTCTCTAATAAGATATCCTTTACGCTCTAACTAATTATCATCTGCTCGTTTCGTGCCTACGATCGTGTAATATCGATAGAGATCTATGAAATCTAAATATTAATTCGCTGAAACTATCGACATTCTCAAAACTTCAGGTCGCACTCGCAGGTTCGTCGCTAGACACAAATAGTTACAGCTGAAAGTTCATAAAACCTTTTTTTTTTCCTCCTTCTCCGGCGGAGTCCCCTCCGAAATATTTCTCTCCTCTTGTTCTCTCTCGTTTTATCTATTTGTCTATCTTTTCTCTTCTGCTCTTTTTTTTTTTTGTTTCTTCTTTTGCCCGCGCAGAAATTTACACGCCGCGATATCGCTATTCGTTATCCCCAACTTTCGATTACCGATCTCTCTCGATACTGTATCCGTTCGGTTGGGACTCCACGTGACCTCGTCACCCTTACGCTTTACCTTACTTCTCGTTTAACTTTTAATACGAACATTTAGGAAGATAGCGCTATCGATAATTAATATTTTCTGAAATTTTTTAACATTCTCTATATAAAAATCTGCATTTGCGTGTATTCACTTATTGCTTCTTAATCGCCGCCATTTTTTTTTCAGTAGCTTTCCGCTCTCTTTCACCCCTAACGGAGGCTTCAAGTTCGACAAGCGACGTTCCGTTTCCTTTCTTTCTTTATTTTTTATTCCCGCTCTTTACGAAACATCACCTGTCGAATAATCAAAGGCTCCAGGACTTTCCTTCGCATTTTTTCGAATGCAAACGGAACGACCTCGTGTAAGAATCTCCTAATCGAGAGGCTCGACGCACCGATGAATCGATTTCAACGATCGAGTCTTCGATCGCCCCTTTCTACATCTCCGATCTGTGCGATCTGCGAATTTCTATTGACTACCGAGAGATCTTTCAGAGATCTTCTATACGTCATTCCCCTTTTGTCACACATCGGTGGAGCGTCGAGCCTCGTCAACTATATATTCCTAGTGTAATTCGTTAAATTAAGAATAAAAATTTCCCGTGGCTCGCCCGACGTTTTCTCTTTCATTCTTTCATATTTTTTTTCCTCTCTCTTTTGTTTGCCTTGGAAGCGTTCGAGTCGCTGGTCGATCGTCGATCGTCGATCATCTCGACGACGAACGTTCGCCGGTTATCAAACGGGCATCTCCCGGAGATATCGTTAGTGCCTGGGAAGCAGTCTTTACAATCGGCGAACGCGGATGTAACAAAGATACAGATCATCCATCGCGACGAAACAAGCCTTCACTTCCTTCTCCCTTTTTAAACCAACATTATAAATCATCGTAGTGTCGCTATACGCGTGCACACTGTGGGCTATGGACGTTGCGTTTTTGCGATGAAAAACTGTTCGAACACGACCGATCGAAAAGTAAATCTACTATTCTTACAGGCAATCCCTAACATTCTGTTCGTTCGCTTTTTCGCGCGGCTCGATGCATAATACATTCTCGGTATCGTCGCGAAAACACCATCTTCGATCTATTCTCTGTTCGTCGTATGCTGCTTTGAGAAATTCAACTGACACGCTCGTCACGATTTTCGAGCTCGTTTTCCTCGCTCTTGTTCTCGTTCTCCCTTTTCAAATACGCCTTGATATGTTCACGGTGTCGAGGGACACGTTTCACGATTCGCTTCGAACCCTTTCTTTTGAACGATGATTCTCTTTTCGTCAACGATTCCTCTCGCCGTTCCCCCTTCCGGATAAATCTGTCTCGCGTTTACGCACAATATAATCTATTTTTTGTTTTCTCTCTCTTTTTAATACGTATTATAATAGGGATTTTTCTTTGTTCTCGCAATCGACGATCGCGCGATTACGTGCGCCTATTCTTTCCTCTCTCACGCAATACATTTTTTCCCTCGTTCACGCACACTTACTTTCTCTCTGTCCTCGCATTTATTGGCACATGTTCCTGCTTCTCTTATTTATTCGTTCTCTCTCTTTTTTCATTTAGTATCGACAGGTACCTATACAGATCGCATATACAACATACTTATATAGGTAACGCGAAGGCAAGAATCGTATCTTCCTCTTCTTCTTTTTTTTTTTTCGTTTTTTTTTCTTTAAATCTTTGTTTCGTCGTTTAACATCTAGGGCAATTTTTCTCTTTTCTTTCTTTTCTATTCGAATGATCTTGCTTCTTTCAGTCTCACGCAATTATCTGCTCGCTCCCTCGATCGTTTCGCAAAACACGGAGCGGATAGTGGCAATTTTCGAGTGTCGATGTGTCTGACGTGTGTATGTGTACGTGTGAAAAATTGTGTTTAGGTGTTTGTACATCGATTAAGCTTTATTTAATTAGAGCTATAAAATATTCGCTGCACGGGGGACGTAAAATGCTCAAGACACGCTGTCCTCGACTTCTCTCTCTCGCGATCGTATTCGCTTAAAACATTACAATATTAGACCATTTTGAATCTTCGTTTCTCTCCTTTTTTTTTCTTGTTTTTTTTTTTTTCATACAATCGACCGTCGACCGAAGGAAAGTAGGCGCAGCGTGTTATGGGGTCGTTTTTAATACTTTAGGCCGTCTATTTGTTCGTGCAATGATCTGTACCGTCTAGAGACACTTTTAAAGAATTATCATCGATCGTTGAATAACCCGATCACCGTTCGACTCGATAAGAACAAGTTAGGAACACTGTAAAACAAGAGTGGCTTCGTTGATATATGTAACAAGTATGTAGCAAAGAGTTTGGACCGAAAAACAGAAAGTCCGGTAAGACGTTTCCAGTTATATTGTGTGTATGAGCAACGATTCAGTGCGTTAGACAGTCTAAACGGTGAACAGGCTCGAGTTTTAGGTCTAAGATAGGATTTGTTTCTTTTTTTGTTTTTTGTGTGTCGCCGTAGGTCGGCTCGTCGCGCAAGCATTTTTGTACGTGTAAATTTATCCTTTTAATAACGGCAGTGATTATTAATACAGTGGCAGTTGAGAATTGAATCGTTCGACGCTCGGTGAATCGGCGCGCGCGATTCATCATTTTCCTCGTTCGTATCTCTACGTTTATTGATCCCGTGTCACGAGCTTCTTCGCCATACCGATATTTCTCTGTTGGAGAAAAGGCGCATTTACAGAAGAAGATTCACGCTAGTTCCGTTTATGCTATAGTTTATTAGATGAGTCATTGCAGACGCGAGAGCCTCGTTGTCTTCCGTATCTCGAATCAGTCTCGAGCGTTTCTTGCGCTGGAATGTCTATGCTGTACGCGGCTTCCCCGATTCTTCGAGGCTGGGGCGGAGAGCTGCTGCTGCTTCTGCGTCTTTTACGGCCGTGGTGTACTTGCTAAAGGAAGGGGTTACTTTCTTTGAAAATGCCTATCGGCCTGACTAGGAGATGTATCTAGGATCGTCGTGTGTGTTCCTCGCGATAGAGAAAATACTCTTTAGAGGGCGATCGACGCGAAAGCTCCTCGAACGAACGATCCGTCAGGTCGATATGGGATTTATCGAGTCCTGCGTCGATCGCAAAAAGTCAATGCTCGTTGGAAATGGTTCTGTGAGTAGGCGCACCCTGACCGGTACACGTTCGCTTTCTAAACGAGAAAACCTTGCGAAGTGGCGGATATTTGCGCTCTAAGCGCTGTCACGCTGTTCATGATCTTCTTCTGGTGTCCAACAAGCGTGACTCCTAGTGCTGTTAATTCTTGTACGGTAACGCGTGCCGCTGCTTCCAGGGTTAACACCCCGGACCTCTCGAAGCTCTCCGCGTACCGAGACATCTTGATGGAGGCCAGCCACTCCTTGACCGAGGTCAGCTGCGTTAAATCCACCGCGTCCGGCGCCAGTGGATTGGTGCCCCTGTCGGAAAATTAGCGTTAGAGAAAAACCTTTCATTCTCTGACTTTTCTTTCTTTTTCTTTCTTTATATATTCGAGGGATCCAGGGGGAACACTATGCGAAATCAAAGACCTGGAATTCATTCGAGCCTCTACAGGTCTTTGATTGGATCTAAGGTGAGGCCGAAAGAACGCGAGCGCTTTTTCTCAAGCCTCTCTCTTTTCTTCTTCTCGTTTTCATTTCTTTATCGCCGTCGAAGAGAGGAGATTCGGCGCTTCCGTTCTTTCGAATCTGAAGTGTAGAGAGCAGTTTCAAACTCGTCTTTGGATTCTATTACTCAAGTACTTCTAGCAAGGAGGGATCAGCCGCTTCGAAGATCGTGCTTTCCATCGATCATCGAAGCGGCCGCACTCGTACACTGCCCTAAATTAATTCAACACGAGAGGGGGGGGGGGCTATGTGTCATGTAAATATATATACACAGATATTTGAATTAGTTGGCAAGAGAACACATAGATGTTTCGAGTTTCGTGCTCGTAGAAAGTTTCGTTAAGAAATCGATGCAGAAAAAAAAGAAAACGAGCATCGAGATAAGGAAATGATTCACGTGTGCGTATTTTGCAAAAATTCATCGGATCGCAGGAGACATTCTACGAGCAAAGATCAAAGATTCGGAGTAAACAGGTGGGCTGGTTAGGGTCGAACAATAGTGTGAGTCCAGTTTCGACAGTTTAACTACTAATTTCTAGGAAAACAGTTCTTCGTAATTGGTGTCATTTACTTGATAGACTTTTACGGGTTTATTTACGGGTGGATACGGTTACAAGAGACGGAACTTAGCTTAAGAGAGAGGGGGTTCGATAAAATATCTTTATGTACATTTTTGTTCGTGGCTCGATAAGTTTTCACGACCGCGCCTGAAGTATCGATACGAAAGATGGTCGTCTATCGAGCAAGTCTCGGATATAATGTAGAATATATACGTTAGACGACAGAGACGTATCGGAACGAAAGAATAACTACGGAAAAAAGAAGAACAGAGCGAAACGTGAATCAGAGATTAAAGCGCAATAGGTAGAAAAACAGACGGGGGGTCGTGAAAATTCGAGCATTCGTGTGGATCGTTGCTAGTGATGGTGGTGATCGATGGTGATATATACGACAGTGAGAGTTGCTAATGGCGGTAATGAGAGTACTATGAACGGTGTGATCACGTTTGACGATATACACAGAGTTCAGAGATCAGCTGGACGTATTACGTAGATGTGAATGGATAAATGGTGCGTATGAAGCAAGCAGTGCGATACGAACTAATAGGGTACAAGCAGAGCAAATGCTGTCTACTCGTGGCAGCACAATACTCGGTGGTGATTTCAACGAAGCAAATGGAGCAAGAGGGCACGAGACAACGAGGATCCGTACATTATCTGTACATACGTGTGCACACTCTCGCGATCGAAGTATCCAAAGAGGGCGAAAAAAAGAGACCTCTTTTTCTCTTTTATTTTTTGCCTTATTGCTCCTCGCTTCGTCACATTACTTTCTTTACATATTTTTTTTTTTTTTTTTTTTTTTTTTGTCGACTGAAAGCTGTTCTTGATTTTTTACCTTTTCCTCAAATGCACGTTGGAGGATGTCGACGAGGCGGGTGGGGGTGGGGGTGGAGCACCCCTTTCCCTGATTCTGACAATTGTTAGCATTTGTTAGTGCGATGGAGGTCACACACTTTAGTGTGTGCTTCTGTATGTCTATGTATATGTACGTGTGTCTGTGTGTGCGTGTGTGTGCGCGCGCGTGCACGTGTGTCGTCTACGTTTTCTCAATTCATCTGGCCTAGATTTCTCTCGAGTACGAGTGTTACGTGTGTTTGCTTGTGCGAAGCTCGTTTATCGCGATTGTCGGCGTAACTCTAAGGTAATTAGCGCGCATCGGATTCGATTTCCGCGGGCGTAACGCATCTAAGCTGATTGTCCGTTTTGATTCTCGTCTCTCTCGGTGGATCGATTATAATACGAAGAAGGAGAAGAAGAAAAAAAATTGGAAAAAAAAAAATTGCGAGAAAGAAGGTGTATACACGTGAAAAATCGTCGAAGAATCCGTTGCATCGAAAGGAGCGCCGCAAAATGTCTAAGCCCCTCTTCTTCGTCAAACGTCGTTCGATCATTTTTCCTGTAATGGTGTGTCGCAACGCATTCCACTGTGATCGACTTTCCGAGATTTTCATCTTTTCTCTCCTTTTTTTCCTTTTTCTTTTACGCTAAAAATGTAAAGACGCGACGCGACCGCGTCGATTCCGATTTTCGTGTTGCTCGGCGTGGAAACACAGCCTGGGCAAATATCGTGCACGGTTTCTTTCTCTCTCTCTTTGTGTGTGTACGGTTATTTCCGACTTTTTTCTCGTGGGTTCAAGTAGAAAAATACTATTCTAATCTGGTCGAACGGTTGCTTCGCGTGATTAAATGCTAATAAAGTCTTTGCAGTTCTTTTCTCTTTACGCTTCTTTTTTTTTTCGTTTTCTTTTTTCTTTGTTCGTCTGTTTTGTTTTGTTTGTTTGCAGTAAAGTCGATGACGTCAATAAATACTATGTCGACAAATATATATATATATATATATATATATATATATATATATATATATATATATATATATATATATATATATATATATATATATATATATATATATATATATATATATATATATATATATATATATATATATATATATATATATATATATATATATATATATATATATATATATATATATATATATATATATATATATATATACATATATATATATATATACTCTCATAAAATTTTCCATTTAAATCCCTCTAACTAGAACCATAAATATTCTCTATACGACTTCCACGTGGCAGCTAAGATCGATAAAATCTACCGCGCCCTGGCGCTCGCTCGAACGTCGCGATAAAAAACTCCTCTGCACTTTTCAATAAGTATTGTAGATTCTCCTCTGCTCCCCGATAATGAATTCGTGTAATAACTGGAAATCGAGGAAAACAGTTCTTTTTCCCCGTCTACGGACAACTAATTCGCTACTCGTTTCATTTATTTACCTTATTTAATTTCTTTTTTTATTCTTTTCTCACTTTTCGCGTTTACACCTAAATACACGACTTCCAGGAGAATCAATCGATTGACCGACCAGCTAAGACTTTTACTTTAACGACCTTACGCGATCCTCTAGAGAAACGCGTAAAAACGATCCTACCGCGATTACTCCTGGTTCGTTCACACGGCAGAGACAAGCGTCCCCGCGAAATTTTATCGCTACTCTTTTAAAAGATCGTTCTCCCGACCTCGTCAGGCCAAAGCCGGCACGAGCGTTTGGCGGAACGTCGACGGACGAGGAAAATAAACGACGATTACATCGAACCTGTTGATCCAGTCCGTCGACACAGACTCTCTGTTATACACAAGAGCGAGGTTCGACCCCTGTTCCTGCAAAAATCTCGTTACCAATGGAAAGCACAAAAAAAAAAAAAACGGAAGAAGAGAGAGAGAGACGATTTCATAATTTCTAGCAACAATCGTCTCATCTTCGGTGGAAAGAACAGCGATCGTGCAGAGCTCTGACCTTAGACGAATATATGTAAGAATTATCATACGTAAACGGGGGAAAAGTCTTACGATAAACGGGACCATTCGTTACAATCCTAATTCATCTTATCCAATATTCGCCTTTTTCCTATCAACCCATTCAACAACACCAACCTATCGAATAGAAATGATTTTTCAACAACAACAGGTCCCCCTTTATCGCCAGACGTTTCCCTATCTAGAAAAAAAAAAACAAACAAACGAAGAAAAACAAAAAAACACTATCAATTACGACAGCAAGAAGCACTCGGTCTCGCCGACAGAAAAATGATCGACACGTGTTGATTAACCGAAGTGTGTGAACGGGACCCAATTGGGGTAGGTAAGCGGTGGCTGTTGTGGCAATGCGTGTGTCGCTGCGTGTGTATGATAGTGTAAGCTACGGCCGGCTCCTGGTGGCATTACTGGAACGGCAATCGTCGACTGGGCTTGATGGGCCTGATGGCCGACTACGTCTACGAATGGCCCCGTGGCCGCGGCTGGAATCGTAGCGGCCGCTGCCGCGGCCTGTGCGGCAGCCGCATGGCTTGTGACATAGTACGGATTGTGTGCAGGTGGCCTCACGCTGTGGTTGTTGTTGTTGTTGTTGTTGAGTTGTAGATTGGTGGTAGATGGTAGTTGTCGCAGTTGCGTTGGGTTGCAGTTCGTAGTCGGGTACCAAAGACACCACAAAACCAAAACCACAAAGAATTAGCCCAGAAAAAAAGGGACGTCGTCAGCGAAGAGAAACTGAAATTACGGAGTCGGGGGGACCTCGTCTAGTTAACGAGATCGATTCGTCGACGTTCCCGTCCGACGATTTTGAGGATTCGAAGGACGTCGATGAATCGTTCTTGACGAGGGCGGAGAAGAAGGAAAGGAGAAACGGGCGAGACTCCGCCGTTCCACCGTTTCACCGGGAAACACGCGCTTTTGATTCGGCGTTACAAACGAGTGAAACGGGTAGGTACGTGGAGTCCGTGTGAAATCAAACGATAATCGATAATTGGTCTCGCGACGCGACCATCTTCGAACGTGGTATCTATTCCTAACACAGACATCTTTTCTCGTATTCTTTATTAACGATCGGCCAGCGATAAAGTGGAACGAGACGTCCGACTCTCGAGTATCGTTTGATCTCGCCTTTGTTCGCCCTTTTTTTTTGTGTGTTCCGCGGTGGAAATAAGTGGTGGATAAGGGGCGCAGGAGGGTTTTAAAGGCTCGAGGATTACAGAAACGATAAGCGCTAAAGCGATAAAAGCTCTCTGAAAGCCACCGCAGTACGATGCGCACTTTTTACGCCGTTCTCTTGAAACGCGAAACGAAAAAAATATTATCCCGCGTCGAATGATCGCGCATCAGACTTTCGTCCATAAATTAATTTGTCCTCCCGACAAAGTGTTTAGACGGAGCA
>NW_017100187.1:2113584-2123153 GCF_001263275.1 Habropoda laboriosa | reverse complement strand
TCTTTTTCCACGTTTCCCAGAAAGGAAATCAAGCCGTGTTCTATTTTCTTCGTTATTACTTTTGTTTTTTTCTTCAATCAAGAGGAAGCAGAAATTACGTCCGCAAAAGCCAGTTGTTACTTTTTCTCGAGTGACTCTCTGTTTTTCACGCGCGTCGAATGTGTTTAAACGAACGCGTGCAGATCGCGCTGAAGATTCGTAGGTATGTGCTTTTCAAATAAGAAAAATTCAAACAGAAATTTTTACTTTTCGTTTCGCGAGTGAGACTTGTGCTCGCGTTTTTCACTTGGGTGCGTTTTTTTGTCTTTTTTTCCCTTGAATTTTAGCGTCGTTGAAATTTCAAAGAGAACGAGACTGCGAGGAAGCGGAGGCGCTGCAGTACGCAGATCAAATTTTGACGACTTTGAGCTACGGGAAACACAATGAGAAAAAAAAAAAATAGAAAAAAAAAAGAAGAGAGAAAAACAAATTGTCAGAAGTCACGAACTAAAAGGTGCGAAAATGATCAGTCCAGTAGCTATCTATATAGATATACTATGCCCGTTTCCAGTAATGCCAATCAGGTCGAGGTGGTATCAACGACGCCTCGAGTAACAGACGTGCACACGAATCTCTCTGTAGGCACACACACATCGTGACTATTCCTGGACGGCCAATATATTCGTCGTTATAAATGCGTATAAGAAACATTATCCTATTACGATATGAGCAACAACATCAAAGCCCAGTCTATAACAGCGTACGTGAAGAGCGCAGAGCATGTGAGCTTCTTATAGTAATTCAGCGAGAGAACGGAAAAAACCTTTGGCTGTCGAGAGAAATTAATTTATGGACACGAAGTGTGATTCGCGTGGCATGCGGCATGATTCGTGTTAAAGAGATGATGAGCGAACAATTCGGTGATTTAAACTGATTCCAAACACGTACCCAAAAAGGATACTTAATATCGCGTTACGTGTTTCTTCCTTTTTTTTTTTCTCTTTCGTTCAAGCCCACCGAATTCTTCGTGCGATGAAGGCAACGACATCGTATACAGGTTTTTCTTTTCTTTTCTTTTCTTTGTACTGTTCGTACCACGTTCTGAGTACTTCTCTCCTGCGAGTATTAGAAATCTCGAAAGATCGAACGCGTGAAGAGTAAAACGCGACACGTGTACGCGAACCGCGGATAACAATAGCAACGTTTGTAAAAAAGGATGAAAACGTTTACCTGTTCTGGGCGATTTTCCTCAGCGTGTCCGGGCTTCGTATCAGCTTGTCCAACGTTTGAGTAAGATTGGCGAACGTTGGACGATGGGTCCTCTCTTTTTGCCAGCAGTCGAGCATCAGCTGATAGATCGCCTCTGGACAGTCCATCGGTGCTGGAAGCCTGTATCCTTTCTCGATCGACTTTATCACATCCTGATTAGACCAGTTCCAATAGGGTCTCTCACCGTAGGACATCACCTCCCAACAAACGATGCCCATGCTCCATACGTCGGAAGCGCTGGTGAACTTTCGGAATGCTATCGCTTCTGGAGCTGTCCATCGTACCGGGATCTTTCCACCCTTTTTGCCGGAGTAAACAGTCTTTCAAGATTCGATATTTGAAAGTTTCGTTTCCGAGTGACGAGACCTCGGATCGGTGTCTCGTCAAAGGAGTAGCGGCGAACGTAACGATAAGAGTACTTACCCTGGTAGTGTACGCTCCCTCCGTAGCACTCTCGATCTCTCTGCTCAGCCCGAAATCGGCGATCTTACATACGAGGGCAGCGTTCACGAGCACGTTCCTCGCCGCGAGATCTCGATGCACGTAGTTCATCTCCGCCAGATACTGCATACCACTCGCGATACCACGAAGCATACCAACTAATTGTAGCACCTGGAACTTGCCGTCGTTCGCCCGCAAAAAGGTGTCCAGGCTACCGTTCTCCATGAACTCGGTGATGATCATCACTGGATTACTCTTGGTCACGACACCTTGCAGGAATATCACGTTCGGATGCTCGAATTGACCCATGATCGACGCCTCTGTGAGAAAATCATTGCGAGCCTTGTCCGCGGAGCCTGGTTTCAACGTCTTGATCGCCACGTCGATCTCTGTTCGACCATCTGGCGGCAGTTTCAATTTTCCGCGGCAAACGTCGCCGAATTCTCCGCCACCTATCGACCAACGAAGGGAGGGGGTTGATAGAATCGAATTAGCCGACGATTGCGGAGGATCCAAGTGTTGGGGAAAAAAGTGGGATTTCGTGTTTACGTGTACCTATGATGGCCTCTATAGTGATATATCCCGCGTCGATTTCACGAGCAAATTCGCGTACAGCTTGATTCGGATCCTCGTACGTGTGAGGATCGACGTAACTCCTGGCGCCTCCGCCACCTGCACCGCCTGCACTCGCCGCGGCGACTCCCACTGCAGGTGTGAACAGCGGCGTGGTCACTGCAACGTCACCAAAACAGAGTTCATTATATTAACACGAGGGCCGGTGTGTTAAATTTTTACGGAATCTCGGAGCGAGAGAATCAGAGAACAGCATTCGCTCCGTGCCTGCGTCAACCGTTTACATCCCGTGAAAACACTCACACACCTTCCTCTTTAAAACGACATTTCCAACGTCCAAGATAGAGTTGTAATACGAGAGAGCACAATTGAGATACGACTATAAAAAACATACTAGAGCTTTCTGAAGCCTCGTCTAAATGTATTTGCTCTTAGAAAAAGTAATTCTCTATCCTGTGACGAGTAATTCTTATCGAACAAGATCTATTTGGACAAAATTTGTCGAAACTAACGTGGAAAACTAGGGAAAACAAAAAAAAAAATGAGAAAAAAAAATAGAAGGAGGAGGAACGAGAACAATTTACTAATTCCACTACGTGGGTATAATTAAAATGAGATGTAAAAAAAAAAAAAGAAATCAAATCTAGAGGTTCGCGTTGTAACTAGTTTTCATGCCAGCGTAGAAATCCTCGCATGCCTAATACGCCAAATGATCTCAATTACGATGCATCAGATTGAATGACGTCGGTCGTAGCACGGAGTGCAAGAGGATGCTCCGGTCGAATCGAATTACTTCGTCGCCCGTTAATTTACATCCGCGAATGCATCTGCGACTACTCGCTGCTCTGTGTGCAGTCAAATTAATTCGAGTTCCACCGAAACATCCACTATTTCCCGCACGTCCGCGCGCACCACGCATGTGTTACAGACGATCGGGAGAGATCGGCGACCGGCTGAAAAGAAGTGGACGATGCAAGAGTACCACGAGAACACGATGCAATTACAACAACGTGAAAAAAAAAATAAGTAAAAAATAACAGAACATCAAAGGAATCTCATGCTTCCTTTCGTGCTTATCGTCTACGTAAAAAAGAGTGTCCAAGGTGAATGGACAGAGAGAGAGAGAGAGAGAGAGAGAGAAATAAAGAAGAACAGAGAGACAGAGAGGAAAAGTGAGGTACGTAGCGCAAAACAAGAAAAGGGTCAATGGTTGTGTGTACGAGTTCTAAATTAGCGTAAAAAGTGTCTCGTAATTTCTGCACGATCGAGAGTTGTATTTCGTGCACTTCCTCCGGATTGAACAAAATTTCGGAACGAGTCTCTTTACTGTTTTTTTTCTTTTTTTTTTGTTTTTTTTTTTATTGGGACAGATTAAGGACTTACGCGAGGACTTGCTCTTGTTGTTGGTGTGGGTTGTCACAATCGGTGAACTGTCCATTTTGCAGTGCACTGTGAACAACACAACAACCAACACACTAATTGACAAACAGCAAACAAAAAGAAGCGGTGGGTGTTCGATGAACGGTTTTTAATGAACGTGAAGCGAGAGGAGGCTGCGACTTGAGAAAAGAATTTCGAAAGAAAATTTAACAAGTAAAACACTATCGGGCGCACGACGACGATACGTCGATCGGATGTTCCTCTAAGGTTACACTATTACCACTTTCCGTCTTCGTCTCCCGCGATAGTTTCGCGTTGCGAATTAAAAACACAAGACAAATACAACGAAACATAAAGTAACACATATAAAAATGAAACAAGTGCAGTGCCAACGACAACACACTAACAAGAATAAACATGCACAACGTAGATACATTTAACGATGCAAGCACAAAGCACGTACACGCACGTTTCCTCGAGAAATACTTCATCACAGAGAAGTTTGCAAACGTCGTGCGTGTCTGTTTCGTTTGGCGAAACGCGAAACAGATAAAGGTCGTGCGTGTCCGTGCGTTAAAAAAAAAAAAAAAAAAGAAGAAGTAATTCGGAACGCGATTCAAAAAGAGATGCATGTACAAAGGGGGTGCAAAAAAGTAACTACGTAAAACCGAGTTCCTAGAAAAAAAATTTGAGGTGTTGGAGAAGACTTACTGTAGGTCACAACTAGTCCTGTAGTAGCAGGCGATTGTGTACATTGTTTCATTGGGTTTTTTCATGGATTTTTCATGGAGGCAGGTTCGATAGATTAGGGGGATCGCACATGAAAAGAAAGAATCGAAAGAATTTGGTTAGAATAATGCCGCTTAATCAGTGGGCCGGATCGGTATGAATTTTGCTCGAAAAAAAGGCGATCGTCTCTCATTTCTTTGCTTACTTCCTGGCCTTAAAAAAAAAAGAAAAACTTTGTTCCGACAACTTCGACAACTTTCTTTTCGCACACTTTTATCTTTTTTCTCTTTCCCGTTTGTTCTTTTCTTTACAAGGGAGCCACTGTTTCAATAATCTTCCTTTCGTTTTAAAGAAAGAGAAGAGAGAGAGAGAGAGTGAGAGTGAGAGAGAGAGAGAGAGAGAGAGAGAAAGACAGAGTGAGAGAAACTTCTAAAAAAGTACTGGGTGTTTAGCCACAAGACATTATCATGGGGTACTGTATATACTGTGAGGGGCGAGGGGCGGGCTGGGGTCGATACTTGCTGGGTCTAACGGGGTTGGTGATTCAAAAATATTAGTCACAAGACACGAGGGCGTAGTGAAAACAACTATGAAAGTGACAGGGGGTAGTAGCGATAATAAATTTATAAAGAAAAGAGAATCGAGCCTGTCGGCATCGGACAAACGTACCTTCGCCGTTCCTGTACTCCAAAGTATCGCAGTCACTTGGCTGTTTTTTGTTGCATTCGTCCGAGGCCCTGCTGCATCGAAATCACACCAAATCAATAGGTACTCAAACAAAACGTAAGGCAGAAAAAGAAGGAAAGATACTCGAGCAAATTCAATCGAATTCTCCTCTAATTCACGAACTTGAAACGCTACCGTTAAAAGCAATTTGTTTACCTTCTTAAAATCAGAACAGTCATGATGATGATGATCACGAGAAGAACCACCACAGCCACGATAGCTCCTGCTATGATCCTCACTTGCATGTTGTCGTCCTCTCCAACGTAATCTTTAACAAAATTGAACACGCTCCGTAGCGAGAACGAACCTAAATTGATCTCGATTAAAACGGAATCCCCGATAATCACCTAGACCCATGGCATGCGGTGTTTTCTTATACACCACGGGTGTGTACTCGCCCCAACCGCGCGTAGTCTTTGCTCTCACTTGTACCGCATAATCAGTCGACGGTTTTAGGCCTTTGAACGTGGCGGATAAATCGGAGGTTTGAACAACTGTCGCGTTGGTTGCGTCGTCGTAACGCGGATAACACCTCACTGAAACGTAAACGAGAACGGGAACGTGGTTCGATGAATTTCACGTAAAAGGAAGGTAGAGAACCATCAGGTAGATGGAAACCGATCAATCTCACCTTCGTATCTCTCGACCAGATCGCTGTCTCCGCCAACTTCGGTCACCGGAGCGTCCCAACTGATGCTCAGTTCGGAACTTTTCACACTGGTGATCCTCACGTTGCTCACCAAACTGGGCACGCTGGCTTCCGTGGTCACAGTGATGTCCACGTATTCAGACTTTCTAGCCAAGGCAGACACACCGTTTTCAGCGAACACTTGGAATCGATATGTGGTAACCGCGTTCAACCCCGTTATCGTGATTTTCGTGTCGTTGAAAACGTCCTGTTTTTTCGTTGGTTTTTTGTTTTTTTGTTTTTTTTTTTGGACAGAAACCAGAACAGATCAGACTTTGTTCCATGGCGTGCTACTGCAAAGACAAAAGAACGAAAAGAAAAGAGGGACCGAGACTCACGGTGTTGGGAATGTATTTGACACCCATGCTACAGGCGTCGCAGACCACCCTGTAAGTTGTGTCTGTTCTTCCACCCAGCATGTGCGGCGCATTCCAGGACAGAATCACCGTAGACTGGTCGACAAAGTTCACCGTCAAATTTTGCGGCGCAGACGGTGGCTCTGCAATGTTACACGGAACGATTAAACCTTCCTCGAACGATAGTATATTTCGGCAATGGTTTTTTTTTTTCACCATTTGAAAACACACTCACGTGTACAAGGCATCTTCTTAGGATCCTTCTCGGCTCTATAATAATCAGGATTGCATCGACATTCCGTGAATCCGTAATCAGACGACTTGCTGTGTTCCGGGCAGGCCTCGCAGTTGTGCGACCCTGCTTCGTGCTTGAATTTACCGATCGGGCACTCGGTGCATTCTTGTTTCTCGACGTCAGCTTGGTATCCAGGCTTGCAGTGGCATCCACCGTTCGGCAGGTACCATTTCCCGTCTCCTTTGCAAAGGAAGGTGGGCTGTTCGATCACCATAGCATTGTCCACGCATGTACCGATCGTCTGTTCAATCAACGCGACTTCTCGTCCAGTTGGCGTGGCTGGGAAGTGTGCAAAGTTCACAGATATCTCCGGACAGCTGATATAATAGACTTTAATCGCCAGAATAGAGATGCAAGCGCCTTGATCCCGGAAAGCAAAGTACACGCCCTTCTTCGTCACTGGAATCGACTTCACTTCCGTGTTTATCACCACTTCCGTATTCGTGTTGAACCTTCCCTCGCCAGCAGCGATACGTCCTGCGAAATCAAACGTCGGGGGGAAATCGTCGGGAGTTTTTTTTTTTCCCCGAGGAACTATACCACGGGGAAAAGTTTTCGACGTAAAAGTCGAGAAGCAGATAGAGGAGAGAGGGTGAAGGAGTTTGGCGAGCTTACCGATCAACTTGTAACTGTCCGTCTCCCATGGCGGCGGTTCCTTGGTGGCCACGTCGAACTCGTAGTAAAGCAGACTGAACGTTTCCTTGCAGCTGAGCGCGTTCCCGGGGAATAACGAGCAGTCACGTGTGGTGAATTTGATTTCTATGTACATGCGATTCGCCGGTCCCCTCTCTATGAACGGTGTCCACAGCCAATTGTTCACGTTGTTGTACGCGACATCGCAGACAACGTAACTCCGCCAATTGATGCCCTTGTCGAAGTTCGTGAACGACTCTTCCACCCACTGCAATCAAACGAGCACACGGGACGATCTTAATTTCGTACACGATTTCGTCGAATTAAATACGACGAAAACACGTCGTCGATCACCCTTTTTCTTTATAAACCCACGCGTGGCGTTCGTGAACGACGAACCGGGATAAGATAAACGGAGTTTAAATAACACCGAAGTTACGCTACCACAGCGAGATATTCCGGGTTCCCAATCCTCTCTAAAGAAGCAGAGAGAGAGAGAGAGAGACGTTCTCGGTGTGTTTGCGTTCGGATTACGCGAGATTCCATCGAGTCAGCATCTACGAAATCAGCTTTGCTCGAACCCCTCGTTCGCAACTTCCTCTCGCTCTCCGCTACGCTTCAAGGTCTTCCCATTGATTTCAACCCCCTTGATGATATTTACAGAAACAACGAAGACGGATTACCGTCTCTTGGATTCCGGAGTTCCAAAGAATCCGGAGCCAGACGACAAAGAGAGCCGAGGAGCGTTCGTCGAACAGATTTATTCCCCTGGCGGGAGGGAGGGAGGGAAGGAGGCCAGTTCTGCTGGATAGAGACGCTTTCCGATCTCTATCGTCTCGATCCCGTAGACAGTGACGGGAGGGACACTAAGAGAGACAGAGAGAGTAGGTTCACGGATGGTCCATGTCCGATCCGAGGAACCACTTGTCCGTCGACGTTGCACGCGGTATCCTCCCTCGGCAAATGATGAGGCGGAGAGGCCAGGTCGTCGACTTGCGACAAACAGACCGCAAGGAATTACCGGCGCGCGTTACCATTAGTTTTATTGCCCCCCTCGGCTTGGGCTCGTCCCGAGAGAGACCGCAAAAAGTTCCGACCGAGCAAGAAGGACCCGTCGTCTTCGTCCTCCTCCTCCTCCTGCTCCTCCAACTCCTCCTCCTCATGCTGCTCCAGCTCGTCCTTGTCGTCGTCGTCGTCGTCGTCGTCGTCGTCGTCGTCATCGTCCTCCGTGGACAGACTATGCTTCTCTTTCTCTTTCGATACCTCGCAGGAGGAAAGGCCACTACGTAGGTAAGAAGGGGCAAAAAACGGTAGATCGAGAAGACCGGGCTTCTTACCCAGAAGATTTTCTTGCGGACGTGTTTCCGGCAGGGAGGCCGCAATAAATTCAGCCGTACGGTTACTCAGTAGCACAAAGAGATTATTACGGGGGAAAGATGACGAGCAGGACGAGGAGAAGAGAAAAGAAGAAGAAAAAAAAACGATTTCGTTTCGGTGGATGGACGAAGGAGTGGAGCCAGAGCGATCTGAGGAATTGTGGCGGCATTAAAGAACCACGCGATTTAACTCTTCACCTTTGTAATAAACCTTACCCTTAACTGCAACTATAATTCCAATTTATAAAACGGAGAATTAGCAAGCTGTTAGATGTGTATAATTATATACAGTATATCCGGAGTAATTGACGGTAAAAAGAAAGAAAGAAAGAGAAAAAGAGGAAAAAGAAATTCAACCAGACCGTTGCAATTGCGGGCGAAACGAGACTCGGACCAAGTGTTATCCTCTCTCGGCACGAGGAGAATCGTAAGAGGCCAGAAAGTAATATTGTAGCGCGAAGATTATTAGAGGAAGGAAGAAAAGTCCTAGAGATGTTATTTCGACGCCTACGCGGGAGCTTTATCGCTTGGGAAATTGCGTTAGAACGGTAAATTCCACCCCCGACCGTTTCACTCTCTCTCTCTTCCTTCGTGTCCCTTTGCCCCTCTCTCCTGTCTTCTCTCCGCTGCGCTTTTACTTCATTCTTTCGTCAGAGCCTTGCAGAGCTGCCGCGAAGTAGAAAAAAGACAGAGCACGCGCGTCGTTAACGCCGCGGAATTTAATTGGATCCCGCCGAGACGTCCTCTTTTAACGCGCCGCGTCAATTTTTCGGCGAGCCGGATTTCCCAACGGCGCGATTCTCCTGTGAAATTACTCATCAGTGGCGCAACGAGGGTGAGAGAGGGAGAGAGAGAGAGAGGGAGAGAAAAAGAAAAGGAAAAGTGGAAGAACGGGGACGGAATAACGAAACGAGAAATTGAAAGATACATCGATGTCCAAGGATACTTCTTCAATTTCCCCCCTTTTCCCAACTTCCGCTGGTTTTGCCGGTGATTTTAAATGAAATTAATTACGCCACTTAACGTGTTTCGCGCCTCGGCTTCGTTAGCGTGCCGCATGCAAGATTAGCACCGAGCAATTTCGCTCTCTTTATCGCGTGAAACGCCGCAAATTCACAGGATCT
>NW_017100187.1:2107893-2113062 GCF_001263275.1 Habropoda laboriosa | reverse complement strand
CCTCAATTAGCCGCTCCGGATCGATCGATCCACGCGACACGAGTCTCCATCGAGATCTTGCTTATTCCCGAAAAATCGTCCGGTTGATAATGAAACGTTTCGCGAAACGTTCGGCGACGAGTGTTTAATCGAGGGGCGAACGCGCGTCGAGAATTGAGTCGGAACGGTGGCTGCGGCAGCTACCAGTGAAAAAATATTTCCACTCGTCGCTTTTAATTGCTCCGTGTGTAATGGTCGCGATAGTACGCTCCCTCCCCCGTCGCCCCTTACTCTACATCAAGCGGAAAAATATCCTACTACCGGTATCGATCGGTGATTGTTAATTCGCCTGGAAATTATGTCGAACTCGCTCGTTTCCCGATGGTCGTCGACGAATCACGTATAAACCTCGTCGATCTTCCCGATTAAGCCGCGACGCGATGATATCGATGTGAAAGAAAAAAAAGAAAAGCAAACGAACTTCCATACAAAACGACGGATCGACGTGATCGGGGAAAAAACAAATTAGAAGAATACCTCGAGGAACGTTGACCTGTACCAAAGAAGCACCGACGAACGAGATGGAGAAGGGAGGGGAAAAAAAAAAAAGAAACGAAGAAATGGAGAAAAAGTTACCGTTCCGCATGGTTATTCCTTCCGCGATGGATTCCGCGGTCTTGTACCCGGGGAAACGATGAAATTCAGTCGTCGCCAATAAAGTGTAACCCGTGTTACACGAACGAGGCATTAAAGCTATCGATTTGTCGAGGGAACACGAGAATCCCTGGCCGCAGCAGGTAGACCAGTCTCGTCTCGCCGTTTTCTATTTCCTCGTGGATCAGCCGCGCCAGTAAATAGATATGAACTGCCGGTTTCGAAATAAAGCCAATAAGCTCTACGAGAAAGTGAGCAAACGAACGAACGAACGAACGAGCGAGCGAGCGAGTGAACGGACTCGTGCTACGAGTTGTAGGAAAGGGAATCTTGAGGATAGAAACGAGAAGGAAAAGGCTAGAAGCTCTCTCTCTCCGTCTCTTCTTCCCCGCAGCGTTGCTCAACGAAAGCGATTCCTCTCTCTCTCTCTCTCTCGACGAACCGTAATATTGCCACCATAATCGCAATTCCGATGGTGTAGCTTGGGTCGAGCGGTGGGTGAGAGACGAAGGGACTCGCTGGGAAGACTTAGGGGGTTACGTGGGGTGGACGAACTTTCAGTCTAGCGGAGGGCTTGCGGATCTTAATATATATTGAGCTCTCGTGCCCGAGCACCCCTCGCCCTTGGGGTTGCTCGGCTGCAACGGGGAGCACGTAGCCTCTTCCCCGTACTACGTGCATCACATTCTACCGGCTGTTTCATAGGAACGCGCGTTACCTCGGGCCGCGAGTACCTACGCGATCGGTGGAATCGCGAAAGTTAAATTAACTCGAGCGCAAGTTGCGCGAACCGACTAGGGGGTGGAGGGGCACGATACGATCGAGGGACGCAAGTGGGTGTGTGTGTGTGTGTGTGTGCGCCTCTATCGACTTTGCGGAATTGCTTTTTGCAGAGCAATCGCGAGCCACTATTGCGTTCGATAGTTTTTCGTCGGTTCTTCAATTATACCGAACAGGTATAGAGTCGGTGGGGAAGAAATGCAGCGAGGTTGTAAAATCGAAATACGAAAAGCGTTAAGTTGACGTGTTTTAGTAGAATAATTGTACGGTACAAGAACGACGACGATCGAAATATCTCGAAACGAAAAATAAATGACTCGGATCACGTTCGTAATCAGCAAGGCAAATAACAGGGATGATGTTGGTTCCCTTTGTGAAAGAAGCGGTATAGAGAATTGGCACGTCGATGAATAAGGGGGGTGGTGGTGGTTGAACAAGTGCACATATGTGTGTCCGAATGAGCTGACCGCCCCTTGTACAGCACGAGGGGTAGTTACGGCGCGCGCCAATCGCAAACTTTATGTAGCCGTTTATTCGGCACCCTCGGTCTGATACAGAGCCGCCTCGAATGGGGGAAAGTGGGTAGAAAGACCATTTAAGGAGCATTTTCCACGGGTCTCAGGCGTTAACCGAGATTTTTCTCCCGCGACGGCTGTGCGTGGTATACGCGGAAAGGGAGGGAAGAAGAGGGGAAAGGGGAGACGATCGGGTGAGAATTTATTTCTGGATTATTCGTCGGGGGATCGCGCGTCCGGAATAGGACAAATCGTTCTCTTTCTCGGGATCGTCGAGCGTTGCGAAGCAATTTCCAGCCGTCAGATTTATGATCGGGAGATCGACTCCTGACGCGAAGGTCTCTGGGAAAATTCGATTACGTCGCGCCATTGGTATTTCGGCTCGTGAGCCGAAAAAATCGCCGATAATCCCGTCAAATTCTAGGGAGAAAACTGTCGACGGTGATCGCTAGACTCGAACACCGGCGTATTTCCTATCTACGGATAAGTCCACGCCTCTCTCACTGGCGGCTGTTTTCGCTAGCCAGACGTAGCTGGAGAATTGGTATTTGTGACTCGTCGTCGAGGGAATTTACCGGTTGTCTCGCGGTGGGGTGTCAGTCGACGACGACTCGTGTCCATCGATAGCCATCCATCCATAATGAGCCTAACCGGCATCGTAATATTTCGAGTTAACTCGGCGTGTCGTCAGTGTCGCGTGTCGGAAGGGCTGAACGCGCCAATGACCGTCGCCCCTGACGAGACGGCACGTCATGGTGTAACGAGGAGGGCTGCGCTCGGTCACGTGGGGCTGAAAACTCGCCTCACGTATGGCTAACACCGTGTGCTTACTTGCTTGCTCGCGTTTCCAACCTTCGACTTTTCGACGTTTCAGCTCGCCTCTGGCTTCTCTACTCCCTCGCGAGAGAGAGGGTACAGAGGTACCTACACATCAAGTCGATTCTGAAAAACGCACGCGACGCTTGGGAACGCAATTTATTCCGACAGAGGAAACTACCGCGAGCAGCCAACAGACAGACAGGACAGGCCAGGCCAGGCCAGGATAAAACGAACAGCTCAGCCAACAAGAAGGAGACGCGCGAAGAACATCCAGAGCGGCGAGAGTTGCGTGGAGAGTTCGGCAGTGTGAATGGAGTCTGGTCCAAAGATACACCGAGCGATATCCCGGTGCTATTTTCGAGGCGGCCGGCGAGTGTCGGCGCTCCACCGTAAGGGGCGTAGCCGGGCAATGATCGTGAAGCAGACGGGCCGGCACGTCGCGTCGGTTATGGTCTCTTTCTCTCTCTCTCTCTCTGTTCGTGCAACGAGACCGCCGCGCCGATCGAACGAACAGGGGTGAAATTGCCGATCGTTCTGCATACTCGATGTAATTTTTTCTCTTCCTGTTCGATGCACCCTCGCTGATTGGGGGATGGAACTTTGCTGACTATGGAACCGATCTTATGCTAATTCGAGAAGGGGAGGGAGGGAAGGTTTGTTCTCCCTTTGACTGCATTGCATCAATTGGAAAGAAGAGATGGAAAATGTCGGGTTTATAAAATCGTCAGGAATTAGCCCCGGAGGGTAAGAGCAGATCGGGGGGGTTGGCTTTAATATCGAAGGACCTGGTCGGCCAGGGGCCCTCGACGCACGCCCCTGGACCTGTCAGTTTGACGTATCGCAGTCGCAGGAATCCATTATATAGTCAATTACTCGTCGTGACAGGGAACGCGCACACGAATGAGGCATCTGACGCCCTCCAGTGCACTCTCGCGCGGTTCACCGATATATCCGAATGAAACCCACGTCCACGCGAAATTTTCACGGGACAGCGTTCCACGAGTCTCTCTAGTCGTTTGCTAGAACTAAAGTTAGGCACACCGGACGTGACTACGATCCACCTCTCAACCTTCGAATCTTTAGGAATGGTCCAGAGGAATTTCGATGGCCCGTTCACATCGACGACGACTATAGACCGTGAAGAGGAGCAAGAGAAGCAGGAGGAGCACGATGGAGAAACGAAAGGGGTATATATTCGTCGAATGCGTTAATTAAAATTCGCGGCTTCGTCGAGGATCTCCAATAAACTGAACGAAATATCGCTGCAACATTTCCTCTCTCGTGGGCCGACTGAAAGTGGGGAGAGGGAATTTTTCGACGAGGTTGCACGGCAGGTTGCACGCTGCTTCGTGCCGGAAGCCTCGATCGAACCTCGTTAACTATTTGAACTGGTTAGCATCGTCCTCGACTGGTTGCACCCATTCGATACGATATTCGGATAATAATCGAGTCCCCGGGACTTGGGCTTTGGTACACGAGCCGTATAATGGACGTCCAGATGGTACGCGGCAAAACGATCTTCACCTGCCGCGGACAAACCGCCGCTTTCCTACGACCATTGTTCGAGACAGAGAGCCACCGTTCCCCTTCCTTCCAAACGCGACCTTTGACGCCCCGAGTTATTTCATCGGGATTGCCTTTCGATTCGGCGAAATATCAACGCGCGTGTACCCTTCTTTCTCCGTCTCGCGAATAATGAAAGAAGACGAAGAAGAAGAAGAAGAAGAAGAAGAAGGATCCGTATGCTGCCGCGGGGAATAACCGAGACGAGATTATTAAATTAAAAATACAATTTTCCGGGTAACAGAGCGTTTCTCTGCAGCCTGAATCGTTGCTCAAATATTTTTCCAGCGGCTTAGCCCGGTGAACAATGGCCTGGTCGGTCGTCTCTCGTCTCGGAAAGATATCGCGTTAGCGAGATATATGTATAAGGTGAAGGAAAAAAAAAATGCCACAGCAGCGCGAAGGAAGGAGAAAGAAAGCGAAGGAAGTTGGGAGAAAGAGCGAAGTAGACGGCGAGGAGGACACCTCACCACCATCGGCCATCCCTTTTCCCAGCCAAGAGAAATTGAGTTTCCTAGTTCGCTTTTCCCCGGGGGGTGGCGGAGGCTGGTGTTCTCGTCGCCGTTCGACGAACCAGCTCTCGGCTCTACGTGCCACCTTTATCGCGGTAATGAAACTGTGTTTATGATAATCCAACAATGGAACAATGTGGGTAACGACCGAGGGTACCCTCCCAGTCACAATGGCCCGCGGCTATGCGCTCTCACCTAGGAAGAAAGGAACGGAGAGGTGAGAAGGGAAGAGAAGGCGGTACAACACGCCGTGGCAGAAGAGGGTCTTCCTCCTCTCTCTCTCTCTCTCTCTTTCGCTTCTCTTCTGGGTTTCGGCTACCGAATCTTAATTAGGAATTTCACGAGGG
>NW_017100187.1:2106746-2107838 GCF_001263275.1 Habropoda laboriosa | reverse complement strand
GGAAACGGAAGAGGGCACCGGGCAAAAAAATAATGTCGTCTCGGCACCCCCTGTTCGATCGCCACGAAGATAACTCGTGTTTGGAGAGATAGCAGGGGGCCAAGATGCAGGAACGAAGGGAAAAGGGTTCTCTCCTCTTCTGATGCTGAAGAGAGGCTGCATTATTCTCGACGATTCTGAGAATTGATCGGGGGGGAACAAAGATTCGCGAAGATTTTAATTGAGCGAGCTAACGCGTGTGCGCGAATTAGAGAACCTCTGTTCTTCCTACGGCTTCGGGGCTCTACTTTATGTTATGGATTCCTCGAGCACCGTTATACTCTCTCCCTCTCTCTCTTGCAGCAGTTTCCCTGGGGTGCTGCAATTTCCGTCCTTCCGCGGATACGAAAGTTTCCCGGGGAACTTTTCGAGGAGATTAATTCGGAAATTTATCATCGTTGCGGCGGTGGGACGGGACAGAGGAGAGGTGGAGAGAGTGGCGCTGACCGCGACTGAAATTGTTCCGGCGAAAGGAATAAAAGTTGCCCCGGAACAATAGGTCGGAATTCTCGCGCAAAGTGGCCAACAACGATTCTCGATTCCTTTTTCCCGCGTCTCTCTGTATATGTGTGTGTGTTTTTTCTTACCACCGTTAGTATCACGCCCCTGTTTATGGCTGCTTGACCACACAGATATCCGAACAATTCCGGAGGGTGAAAAAAGCAACGACCTCTCGGGCGACTTTTGGTCCTTAGGAAAGTTTGCGCGAGACCCAGAGAATTCAACTCGACCCAGCTAGATAGATCGTTCCCACCTCTCCGTTCCTCTCTGCTTGGTTGCCTGTTCGCGAGTGTATATACTTTCCCCTCTTCTTACCCTCTTTTGTCCTGTCTCTTTATCCGCGTCCGTCTCTCTCGAGTCCATTATCTCTCCGCTCGAATCTCGGTGCCACGAAATTCTCGTGGAAAGACGCGCGTGGCGCCGCGGCAGCAACCGGGTGATTTCAACTGGAAGCGCATTAAGCCGTGCGCACACTTCGCCATGGGCACGTCCACGGACGTGTGCATGGATCAGCAGAGCAGCAGCAGCAGCAGCAGCAGCAGCAGCGAGCGT
>NW_017100187.1:2101305-2106047 GCF_001263275.1 Habropoda laboriosa | reverse complement strand
GGAAGAGGAAACGCGACGAGCCACTCGACGACTCGTGTCAATAAACAGAGTCTCTCTTCTAACGACGCGGCCTGGATGACAGATATACGGGGATCCGGAGGCGCGCGAAAGAGAAAGCGAGCGAACAGAGTGGACAAAGAGAATGAAAAGCAACCAGCACCGCTGCTGGTGAACCGAGAAGAAAAGGAAGAAGAAGAAGAGGGGGTGGTGAAGGAGGCTGAAGAAGAAGAAAAGGACGAACGACAGGGGAGGGGGAATAAGCACGAGGAGGAAAGAAGCGAGAAAACGTAAGAGGAGAGAGAGAGAAAGAGAGAGGCAACGGCCTGCAGAAGCCCCGAAGGCCGTTCACATGAATACCAGTCTTTCCATTAGTACTCGAATGGAGGAGCCCTGGCCGATGCATGATCGATACTCGCAGATCCAATCTCGCTCGGGCCTCGTCCAATCGCGATCGAGGACCACCGCGAGATACAATGTAAGCGTAGCTACGCGCTGCCGTTTCTTTCGCGGAAACGATATCCTTGTAAACGAGCGAAGAACTCGCGGGTGCTTTCGAGGATCTTCGAGGGCAAATGGAAACGCACGAGTGCTTCGAGAAGTTGAAGGATCTTGCGATTTTTCGTTGCGACGCGCGAAAATCACTCGAGAGAAGCGAGTGCTCGAGCGTACGAGGGGGAGAGAAAAAAAAAATGAAGTACGTAGGCGAGGAGAAGAGGGCAATTACAGAGCGGCGAAAGCAGGCCAGTGGACAGTAGTTTCTACTTTGCCCTGGCGGATTCTCAGTTCCCGTGTTCCGCTCTACCCACTTTCCATCCACCACCTCTTCTCGCCAGCCACGGAATATTAATGTCCCTCATATTTTATAGAACTCCACTCGGAGAAGGCACACGCTCCGTCCGTGTGCGTGTCCGTCCTCCTCCCCCGCTTATAAAGGACTAAAAATATATGTACGTAGGGTGTGCGCGAGCTTGGTAGATCCTTATCCGCGGGGACAATGACAAAACGAGCAAAGGTCGAAATACCTAGAGAAGTTAATTCGGTTGTCGGTTCGCAGCTCCTCCTCGTTCTCTCCCTCTCTCTCCTCCGATTCTCCTACACCGCCAGCCTTATCAACCACGACTTTTTATTTTTCACCCGATTTCTCTAACCCGACTGCTTTCCTCCCTGGGTGCCATAGATAATTTTAACGAGCGCCACATTTTTCTCCGTGAAATGACCCCTTCGCGCGGATTAGAAAGAGAACCACCGGCTCTCCCGCCTCCTTCTTTCTTCTTCTCGCTCCTCAGACTCGAAACAACGCGTCGTCGTTCTGGCGAATCTACGGGAATAACGCGGACCCCGTAGATAAATCACTCTCGCCCCGGAAAAAGCAATTTATTATCCCGGAGATGTGTGCCTCGCCTTTCCTACCAATCGTCGAATTAATTTCTCTCTGTAATCCTCCGATCGTTAATGCCTCACGCGTCGATTCTCGTTCGTGGAGAAAAGTAGAGAACGATATCCCGTTACGTTTTTATTAATCTCCCGGACGTTCCACGGGGTAATGTCTTTGATTAAATTTTTCACACCGCGGCCTGGTGGAAGCATCGCTACGCCTCACGGTAGCGTAATCGACACTGCGGCTGCTTCCTGGCGCAATGAAATCGCACCGTATTATATGCAACCGCAACGACACGGACCAACGATAACGAACGTACTCCCTTCCGGTATCCAAGGATCGAATTACGGCTACTTTGTCAAGGACAGCCTCCTCTTATCACGCTCATCGGAATTCCTACTTCCTCGTCCTCGATGACGAGGACTTTCATCAAGATCAAAGGGTCTTTTCCCTTAACCCTCGGGACAAAAGGATTATACACGCTTACCAGCAGCGTAGAAATTTCTTCTCCCCCCCAACAGACAAGAAGCTATCTCTCGCGTAAAACGAAATGTCGAAGATTGTAGGAAAGTTGGTGCATGTCGAGGGGATGTCTTTTCCCCGACAGAAATGCCAGTTTCGCGGCTGTCGTTGATTGCGTTCCTGCCGTCCGTTCGACACCCAGCCAGCACCCAACCAACCCTCCTCCACACTCGGAACACGCCGAGGTTTTCCAAATTGACTTTCGCCCCTGCCTGTCAGCTCGCGTTCTTCCAAGAGAAGACTCTGGTAAAGTTTGGTATGCGTGCCTCGTATTCGAGGGAAAACGTCGGGGAACGCTGGTTATTTCGGAGCAACAATGCCACCAGATGAATCATCGATCCCAGTCCATCCGTACGTGCCGGCACAGTTAAGGTGTGTGTATATACATATATACGTGGTGGCGATAGCTTAGAGGGATCTTTTCGGTGGTTGTGGCGCGCGTGGTCCTTTGAAGGGGGTCGAATGTGCCAATCCAACCGGTGCCTGGCTCGACCCTTCGACAAATTGCCAATCCTCTCTCACTCTCTCACGGGATACGCCAACTCGAGTGTCCTCGATCGCGCGGTACCACCACGGATCGTTTCTTTTGTGCTCGCTCAGTACCGCTTGCGAAAATTTCCCAAGACCCGTTTTATCGATCATCCACGGCTCGAGATGACTACAGGGTGGTTCACCACTTTTCACCGTGTCTACGATATTCTCGATGCTTCTACGGGCTGCGCATTTTTCCGTCGGACGAAAATTTTATTACCCCGTGTTACCAGTAGCGCGTTTCCAGCCACCGGTACTACATAGCCCAGCTGAATTCAATTCCGTGTAACTCTGCAGCAGCAGCAGCAGCAGCAGCAGCAGCGGCGGCAGCAGTAGCTCCAGAGAGTGCGCTAGTTTTTCGTCGGAACTTTTTCGAAGGGTCTCTACCCGTGCTCCCACGTGACCTCACGGTTGATTTAACCACTCTCCTCTCTGCTCGCTGTATCCATTTATCCCGCGCTACCCTTCCTTCTCTTTTTCTTGGGCCGATCGCAGCAGCAGCGGCGGCAGCAGCAGCGGCGGCAGCAGTAGCTCCAGAGAGTGCGCTAGTTTTTCGTCGGAACTTTTTCGAAGGGTCTCTACCCGTGCTCCCACGTGACCTCACGGTTGATTTAACCACTCTCCTCTCTGCTCGCTGTATCCATTTATCCCGCGCTACCCTTCCTTCTCTTTTTCTTGGGCCGATCGAGGGAACAGGAAAAAGGGGGATAGAAAGAAGAACGTGTGCTGGTATTGCACCCGTGACGCTCCTCCTCCTCTCTTGTTCTCTTCTTCTTTTCGATCCCCCCTCCCTCCCCCTTGTGTCTCTATGCTCCTCTTTCTTTCGCTCGTCTTCCCCATGGGCAACGTGGTCACGTCCCAGTCGCTATGGAAACCGGGCCGAATCGAGATGGAAACTCACCCCCTCTATCTAACCTCCCTCTTTTGCCCCTTTCTCGTACACCACGTCCGTGTTTCTCTCGCCTTCTCTGCGTCACGTATTTCGAATCCCTCTCTCTCTGTCTACCGATTCTGGCCCCGCTTCCATCTTTCTTTAATCCAGCCCCGGTTTCGTCTTCCACCCGGTGGGTGCTGCTACTGCTGCCGGTGTGTCCTTCCCTCCATGGTTCTGATCTCTTCTCACCCTCTCCTCGCTTCCAGTCGCCTGGTCTCGTTAGTTTAACCCACGCGCACCGAATCGTAATGGGAAACGTACAGATGCATTAGGAGAGGCTTTGCCATCCTAGATACCCCGATGGCAGACAGGGTGCCACGTTCAAAGGTATTGCGCCGCACCCCGTTGCTTCTCCTCGCTCTATCTCTCTTCCTCCGTTTCTCAACTGCTCTGTCACCTTTATCTCTCCCGCTGCACCTTTTCTCATCCTCCACCTCTTCCTCTTTCCCGTCTTCGATTCCAGTTCCAGAGGATCGTTTCGATGAATTCAACCCTTCGCAGTTAGAAAGGCCCCGATGCTCTACAGTCACGAAGAAAACGAACCGCTCCCGGGGACCGGATTAAATCCGGCCTGGTGCGCAATCAGACCTCATAAATCGGATTTTTACGTTACAAACGAGTGGCAGGTCCGCGACACCGCTTGTTCACCGCTTTGCGGGCGTAAATCTTCGAAAAGGGCAGAGCTCCATTATTTGAATAACTCCTTCTTCGTGCCATGAATATCGAAGCGTATAGTAGGTAGATTCAGGAAGAGGAACATCGAAATTAAATCTCGATCCGATCTATTCCGTGATGTACATAAAATTCGTGGTTACCGGTGATGTGGACGGTGAGGTCGCGAGATCAGAGAAGCCGACTGTTTAACTTTCCAAACGCATTCGACCTATCCTTCCCCCCTCCCCCTCGGTGGAAAGAACTCCCGCGTACTTTATAATGCAGCTTTAGGCATCGGGTTCGCTCTACGAGAGACGAAGAAAAACATGGTAAAGAGGAAGGGAACACGGGAGAATCGACGTTAATGCCACTTTAAGCGCCGGGACGAGTTAATCCGCGAGAAGAAGGCCGCAATCTGGTAAAAGTGGCGAGCGTTGGAATTATTCCATCCGCGATCTTATTAATTCCTCGTGAATTCGGGATTCGAGAGAATGTAGGAAGAGGAAGAGAAATGAAAATAGAAGGGACGAGAAAGTTCAGAAGGTTGAATTTATGCCGCTGGTGACTCTCGGGGTGGACCCAGAGTTCGCGTGCGCGGTCTGTATGCTTTGTACTCGCGTTGCCCTCTTTCTCTTTGTAGCCATAGTAGACCGGGCGAAAAGAGGAAAGACGCGGATTTTAGTATTCACGCTGGTTGTCGTTTTTATGATTTTAATTCCTGGA
>NW_017100187.1:2089412-2101225 GCF_001263275.1 Habropoda laboriosa | reverse complement strand
ATTCAAGCCGCCCGAAGGGAACGTTTGTACACCGCGAGCGGAAAAACGGTTGACAGGAAATGTACCGCGGCGTTTTTCTCTCGCTTATATATCATCCTATATCGAAAAATATCACGGGATGGACGGGTGTACCTCTCAAAGTGCTGCAACACAAGAGACTCGTCGTCTGCGTGCTGCATATCGTACAGAGGCGAACAAAAAGAAAATATACATATATATATATATATTTTGGACCGCAAGACCGCGTGAAAGGAGTGGCGAAATACGACGAATACGATCTACATATGCCCCGAAGAGCAGAACCGAAGCTCGATGTTTGCACAAGCGTTGTCCTGCACGCGGAAGGCTCGAGTTTGACGCAGCTTTCATTAATCTTCGCGAAAGGGGCAACGCTCGCCGTTGGAGATTGACACGCTCGCATAATGCTTTGCCTGCACGCGTCTGTCCCTTCGAGCGGGCTTCCAGAGAACCGTTGTTATTCAGCCACCGTAGAGACATTCGTTTCGAGTCGTTGTCGTCGTCTGGCTAGCTCGCGAGTTAGGTCAGGATTTATCCACGATCGCGGAAGAACCGGCACCGTTCCAGGATTTAAACATCGTCGGGGAAACATCGATTTTAAAAAGGAACACAATTGCTCCGCGGAATATAAAACGAGTTTCTCTCCAAAGAAAGATATTTCTTCTCCCTGCTGCTGCCGCTTTTTTTTTTTCCTCTTTTTTTCCTGTAATCGGTACATATGGATGAATATAAGCGACGAGGAGAAAAATCTATAAAGAGAGTGGTTGGTTGGTCGCATTCGCGAGAATTGAAGACACGAGGGTGGAAGATCAGATCATAATCCCTTGTCTCGTTGTACACGATACACGCTCGTGGTATATTTCACTGCATTCTCCCGGTGGAAGTCTTTTAGGGGCCCTCCGTGGCTCTTTCATTGCCAACCTCGGCCAGACGATTGATGCAGAAAACTGCAATAAGCAACGAACCGTGTCTTTTCTCTCTTAATTAACGCGTGCGCGCAAGGTAGCAAGCGCGTTGTACTTTACGACGATCCTGCCTTTCGTGTTGCGACGAAAAGAAAAGAAGAGGGGAAAAAAGCGGCATATCGTTCCGTTATTTCAAATAACAATCGTCGAGAGATCGTGGTCGCTGGAACTTTATTTTCTTTCCTTTTTTTGATTAATTAGACGCGCACAACGAGGATCCCCGGATTCATTAACGGAGAGCTCGACGAATTTCGTTCGATGGCTCGAAAAATTCGAGGCCTCTTCGTACCAGTCTAATTGCTCTCGTCGAATCACGAGAAAGCCTCGCGACGGGGATCACACGACACTTAAAACTGTGTCAAACTGTGCTCGAGCTGGGGTCGACGACTCGTGGCCTGCTATGGTAGCAATATCGAGGAACAATCGTGCTTTCCATCCATCGCGAAATCCTTTGGCCCCTTTTGTCAAAGGGAAACTCGTCGAGCAAACCGCACACACCGTACAGACTCCAGTTTCAGTCTCGAAGAAGAGAAAGAAGAAGGAGAAGAAGAAGAGGAGGAGGAGGAGGAGGAGATGAGAGCACGTGTCGCGATGTAAATTCGTTGCGGCGAGTGGTCGTGATTTAAAAATTAAATCTTAATCGAGTGGAATTCGGCCCACACGCTCGGTAACGAGGATGATCTTGGCCGCAGCGCGCTGTCCGACGAGCGTAATAAACGAACGCGCGCATGGATTGGTCCGGATAAGCTATAGATCGTGCTCTCCTCGCTCTCTCTCCCTCGTTTTCGTTGTTTTCTTCCTTCGTCGCCGTCTTCTTCTTCTTCTTCGCCGTCTTCCTGGCCTGAAATATCTCAGCCAGTTAAAACGCTATCAGTTCTAATAAACGATCATTCGTCTGTTTCGTTCTACCCCGGGTGTATCGTTAAACCCGTACAACATGCCGGAGGTGAAGACACGACGGAAGAGAGGCGAGGGACAAAAGAGAGAGGAGAGCATGTAAGAAAGACGGGGAATGTTTCAACTCTTTTTCTAACCTGCACAGTCACGCGGGATATACGAAAGGGATCGACACCACTGATCCAGATGTCGAGATCGACCGAGATACGCTAGGGGCCACACGATCACGATGCCCCGATTCGATGTCACTTTCAATAAAAGATAACGCGCGGCCAGGCCCTTCGAACATCTTGTTTCGCGAATAACGAGCCTCGCCTCGACATGCTCCGAAACTTCTCTCCAACCTGGCACACACTCTTGTCGTTCGAAGACTAAAGGCACACACCACCTTCTCTAAGTTTCCTCCAAGAGAGAGAGAGAGAGCCCTTGGACACAGCTGTTGGCGCGAAGAAACAGCACTGTCTAGCGGGGAAAGTTTCATTTTTTTCTTTTTCAAAATTAAACGATAACCCACACAGTGCGAAGTCGTAAAATTTCCCAGAGCCATCGATGGGGGGCAAAAACGAAGAAAGAAAAAGGAGGGAAGAGGATAGAGAGAGAAAAAGAGAGGGGTGCAGGATGATTAATCCCGTGGAAACGGTCTGACGCCCGTGTGACCGATGGCGTGTCTCCGAGTAACCCACCTCTATTCTCTCATTCGGCTCGGGGGATTAATTCCAAGGGATTAGCATTAATTTCGTTCCATCGTAGGTTAGTCGGGTGTCTCTAGCCAGGGCGATCCTCGGGCTATCGTCGAAAGCGAAAACGGAATTCGGTGGATTTGCCGGTGAATGGATATAGAGGTGGATAAAGAAGAATAGGAGGAGGAGGAGGAGGTCATGTACCGGTGCGGTTGAAAAAATTGCCCGTTCGAATCGTGAGAGGAACCATCCTCGCTCCTCTATCTCGCTCTTTCCCCCTGCTGAGAGATCCGTTAGCCGATCGAACAAATCGTTTCGACCACGTACCGGCTCCACGGAACGATTCGCGTGTCGTTGACCCGGGGCTTATTTCTTCGCTCAGGAACCACCGGTAATTATCACGGGAAGGTTGGTTTCACGGTAGCGCTTCGAGGGCGGCTAGATTTACGGCGCTGCAAATTCCACGAATTTACGAGACTTTGTGTGAAAACGATAAAGTATCACCGAGGGTTGCAAACGAGTGTGTGTGTGTGTGTGTGGATACTAGAGCGGGCAATTAAATGGGACAATTAACGAGCGAAAAGCGGATTTTAACTAACGACACCGGCTCTCGACTGGAAATTTTTGATCGTGCACGAAAGCGCGACTTCCTGTCGGAGAATACTGAAACGCACGAAAAACATGGCCTCCACACCACGGACCCGTTTCTCTCTTCCTCGCTCCGTGAACTTCTTACGCGTTTACATCGGAGTGTTCTCTGTCTATCCGAAGAGCCGAGCGGTACACGCTCGGCTAGTCACGAGGGACAGGATGAAATAAAGGACCGACGATGCAGATCACGCGACAACGATCCAGTCTTGACCGAAGACGATCGAAGGATCGTACATCTATCGAGTGTCTCGATAAAACGTCTCGGCTCATCGGCCGCGTGGAAGCCAGGAGACGACGACGACGACGACGAAGAAGGACACAGGACAGAAGGATAGAGGAAGAGTTCGTCCTTGACTGTCGAACATAGGGTGAATCCTCTTTATGCGTTGATGCTTTCGTATCCATTAAATCCGTATCCTTTTTTCCCCTCCCGTCTCTCGGAACGCGGTGGTGCACAGGCTAAAAAATCAATCACCGATGCATCGCGATTAATGCTATCGCGTCACGGAACCCACGGCGACGGAGTCGCGTGTAAAATCGATGGACGCGTAATAAACGCGTTAAAAAATAGCCAAAGGGGGAAGATGGTTCGGTGGACGTTCGATGGATGCCGACAGGAAATGAGGATGTTGGTGTGCGTGTGTGTTACGTAGGTAAGAGGGAGAAAGGTAGCAGCACGGTTGGAGAAAGGAGAAAAATAAGTAAAGGATGGAGAAGAGACCGGGTTCTCTTCTCTACCTGCCGCCGCGGAAGGTCTTAACGACGCAATCACCGGATAGCAGCGTCGTGATAAAAATCCCTCGGCGAAACGACGCCGGGCCACAAATCAGCAAACAGATGCGTAAGCGCGACTCTTGGGTCAGGCCCGGTTACGAACATCGATCCAGCTCCGGTAACGACCGCGCTTCTCGACGATTTGGGACGAGCTTCGTGTCCCAGGACACTCTGGTAATTGCACACAAACCCATCTACCGCTGAAAGGAGACGAGCCTTTCTTCCATCGTTCTTTTACCGCCTTGCAAACTGCACTCGTACGAGAGCCACCGGGTTAATCCCACTCTTAATTGCCTTGGTTCACGTTCAAACGAGGAAACCACGGTGTTTACTCGTGTCACGAATATTTTCTCTCCTTTTTCTACCGGCCGAGAATCACGATCAGAAACGAGATTATTCGATGGAGAACTCGACACGTGCCAGTTTCGCCAATTGCTTTTCCCAAACTTCCTGTTTTCCTACGAAGGAACGGGTAGAAAGTTTGCTTGTTCAACTTCGGGGCAGAAATATTGTAAACTAAAGAGAGAGAGAGAGAGAGAGAGAAAGAAAGAAAAAAACTCGAGCCAGCTGATAACGCTATCCTGTATCTACAAACGAAACACGTGTTTTCTCTGTAGAAGAAGAGCACGAGTATAAACTGAACGAAAACGAAATGTACATACCTATTTCATATCGGAGGCGGTATTAAATCAATTAAATTACCGGTGTAATTCGAAGAGTGTTAAGGAAAGGTTTGCGTTTTATCGATCGAACCTCGCGATTTCTTTTCGTTCCACGATGAGAAATCTGTAATCGATACCCTCCGCGTTCGACGCTTCGTATATGCAGGCGTTTACGTTCGCGTTGCTCACGGGGACTCCCATGCTTGGCGACATTTTACGAGCCGAAAACACATGTACGTACCCGCAATTCGAGACCTCGGACGGACCGCGATGCGAAATTTTACCATTTCCTGGACACGAGCCTCGATCCTGGCTCAATTAATTCCATCGAGGACCGATAACTCGCTC
Source organism: Habropoda laboriosa (assembly GCF_001263275.1). Taxonomy (NCBI): domain Eukaryota; kingdom Metazoa; phylum Arthropoda; class Insecta; order Hymenoptera; family Apidae; genus Habropoda; species Habropoda laboriosa. The sequence goes on along the minus strand of NW_017100187.1, from coordinate 2,096,230 downwards.
GCTTAATTTCACCGCACGACGATGTTTCGTTTTTCAGCCTCGACCACGAGGGTCCTTCCACGGAGTACGATTACTCGATTTTGCATAATGCCTCGCACGATAAAGAAAGCACAGGGAATAACTGGATAGCTTGAAAAGAGTACACACACACACCACACAGAGCAGAAGAGAGGAAAGGAATGGCTGACTCACGCGTACCTGGAAGAAACGGAAACTCGATTACGATACCGAGAACCCCGATCAGGTTCGATTGGCAAAATCGACGTATACGTATACGGTGTATCCCTTTCTCGAGATAAAGGGGGTAACGATAAACGGGGTCAGTGACGAGCAACGAGACGCCCCATGTCGGCGACAAGTGGTTCTCGAATTTCCGTCTCGGCAGAGCCGATAAATCATGTCCGAGAAAGAAAGAAAAAAGAACGTGTCTCGTTCGAACGTGAACTCGGTTTATCATCGTCGCGAGGTATACCGATAACTTAGAGCCGCGGATCGTTACTTGTCCTCGATAACGAACCACGAAAAATCGATGCTTGGTTTAGGTTCAGACCGTGTGTTCTACGGAAACACCACCAACGACGAATTAGTTGGTTTCTCGAGCGAGTGACATTGAGTCGTTTTACGTAAGCACACAGGAGGGAGAAATATAAATCATCCACTTATCTGACTAATAAATATTTAGCTAATAGCCAGCTAGTTATTCTGGACACACCCCCAGAATGTAACCCGATATTTATTATTCCCGCTCGGCGCCCCGAAATGTTCACAGCTGTACGATTATTGTGCTCCACCCGGTACACGTCCCATACCGAAAGACACACGCGCCTGTCTCCACCCTCCCTATTTATGTTGCCTTTTTATGAGCTACGGGTAATTACTTAGGCGCCTTGGCTATCTCCATAAAATCGACCGATATCAGTTTCCCTTCCTATGTCACCGACGTTATATCTTTAACGAAAGAAGAAAAATTCTTTTCCCATCCGAGAAGGTTTAGAGTTGCATGGGAAAGTTTCGACAATTAATCCGACTTGACGCGTGAAAGATAGCTCTGTCCGAATGCTCGTTATTTCGAGGCTGTTAAAAAATGTGACGGAAGGAGTGAGCAACGACATCGATAAAAATTTACCCAAGGTAAATCGTCGTAAATCGAGGCGTTTCGCTAGGAGAGACTCGAGAAAAATTCCAACGTTGAAGAAGAAGAAGAAGAAGAAGAAGAAGAAGAAGAGAGCTAACGAGCGTTTTATTTCCATTCCGGAGCGTAAAAACGGGGAATATTTCGGAGGAGCGACGTCGAGGTGAGTCATTCGTTTGGAAATTTGCGAGAAAGCCTGCCGAACGAGTGTCGCTACCGGTATGCAAAACGCGAATGTACGCGGACAGGCAAAGTGGAGGACGAGAAGGGCGAGCGCACGTCGTCGTAGCCAAGTGTTTTCTCGCGCGTCGCATCGCCTCGCATTCCGGGAAGGCGATCCTTGACGAGCGAGAGCCCCCGAAGACGCGGTTACCCGAGTCACATATCACCACGTGACGTCCTCAGAATTTCGCATCCGAGGAGCGCGCATTTAGATGCAGATACGCCCGCGGACGCGGTTAAAAAGACCAACCAACCCAGAGAGAAGAACCGACGATGAGCCAACGGAGAAGAGTCTGAGAAGCGAAGAGAGGGCGGCGAGGGCGAAGATCAGACAGAGACGGAGTATCGAAAGAGGAGGCAAGATAGGCTGTACGAGAATAAGAGCGAGATAGAGAGGACGACGAGTCGTTGCAACGCGAGATGAACAGAGCTGGACGAGTAGGATGAAGATGAAGGAAACGCGAGATGAAACGGTCAGATAGAAGCTCGAGTGCCACGTGCGAGTGGAGTAGACCTTTTCGCCAGAACTACAGACACGATCGCCACGTTTCATCGGCTCGAAGATGAACTTGGTTGCTGCCTCTCACCTCTCTCTCTGTCCTCCGTGGACGATCAACCGGCGATACAGAGGATCCTCTTTCGGAAGCCAAATTTCTCCGATGCTTTTTTACTTTTTTCCTTCGTTTTATTTTATTCCTTTTTTTTTTTACACTCTCTACCAAAGTGACCAGTTATCGCGACGGTGAGTACCGTTAGTTCACCGGCTAGCTCTCGCCGTTCGTTCGTTCGTTCGTTCGTTGTCGAGGAAGCCTCTTCGAAAGTCAAACGAAACCGAAACTCGAACGAAAATGTACCTCCGGCCTGGCCGTACATTTGAATATCCTTCTCGGCGTTCCCCCCGTAGCCGGGAAATGATTTAAATATTCGAACGAGGCGCCTCGATCGCGTCCACCTCTCGACCCTCGGAGTTCTATCGAAACTTTATCTCCGTGGAAATAAATCGCGTCGCGTACACCTCTTTTGTGACTGCTATTCTGGAGTTTCCTCCATGTTCCTCTAGATTGGCTGTCCTCGATCGGTGTACACGCCGTGTGCATACCATCGATAATTTACATCTAACGAGGCATCCAGGCATAAAGTACACGAAACGTACGAGTTGTGTTTCCCGAAATTCTCCCGTCATTGTTTATTGGACTTTCTAAACGTTCTCCGGGTCTCTTCTCCTACGCGCGAGGATTACACGACACAGCCCGGGGAAACGAGTATGGTCGCTAAACCGACGATAAATTTTTCCAAGGAAAAAGATCGGAGATCTAACCGTAGAAGAAGAAGTGACTGGTCCTCCAACTTTGACAAGAAGAAGAAGAAGAAGAAGAAGAGAAAAAACACAGAGAAAAGAAAAGATTACAAGCAGATCGCCGCGTGCACGTCGAATTGAGCGAAGGTATGCGCGTCAGATAGAAGTCGAGTTACGTGAAGGTACCGTTAATAACACAGCGATACGTCCCCTTCGACGGGACGCCGAAGATGGAAATGAGGTAAACTCGAGGGGTCGAGGAGCACGCGATAGTCCGTCTGTCTGTTGATCGAGTGACTGGAAACTCGAGCATTCTCAATTAATTCAAGCGCGCCTGTTTTTCCCCCTCTTCCTTTTTCCTTCTGTTTTGTTTAAAGTCTTCTCGATATCTCCCTAAAACGAGAGAAAGAGAGACGAGAAGGGTTGGTGGGCGAGCGAGTCTTTGCGAGGTCCTGCAGGCGAGATTAGTGGTATAGTACGCGATGAGAGAGAAAGAGAGAGAGAGTATTCTTCGGGATCCCTTTATACGAGTTTCGAGGCTCACCAGCAACGCCATCAAAGCGACGTCTCGCTTCGCCACGCACGTGAACCCTTCTCTTTCTCTCTCTCGCTCTCTCTCTCCCCATCAGGTTGTTCAAATACTCCGAGCTAATTCTGTTTGGCTTGTTTGTCCTGACGCTGTTCGCCCTACGGTCCTGTATATTAATAACCCTCGCGCTGGCCGTACTTATTACTCGGGGACTTTGGACTCCGATTCCGGAAAGCAAAGTGATTAGAACGGCGTAAGGACACCAGTAAACACGCCGCCCCCTTCCACTATCCCCCTTTTCCTCGGTTAATTAACCCTTTCTTGCCTATTACTCAACCCCAACAAACTTTCAGCCGACCAACAGACTGATTCCACGGGACAGGCGACGAGTTTTCGAAAGAAAAACCAGACGATTCCAATGGTTCCACCCGCCGATCGATCGAATTCGAAGAGGGCCAAGTTAATCCTCGTTCGAGAAAACTGATTAGGCCGACTTAGGACCCTCTTTTAGGGAAAGCACTCGATCTATCTCGCATTCCGTTCACGCGACTCCCTCGGAAAACCATCAGTTAGAGGCGGATCAAGAAGCTGGACCGCTCTAAGAGGATTCCCTCCGAGTCCTTCCACGGGACTTTTACACGAAAATCGTAGAAAAGCAAAGTGTTCGTCGTAAGGAAGAAAATTTTCCGCGTTACGGAACACAGACACGTGAAGATTATTTCATTCCAGGTCACGAGAAAGAAGAATGACGTGTCTCGTCATCTCGTTCGGATAAACCTGTCGTGCCTTCTTCTTTTACTCGATCGACGTTCATCAACCAAGGATCCGTGGAATCTGAAAGGAGAGCCGTTCCTAGAAGCGTCGCGTGTTCTCGTTTCCCGTGTAATCGCCGACAGGAAAGTTGAACGATAATCGTGAGTAATATAACACGTTTCGATTAAGCGCTATCCAAACGACTTGGTAAATATTCAAACGAATCCCACCGGGGAATCGTTCGAGGCTTGCCAGATAATTATTTACGTTAGTCCGCTTTGAGACTTTGAGTCTCCGATCCTGATGACGTTCGACCTAAGATATTCGAGTTGATCGCGATGAGCTAAGACCACGAGGAATTTCAGGGGTAGCCGTTTCGCTTCTCTTTATCGCCGATAAACTTTTTCCCCGGCGCTCGAACAGCCCGTGTTTTCAGCTGGTACGTATGAAAATAAGAGACGGCGCGTCTGTGTGAACTTGGTCAGTTTCCAGAACGAGGTGTAAACTTTAAGGAGGTCCTTGAGATCGTGGAAAAGCGTACGAAGCACATATTTGGACGTTCCACTTCCGTTTCTCGAGCGGCGTTCTATGGATATAGATGGGAAAGAGGTGTGAAGTGAACTCGAGTACTCGACGATGAGCACGAGGCCCCCTTTTTTCGGCTGGTTCCAGGGAAAAATTCGAGCTTCCGTGCACGAGTTCCCCTGATCCCGTTCCCGAAGGGAAGCGGAGGACGTTTAACAGCTAGAAAAATCAACAGCAAACTCAAAGAACCTTTTCAAACGGAGCGGTGCGCTGCTCGATTAGCGGCACGGCACTAACGATCGACGCTGAAAGCCAAGGGAAAAAAGTAGACGAGAACCACGACCGATATCCTTTCAGTTCGCCGTTCCAATTTCACCGTTCTTTTTCTCTTTCTTTCTTTTTTCTCTTCTTCTCTCTCTGTTTTTTTCTTCTTTTTTTTTTTAATTGGACGCGAAATAACGAGGTTGACCGACCAATAATTCGTTCATACCTTCGTCACCACGGGTACCAAACGACGATCGACGCGAATTAATTACCGTGGGATTCTTACGAGGCGGTACAAGCGCGATAGACGTTATCAGTTATCGATGATCGCGGTGGCGGGATCGGAAAATGTGAACGGCAAATGGAGGAAAAATCAGGAGGAATATCTCGGCGCTCTCGTGACTGAAAGCGGTTTATCACGGTGCATCGTGACGAAACCGGGATATTTAACCGAGGTGACACCCACGTAGCCTAGCCGGAGGAGTGAAATTTTCAACGAGGCTCGTGTACGCGAACGTATTACACATGCACGTAGGAAACTCTACGTCCTACGACGTTTAAATAAACGCATCCTCTCTCTCTCGAGCACGCTTCGTTCCTCTCCCCCCTATCCGGCGGCCGTCTCTCTAATTTGTCCGTTCAAACAAAAAGCAATTTGTTACCCAGCGGACTGACTCTTGGTCCGGCGGTGTACGTCCCGCGCGAGACGAGCGCAGAGAGAGAGAGAGAGGCGAACGGTTCGACAGGGGCGAGAGAGCAAGACGGAGTGGAAGATGAAAAGAGAGAGCGCAGAGGAGCGTGGAACGAAGAGAGAACGAGACCAAAAGTGAGAGAGCAAGAGGTGGTGGGCTCTGGTCGTCGGTGGTGGTGGTGGAGGAGGAGGAGGAGGTAGTGGCTGATTTAAACCTGTCTGGCGGCCCGCTGCGCGCTTAACAACTGAAAAACAAACATGGCGCCGAGAGAGCGCACCGGCCAGCGGGAGCCCACGTATGCCGCGCGCACCGAGACCATAAAGTGCTTCTGGTACCCCCGGAACCCGCTGTTCCTGCTCCACCGTGTCCATTTTGTCCCCATCGGACACCATGCAGACCCAGGGATTTTTCCCTCGGACGCAAGGTGTCGGCTACTCTTGGAATTTTTTCACCTTTCTCGCGTTGCTCGTCTCTTAACTCCGCTTCGGAGAGAAAGACCACCGCCGCTTCGTGTAACATTCCGACGCGATCGACGATCTCGCGTAAAATTTTAGTATTTTTTTCCTTCGGTGGTTCGTGGAAGCAATCCTCTTGCGGAGGTTGCTCAACGGCACACCCGTTAAACGAGATTGCGTCCCGTTAATGACAAAACTTACCCCTGGGGTGTTAGCTTCCGCGCCGAACGGATACTTTGTCCACTCGAGCTTCTCCTCTTGTGTCGTGTCCAAGAGAACAACTGTAACCAGAAAAACAAAGTAAAACGTAGATCAATGGAGATTCGGTGGTATTTGCATGAGAAAGGAATAACGATAAAAAGCTACGCGGTTGTGCACTTTGCTCGTCAAAGTCCAATTACCGGTAGAACGAAGTCAACGCGTCGCATCAATGAAAGGAATACGGGAAAAAGGATGGAGGAGGAGGAGTAAGAGGAGGAGGAAGAGGTATCCTAATCGTCTCGGTCAAGGCAATCCGTCCGCGACTCGACAGAATCACTCGTCGGTGTATCGAAACGCGCGTGAGAGCCCTAGCAAAGATTTTACCGTGAAAAGTCAACGTTTCAAGGAGGGATGAGGGAAACGACTCCCTCTCAAAATGGCGGATCCTCGAGACCGTGCTAAAACACCTTGCTTCTCGGCAGCTCCCGTTCTCTCGTCCCATACGAGAAGGGTGAGAAAGCCCTGGCTAGGGGATGGGGGCGGAGGAGAGGAGGCAGCGAAAGAGGAAAAGAGGGAGGAAGAACGAAGGGTCGCGCGTATCGTTGCACACGCAGCACCAGCCACCGGCAGGTTGGTTGTGCGTCGTGTCCTGCGACACGTTTGTAGTGGTGGTCGTATCGACCGGCTCTCGGCTGCTGCTACAAACCCACCCTGACGTTCCTCTCTCTTTCCCCTTTTCCTCTTTCCC
>NW_017100187.1:2088992-2089378 GCF_001263275.1 Habropoda laboriosa | reverse complement strand
CTATCTCCCTCTCCCTCCAGTCTCTCTGCCTTTCACCCCGTTTTCGAATCTCTCTCCATCTCCTCGTCTCACTTCCGCACCAGCCAACCCCGTCTTTCCTCCGTCCTTCTTCCACGGTGTTCACCAGCGCCGCGACGCTATCGGTCCAACCCTCTTTCTCTCCCGTCCTCCCAGCTCGTTCATTCTCCCTTCCTCGACCACCCTCTCTGCCACCCTCCCTCTCTCTCTTTCTTCCGCGACTTCAATGCTTCCACTCTGCTTCTCTACGCGTCGGTCTTCCTTCGTTTCGCGCGACGACCTCCCTCGCCACCCACCCTCCTCCTCACCCTACTGCTAGCTCCCTGCTCGGCTTCTTCGTTCTCTCTTCCTCTGTTTTTCTCGTTTTC
>NW_017100187.1:2076643-2088760 GCF_001263275.1 Habropoda laboriosa | reverse complement strand
CGACGCGGCGCGCCGCTCCGCGCCGGGTGCACAACCCACCCCTGCCGCCGGATGGAATCTCAAAGGTGAAAACTGCGCGCTGCAAAATCCATCCAAACCCCCCTCTCGCTTCTACCACCTCTCTCTCTCTCTCTCTCTCTCCCTTCTGTCCCCAGCGTCGTCGTCGTCGTCGTCGTCGTCGTCGACTCTTTTGCCATCGTCACTACACACCATCTCCCTCCTTCCTATCTACTACCACCGACTGGCTTCGACGAGCCACGCAGAATCCCAGGGGCTCTCACGCGTACCGCGATTATCCGACCTCATCGAGACACCGTCGAAACACACGGGGCGCCGGTGAAAATAATTGTCCCGCCGCCTACCTCTGCCATTTCTTCCTGGTCCCCGCCAAATTTTCGCGGCAGCTTTCCCGCCTCTTTCAAAGGGGATTTCGCGGTCCCTCGTGAATGCCAGGCGGAACGCGTTAATGCCGTACCAGAACATACTACACTCAGCCACAGGACGAAATTACTCTCGACTGGCTCTCAGCATCACAGGCGAACCAGTTCCCTCTCGCGAGTATTACTTTTCCCTAATCCTCTAATCTAAGCTATTTACCGCCTACGCGTTAATGTCTTTTAAGCTTCCTCGATCTTCTCGTGTTTCACGCTAGTGGACGAAGGGTTCACGGATCGAATGAACCACGGAATTCGTTGTTTGTCAGTAGAGAGAGAGAGAGAGAGAGAGAGTGGCGGAGAAGGAGTTTCGTAATGGACGCCGTGTATAGGTATCCGTGAATTCTCGCGAATAGACCCTCGAGTCGAAGCCACTCGAGCCGATACTCCTACTCCACCTCTCCTTCTAAGTCGTCTCATTGTGTGTAATGGGCTTTGCAGCGCGCCGGCCTAATTCGAACACTCTCCAGAAGTAGCTCGGATACATCCAAGAACGCGTCGAATTCGCAAAGTAACATCCAAGTTTCCCTCCTCGCCGCTCTGATAAACTTCTGCAATGGTAAAGCCTCCACCAGATTGACCCGCTATCCTCGAGTGCACAGAGAGGATTTATACCGTCGGAAGAGGGATGGATGCGCACACCCTTTCTCTTCCATCTGCCGTTATTCAGCTTTCAACGCTCTTCAAACGATCGTCACTCCTATATTCTTAATTTCGAGTGGTCTACACGTACGTTGACGAAGAAAAGTGGAAGCTTAGGTGCACCACTTGACCAGACACACACGTGTCGTGTAGTCTGAAGAATGTTCGGAGGAAGAAAGGGAAAGTGACGGGGATTTTTGCAGCCGGTTCAATCGCCGGGTTCAAGAATGTTCGTCTAATGGTCGTGTGGATCGACGAGGCGTGTCAAACGGTGACCTTCTCGCGTGGTTCATCGTCTGACACTAGCCCGAGGAACGAGAAGATTACCGGTCTCGGTGTGCCGCGGCACGGTGAGGACAAGTCGGCAGGGTCAGCGTCGAATTACTATTCCCGAGGGTGTTTACCGAGAGAAACGGAAACGAGCTGGTCGTTGGAAAACGCCGATGTATCCCTTGGATCTTCCTCTTTCACCCGTGTTCCCTTTCTTCCCCCGCCCTTCTTCTTCTTCTTCTTCGGTTCGATCCCCTTCTCTTCTCACGCACTCTCGCGGCTACGTAGGAGCGCGCACGTGTTAGTAACCGGTGTACGACGCGGTCCCGTGAGACGTACCGAATTTAAATTTCAAATTTGGAGCGTGTCGCTGGGTGTGACGGTATGCATAGCGTTGCCTGCCGGCCCTAACTCACTCCACACGATCTCGCGTCTTTCTTCTCTCACGGCGTTTTATGCTCCTCCCTCTGTCTCTCCCACGGCCACGCCGTATATCCGTCCATCTCTCCACCGTTCTACCCATTTATCCGTCTATCTATCTTCCTCTCTCCCTCTCTCCCCTTCTATCGAGGAGGAACAAGCAGCAGCGCTCGCTTGCTAGAGCGCGATCCTCGATTTTTCATATTATTCAAATAAGAGAGCGCGCGCGTAGTCGGGCAACATCGATATGCAACCGGGGGGAAAAATTGGAAAGTCTTCGGTGGTCCCGGTGCTCTTCTCCCTCGCAGTGGTAAATCAGAGCACACGGAGGAGAGTAGAGCGCGCAATATCCTGGAATATCTGGTAGTCCAGGTGGAAGAAGAACGGTTGGTAGAGGTGGATCAAGGGAGGATCGAGTAGAACGATGAAAAATGCGAGGAAATTTTGTCGGAAGATCGACGATTCGAGGATCGATGCTCGGTTCGAGTGTCCCTGGTGGGGTGGTGGGTTATCGTAAAAACGGGCTCGATTTCTAATTATTCTTGCGCAAGAAGAGGGCTTTCTCTGCAACGCGCAGCCCCGTCTCGTCTCGTGTCTTGATTCCGTCCGTACCGGCACAATGCGGCCTGCCTCTAATCGGAGACGATCGCTCACGCACACGCATCCACCGACAGGGTGAAAGAAATGAGAATGCCCGTTCGGACGATAAATCAATAGCCGAGGTCGCCGAAGGAGATGGATGAGTGACGTAACGAGCCTGTTCTTACCATATGCTTGTAAGAGGTCGGCTCTCGCGCGTATATAACCGAAGACACGATTGAATCGCGCGGGGGAACCTGTTGCCCGATCCAAGAGACGAGAGGCTACTCGAAGGCGATTAAGATTACGATTTCGCCTCCTGCACTCACGCACACCTGCATGCCCCTTTCCTCCACCTCTCGATCTACCTCCGGACAGAGCGCACACAGCTGGACTCGATCTTTCACAATATAAGATCGTCCCTGTCCTCTTGGCTGCCATTCACTATAGAGACACCAGGAAAGCCGATCACCGCGAGAGATTTTTTTTCTCCTCAAACGTCATGGATTTACCGTGTTTCGACCCACCAGTCGAGAGATGGTAGATGCTCTTTCTCCAACGGTTCACGATTCCTCTCGATAGGGTAATAATCTTTACGCGAGCAGACAGTTTCGCGGAGGACGAGGAAGAGGATCCTCCGTTGGTTCGAGGGGAGAGTTCGATCGAGGCCTCCTCGGCCGGAAATAGGTTATGGCTGATCGCTATCTCGCTGCGAAATTTACGTTTCGCATATAAGTCGAGCAAACCCGTCCCCGATTCGGATCTTATCTCCTCTCTCTCTCTCTTTCTCTTCTCTGCCACCGCCATAAACGCGACGAACTCATCGAAATAGTGGCGCGCGTTGCGTGCTTCCCTGCCATTCGCAACTATCTGGCCTCTGCCTTTCCGCCGATCCGCGTCAACGTAAATCTTCCAACGATTCAATCTCTTCGCGTGGATAATGCGCTTTCCCCGGAAGGATCCCTGACAGCCAGATGGACTCGTAGGAGAAGGAAAACATCACGGTTGGACGGTTTCGATCGATCATTGATGAGAATCGTGTTTGGCTCCGGCGAAGGGTCATCAAAGGGAATCGCGAGAAAGCTGGTTGCCGGAGCTGGCTGCTTAGGGGGACGACGCGACGCGTTCGATTATCGGTGTTTGTACAAGGGCCAAGCAACAGAGAGGCGCAAGCAGCGCCGTCTGTCGAGGTGCACGAGTTTCGGTGGAGATACGGCAAAGAGAGACTCCGACTCTCGCTAGAGAGAGGTGAGAGGAGACCACCTACGATCGCGTGGAGTGCACGCGGCCAGCGAATATATGCACAACGGTATACGTTCCCCGACTTTATTTCGGCTCTAAAAATGCCGGGACGGGGTCTCCTCCTGACACGAGTGTCGCGCGGCTCGTCTTTTTCCCGGCTCACCAACCTCTCCTCCTCTCTCTCTCTCTCTCTCTTCCCTTCGCCAAACATCGAAGCTCTTTTCTCTTTGCAACGAACGACACCTCTGTGCCTTTGGCTTAACGGCCTTCCAATTTGTCAGGATCTCCCTCCCCCCTCCGCCGTCCGAGCTTTCCTCCTTCTCTCTCTCTCTCGATCCTCCGTCCTCTTTTCTTCCTTTGCCCTCCTCCCCCCTTTCTTTCTTCTCCTCTTCCTCGTTCTGCTCCCGAGCCCCTTCTTACTCGCTCCTTCACCCCGACATATCCTATCGCACCTCGAACCGTTCACCAGAGGATGTCGTTGACCCATCGAACGAACGTGTGTGCTCGGAGCGCGGCCCGATCGGCGCGGCGGCCGCTTGCCCGTTCCCCGCTGCCAAATTCGTGCATCGAACGTAGCACCACCGGACCCCGAGCACCGGATGATAGAGAATCCGGTCTTAATTGTCGGCTCGTCTACGCCGCTCTCCCTCTTCTTCGACTCTTCCTCAGTCGTAACGACGGCCCTCGAGATCTTTTTAATTACGCTCGCCATCGAAGATCCACGGTATCGGTCGCATCTCGAATGCCATGTCGTCCACGAAAAGCTTCCACACCGAGGAGGATCGATCCCGAGATAAATCAGCTTCGAACGTCTTGATCGTGTCAAACGCGCGACGATTCGAGAGCCAAGAGAGGAAGAGAGAGGTGATCGTTGTCCGGAGGAAAAGGATTTCCACGGGAATCGAAGGGAGGGATCACCCTGTGCGGCTGAATCGAAAACGAGAGAAAACGCGTCAAGTTGGGGGTGTGGGAGAGGCTGGGAAGAAGCGGCGACGGAGAAGAGGAAAAAATATGAGGTGCTCGGAAACTTAACCCCAGTCTCCGTTCTCTGCGGGATCCCGCGGGCACCGTGTGTGCACGATCTTTGGGGCCCAACTGGGCGGCATGGGGAGCCTTAAGGGAACCAGCCAAACGGAGGGAGGAGGAAGGGAATGGAAGAAGAAGTTTCTGAATGTGGCTCGGCCCACGCCGCACGATGGGCCAGCCATCGTTGGAATTACCATTTACATAGCGTTATTATGTTTGTGCATAATGTATGTACACATGTTAAATCAATTATTTAAACAATATGGGTCCCAATGGGTGACGCGAGCGGGGAATCAGGCGCGAGGAGAGGATGCAGCAGAGGGGTAAAAATGTCTGGATACTGCGTGTCCACGAGATGTTAGATTACCCGGTTTGCCTCTTTCTCTCACACTCTCCCACTCTCTGCGTTTATAATTTTCTCTCTTTCGGTCTCTCACCCTTTCTCCCACCCATGTCTCTCCCTCCCTCTACTCCTCCTCCTTCTCTCGTCGGTTCTCGCGAGGCTCTTTGCATATGGATCTTGAATTTCAATTGTGCTTTTCAAGTGCAGCCCCCTCCCTTATTTCCTTTCCTCCTTCGCTTGTTTCGCTCCTCGCGACAGAGACACACAGAAGCGACAGACAACGCGATGAGCGAGAGTACGAAAACCGAGCCAGGATAAAAAGCACTCGACGACGAGAGCGAGAGAGAGTGGAGGTAGCAGGCGATATAGAATGCGACGAAGGTGAAAAGACCCGCTGGCGTGACGCGCCATCGATCATTCGTTGGATCGAAGCCAAGTCATCGAAATACTTATTTGTTTCCGTGCTCGGTGATCTACGTTCCGCCGCTGGGATAAATAAAACTCTCTCTCTCTGTTTCCCAGTCATCCCACACCCTCTGCTCGCTCGGAAACGTTGCCCGTCTTGGTTGGTCGTTCGCGAGCCACATGTCAGCGTTCTCCTAGAGCGTTCTCCATTAGCATCTAAATCACTCGCCGTGCGCGCCAGATTCTTTCGGGAAGAGAATAGCGATGAAACAACGGTAATCAAATTTATTATCCTAAAGAGGCCGTTCAGATGGGAAACGAGCGGAGGTCTCGTCGTCTCTTGACCGCAAAAAGAGAGCCTTCGATCCACTCTTTTCGTGTAATTTGCAACCTGTCTACCTGGGCCTGGGACGACCAACGAAAGTAACTCTCCGTCTGTTTTTCCCTTTCTATTCTGGTCCCGTGTTTTCACCGTCGCTCCTCCTCTCATCTTCGACGATCCCGTGCATTTAGCATGCAAATTAGTCCCTGACCACAATAATCAAATTAATCGTCCTAAACAACCACGAGACAAAAGCGACCGATCATCCTCCTTTCTCTGTCCTCGTCCTTCATCCCTCCACCCATCCTCCCGTCTGCGTTTTTTATTCGACCCCAGCCTTTCCAACTCTCGTCAACCGGCTCTAAAATTCCTCGTTATACCATCCTGTATTTCTCCCTCTCTCTCTCTCTTCTTTTTTGTCCAATCCAACCGGGTCCATCGATTCGTCGAAGCGATCGCGACGGAAATCGCTGGAAAATTGATAGACCGACGCACGGGACCTTTATTGGAAATTTATGCGGATCAGTAATTCTACGCGGCCACGATACTGTTAGGTATTCGTGGATCGTTACCGCATCGGGTGCCTCTATATCGTTCCACGGATTATACGGGACGCGCGAGCGGCCCCGGTTAATTAATAAAATGAGCGCAGACGGGGAGAGGGAGAAAAAACTATTCCGATTCGCGGTAGCCACGCACGCGTTACATTCTCGCCTGCTTGCTCCATGCACTCGTACGTGTGTGCGTGTAGTATCGAGTGCACGGCCAGTTTCCTCGACTCCATTTGTCGGCCACCTGTCCGATCGGCAATTTATGCCGCTCGGTAATTTCACATACCGAGAATATTAGACATCGACACGTTCCTCCGCTACCAGAGTACACGCCGTCGCAACGTGCCCGGGATCGTAGCTGGGTCTCTGCGTGTGCTGCAGCACCGCCGCGCCGCGCCGCGCCGCGAACAACTTATACGATCTCTACACAGAAAGAGGCAGCAGCGTGTGCCAGCCAGTACACGTTCGTTATAGACAGCTTTCTCTCTCTCCTCTCCCTCACCTTCGCGGCGTACACGCCATACACCCTGCGCGACCGCGATTTATCTCGACCGGTTAATGCGTTCCGAGAATCTATTACTGGACTCCCAATATTATAATTATTTTATTAGCGGGTCACTCGTTATTCTCCTTCGGATTACGATTATTTCAACCCCTCCCCTCCTCTTTTCGCAAAAGTATCAAAAGAGCTCTTTCTTTTCTGCTCCGATGATTCCGCACTCGGCTGTTTCGCCACATTTCACGAACAACGCGACTTTTGTACTCTGACTCACGGATAACGCGACCGCGACGCTCCGTCTGACGAGTAATTTCGTGAACTGTAATCGGGCGACAACACCTGGGAGCCCGATGTCTCCGCGGCGGTGGTGAAATTTTCTAAGAAACCCCCGGTTATCGATTCGATTCTTCCGGGGAATCGTTAATCACCGCATAACCAAGCCGATGAAGAGAAGGACAGAGAGTTCATTAGCGAACTCTCTTCTCGGAGCACTGGTCGAAGGAAATATTTGCGGCTTCGCCTTGATATTCGCCTCGTCTTTGTCCTCCCCTCTCTCACCGTCCGGTATCCCCGTCGAGGAATCTTTTAATTCCGAGCCACGAGGCGGGCTATATTCCCGCGCGCGTTGTTAAGCCCGAGATTTTACGACACGATCCGAAATAACGAGAAACCTGAGTCATCCGCGCGCATAACTTATCTCGTTTCGTTTCACCTTCGAGTTACCATTCAACCTAACCATTTCTCTCACCCCCAACCCCTCGTCCCTCGAAGAAAAGTCACGATCGTAATCCCCCTCTCTCGCCCTAGACCCTATATCTTCGTCCATTTCGCGCCCTTAATTCAATCAACTTGTCTCCACAGGGCCGTGTTCAGGCGATCGAATTAAAAATAATTACAGCCGAGGCAAGATGAATCGCGATGGGCTACCACTGTTACGATCTCACGGGGATCACGAAGATTTGCAATTCGCGAACGACGTTCGCTACGACGAGGAGAGAGAGTGCAGAGACGGCGGTCCTGTTCGCTCGGGTATTATCATAATTGAAAAATATAATCCGTGCGATGCTATCGTTCTCCGCGCGTATACACACGTAGCTATCACGTATGCATGAATTCCACGCTTCCATATAACGTAATCCGCGAACGGTCAGCGTGCCACGCGATAAAAAACTACACTGTATTCCGCGTGTATGGAACGTGATGTTACGAGTGAGAGTTCCCACTACTACGCATACAATACACATATATACACCTACTGGCCGGTTATTAATTTTTTCTCCCCCCTCCCCCCCCGCCCTCCAGCGGTGGTTGTGATCGATGGTGTATTACGTGCACAACCAGTCGCAGAATCCCACAATTCCTGATACGAAAGCACGGGTAAAAGGTTAAAAGTTTCGCAGGAATACGCGCGAACCTTGTCGCGGAAATTCGCTTCTTGCCGTGTACACTTAAACGCAGCCGTTTGCTCCTAAACGCGGATCCATTATGCCGCGTTAGAAATACATCGACGCGCACCTGCGCTCTCTACACGAGGAGCACACGATATCAAACTCGTTTCGCGGAGACCTTCGTGTACCAGATCTGGACATTCCATTTATACCGAACCTTGTACAACCTTATTGCGTTCTATTCGTTTCGAACGTCTTATTTCACAGGAAACACGATGATTTTACCTATCTGTACCGTGTTTCTTTGTTCCCTTCCCCTTCGCCGATAGTTCTCATCGAACGATCGTTATACGTACGTCCTCGGACGGTTTTAATCGACGTTGGAAAATAAGGAAGTCACGAAAGGGGGATTCCAAGCGAACTCGAACGAAAAGCAAAGGTAACGGTATATAGTTGGCTAGTCGTAAAAGCCAGCAGCAGAGCTAATAGACCTATCCCGGCCACGAAACGAGAGAGACGCGGCGGCAACGGCAAGAAGCGAAAGAAAGGAACGCTTTATCTTGGAAAAGGGAAAATTTAGGGGTCCCTTTTACCACCTCTCCGTCTCTCTCCGACCAACTGTATTCCTCCTCCACGGCAGTCTGCCATATTATCACCGGCCTCCAACTACCTGTATTATTAATGGTGGCCTCCGGGTACAATGGGACGAAAAACAGCCTTGGGTTATCTCGCCTCGTAAAATTCTATTGGCTCTGACGTATACCTATATACCGGGAAACATTCTAGTACCGGCTGCTGCTCTCCTACGCTATTTTCTTATCACGAATACCTTCTCTGCGTGTCCTCCAACTTTCCCTGCCCTTTAACCTGTCCCCTCCCTCTCTCTCCTCTACAACGGTAGCTCTTGTGCAGTGAAAATACACGATATTCTTGTTATCCAAGGACACGTGTACCTCGATCAAGATCCACGCGAACTCTCGGGCTTTTCGAGTTCGACAACGATACCAACTCGACCGGCACAGAGAGAGAGAGAGAGAGAGATCTTATCGGGGCGGAACGATAATTCCCTGGATATTCGGCGAACGACTCGTCAGCGAAAAAAAGGATCGATACGGTCGTCCAATGGTCCGATAAGAGGTATCGTTGGAGCGATGCAGTAGGCGAGGCGCGTCCTCTTTCTCTCTTGCGAGAGGGTGAGCCCCGCGGTTGAAATTTATTTTGGAGTACGCGCGAGCACGCGAGACGACGAGACGACGGTGTGTTCATTTATTGCGAACGGAAGAGCCATGGGAGAGGGAGAGACGGATAGAGAGACGAGAGCGGCGAGCAGCGACACAGGTAGAGGAGAAAGAGGCCTCCTCCCATTCTCCTCCTTCTTTTCGCGGATGCGGCTGCTGGATGACGGAGGGAAGTCACAAATTTTTTCATTAATATGCAGCGAGACACCCTCCTAACTCCCTGCTCCGGGAAAGGTAATGTAGTAGCAGGGGTAAAAAGGGAGAAAATGCAGTGTAGCTGTGTGCCGCGTGTCTGAGTATACGGGTGTGAGTGAGTACATCGGTGAGGCCGGGGCACGGCGTGGGTGTAGGAGAGAAATAATGGTCTGCTAGGAAATGTAACCAGCCGACGCTCACGCCCTCGTCGCGACGCCTCGAGAGACTTTACGGGGGAGAGAAATCGAAGAAAAGCGGCCGAGAGACAAAACTGGATAAAGGGGAGCAACGAAGAGGGAAAACGGGGTGCGAAAGAATATACGTGGAGAATGTTGTCAGGATATGTACATTTCGGGGGAATCTCTTTTTCTCCTCGTCCAATCTCCACGATTATACGATTTCGATTGAATTCCACGAGAAATATTTCTCTCTCTCCCTTTCTCTGGCTAACCGGACACTTGTAACGCGAATAATCGTGATAAAAAGTGGGGAAGAAGAGCGAAGTTGGCTGACGAGGAACGATCGCGCAAATTCAGGCTGTTAGAGGTGCTGGAAAGCGAGAAACACGTAATACGGGCTCCGCGATGCTCGTCGCTGGCGTACTTGGAGCCCCGCTATTCCAGGCGTTTTACTCGTCGGCATACCTAACCTCTCTATATATCTCTATACCCGTCTCCTCCTTTCCTTATTCAGCCAGGCCACATCTCCGTTCCTCTTGCCCGAGATTTTTCTCGGCGATTAAAATTTATGCTCACTCGTGTTCCCGGTGCGTGCATATCGCGTTTCGCCTCGCGCGATGCTCGTTTTGCGCCGGGTTACGCACACGCCCAGCTCACCACGCGTCTTTCTCTCCGCGTTTAGGACCCTCGCGGTTCCGTCTGTCCGACCTAAAAATTCGCGCCACGAACCGCACAGTTCAGAGTTCCGGGAAAGTTTTCCTAGAGACCTTTGGCTAGTCAACAAGTCAAACATTTCTCGGCGGTGAACTCTTTAGGTAAAGGGGAACTCTTCGGGAAAGGAAATGAGAAAGAAACGGTTTCACATATATATATATATATATACATATACACGTATAGATATAAGAACGATTCAAGTGACTAACAGGATTGGTTTTCTCGGGTTAAGACGCGGTTCGAGCTAGCCACGAACGCAGAGATTGAATCATCCTGTCGCAAAAGTAAAAACCTGGACGAAGGAGCGGCACTTTCACCCGGCTCTATAGATACAGCGAGGAAAACGGCTATCTGAAATCCACTCGGGACAGTACGGCTAGGTAACTGGTGCAACGATAAAGCGGAAACCGTCCGAGGAATACCGTCCATATTGGTATTTCCGAGAGTTCATCGAACGGAGCACGGTGAAACGCGTGCGGCCAGCGACTGGGCTTTTTTTCCCGGACGTTTTCCCCCCGGTGCGGAGAAGCCATTTGTCCCCGCGAATCGAGTTGTCGGAGACGGGAGCCGGGCAAAAGGGACCACATCTACGATGACTCGGTTTTATCGGGGCAGCGGCGATTGCGGCAGCTGCGGCGAAAACTGATCGCTATTGCCCCGAAACCGAATAAGATTGGCATTAAAAGCAAAGGACGCGGTTATGTCCGGACGGAGAAGAGAGAGACGGAGGAGAGCGTTTTCAGCGGAAATATTGATTTTTAATCTGGCCCGTTATACCGCACCTTTGTGACCCGGTGCGAGGATGGATATTGCGCTTCGCCATGGGGCGATGGATATCGAAAATTTAAATCGACTCCACGGGATCACAGAGAAACAGGGGAAGAGCGAGAGGGAAATATGGCAAGTTTGAAACGCGTGGAAAAAGCCTGGTGCTCGAGTCTGGACGGCTATCAGAGGAGAATCACCGATCGGTTCCCTCGGGATTAAGGTAACTGTACAAGGTTGCGGTACCGCTTCGAAAATTCCTGCGGACGTTCGAGTTAATCGAGGATCCTCTCTTCGAGATCGTCTTCTCCGGATCGCCGAGGGATTTTCTCTCCTCCTCTGTTACGGAGAGAAGAAGTTGCTCGAGCACCGGTGTAGAGTGCAAGCAGAGCCATACTTCTCCCTGGTTCGCTCGGTCAATGAGAGTAGCCTACATTCGTCCGTGTGTGATCTTTTCCTCGCACGCACACACCTGGCGCGAACACCGTAAGTCCTCCTCGTCGCTCTTGGTGCCGGATCCGCGGGCACAGCACCCATAGGCGCGTACAAAAGGACACGAGCTCAGGAACGGGCACACGTACGGCGTTCTCTCCCGTGAGAAGAGACAGCGGAGCGCACACAGAGCGCACACAGAGCGCACGCAAGCAAACACGTCGACAGAGAGAGGAGAGAGAAAGAGAGAGGAGGGGGTGAGCTGCGGCAGCACGCACCAGGAGAGAGCCTGG
Source organism: Habropoda laboriosa (assembly GCF_001263275.1). Taxonomy (NCBI): domain Eukaryota; kingdom Metazoa; phylum Arthropoda; class Insecta; order Hymenoptera; family Apidae; genus Habropoda; species Habropoda laboriosa. The sequence continues at coordinate 2,076,823 of NW_017100187.1, read as the reverse complement.
CGCTCCTCTCTCTCCGTCTTCCTTTCTCCATGCTACGTTCCTGCCGGCTGGCTCTTCGTCTCTCGACCGGCAGGGGGCAAGTTTCAGTCCGTCCTTGTCAGCCCGATAGGATGCTGCCAGGCGTTCGTACGGAGCTGGAGCCTGGACCGGAGTAGTAGGTTGTACAGGTATGCACGAGGT
>NW_017100187.1:2070017-2076624 GCF_001263275.1 Habropoda laboriosa | reverse complement strand
GCGTCTCTTACTCACCGTGGCCCCGTGGATGGAAGAATAAGAGAGAAACGAGAGAGGATATAGCCAGCAGGGACGAAGGAAAAGAAGAGAGAAGAGAAGAGCGACGGGGAATCGAGAGGAAGAGGAGAGAGGCTTCGAAGCCAGCTCAGAGCTCTCGAACGAGTCTTTCTGCCTTTTCGTGGAGGCAATCGAGTTTGTTCGAGAGAGGACTGCCTCCCTGCCTCGACCTGCTCCCGAGACTTTGCCTGCCTGCCTGCCGTTGCTCCTGCTCTGGCTCCTGGCTCCTGCTCTTACCGTCACCGCACCGGCCTCTCTACGTTCGCTGGACCCCTGACCGCGACACATCGCGACTCCCGCTGCATTCGACTCGCTTTTTTCTCCAGCACCCGCTCTCGATCTACTTCTTCCTGCTTCTTCCTTTCGCACCTCTCTTTACCGGGGAAACTCGCTCGAGTTTCGCGGAGGAATTCTATTTGTTATCGCACGCGGAGCAAACCAACGCGGACAGGAGCTATTGTCCCACGTGGAAAGTTGATTTGCGGACGGGATTCCCGTTTTTATCCGCTCCCTAAGTGTTCACGAGGATGGAATCGAACGTGTGCGTTCGCAAATCGCATTAGACGAACTGCCAGTTTCATCGGGCGTCGTCACGGTCCACGGTTAAAGGGAAATCGAAAGGACAGATTCGAGGGTGGAGAGACAGAGTAATCGAGCCCTAAGCGTGTCCACGTAGCGAACGAACCGTGGAGCACCGAGTGGCTGGCTGGCTGGTTGGTTCGCTGGCTGGTTTGCTCGCCGTTCTAGAAAGTAATCGAGTTTCGGCCGGCGTGTTATACCGTTCGAACCCTCTGAGGGCCTCTGTCCGATTTGATGGAAGGAACCAGAGACACATCGACCTGTCTGTTCCCCGGATCGTCGACCAAAATTCATTCTGCGTATCGATTCGATCTTCTGCTCTTTATTCTCTTTCACCTACAATCTCCCCGGTTTCCGGCTGGAAATTTACAAAGTCCTTCTCGGAGGAGAAGTGTTGCGGTTAAGATTGGTTAGAAAACTGTTGGTTCGACAAATTCTCCCGGCCACAGAAAACGGGAAGAAAGAGGATTTATCGTGGAGGAGAATCGGTGTTTACGAGTCCACCGACGGATACTGTAACACGAGTAGTCGACCTCTCAGGGATCCGGTCGAAGAATGAAATTCAGAGATATAACGGGAGAACGTAGAGCGAGAGAGAGTACACGCCATGAAGCCGAGATATCGAATAGGCAAGGGTAACGAGGAGCTCTCGGGTTTCGTGCAGGTCGAAGGAAACGAAGTTAGCCGTCTACTCCGTTGCTCAGACACGGTCCACTGGGAACGCGTATCCTTGGCAAGTTCCATTAAACGCGTTACGTACCAGGGGGGAACTCCCTGTGGAACGCGGCGCAAGAACTTGCCACAAGAATACTCTCACCTACCAAATCAACCGGGAATGAGAAGAAGAAGAAGAAGGGTCATCCTTAAAAATCCCACAGATACTCTTATCCAAAAAGGAATTCCACGTGGATAGATTAGCATTAAAATTTGATGAAATTGCTTCTGCCGGTTTTACAAAACGGTAACGGTGTTTCGTGATGAGAATCTACGAGGTGAACACCACACGGGGAGAGAGTCTACGTTAGCTTGATTTCGTATATCGCGAAGAGAGCATCGAAAAAGCAGCAGCAGCGAACAAGACCCTTCATCTAGAAATCGGCTCACGTAGAGTAAACAGGCCCTGCTGAGTTTGCCGGTCAATTTCGGCCAGGAGTCTATATATCCCCCACCGTTTCGCCAGGGTTCCTTCCTGTCCAGATCCAAGCGAGCGCGTCCAAATGATCCCCTTTTAATGCCGCAGCACTAACTACCGGCACCTCGAACCATCCCGCAATTCGGAAGATTGGCCCACATTACGAAATTATCGTTATTCTCGGCGAAAGAGGGATGAAGGGGTGCAGAAAGACGGAGAGCGAACGTGAACCCTCGGGGCGGCACCTTTTTTTCGGCATAAATATGGAAAACGTTTCGGGTAGCTTCACCTCTCGCTCTCGACCATCTCCGAGAAACGTTGCTTCCCAGAGCCCTCGTTTTCTCCCATCCCTCGAATAAATTTCTACTCGGGTTATAGATCACCCTCCTTTCTGTTTTTTACCTCGAAATCGTTAAAAGGTAGAAAGATACTCTCATCTCTGTTTCTCTGAAAGGCTAGGCGAAGGATTAAAGTAACGCGCTGTTAAGACGCAAATCTTAGACGAGCAAATATTCGACAGGGTACAGATCGAGTTCTAGGCAAATATCGGTGCACTAGGCTACGAGAATACCGATTAAGTCGCGTACGTTCGAGGGTTCTATGTAGTCTCGGCTAACATCGAACAAGTTCCCTCCTCTCGTGCCAGCTCGATTCTGTGCATCTTCGATGGAACCGAGCGTGCATATCAATGCATATCGATTCGCGCCACTCGGTAAACACACGGAAATCTAATCTCGACGATACACAGTAATATCACGGGACCGTTCTATTATCGGGAAAGAGATAATCGCGTTTCGAAAATAGGAATCCGATTCGCGACGTGGACGAGTGGCTGAAAAGGTGTCCCGGGTAACCTCGAGGAATACGCAAGCAAGAGTGTCGTCGATAAACGACATTCCATAGCCACGGCGTCGTTGCAGCGTTAATTAAGTTATTTACGACGGTGTTCGTATCGAGAAATCTATCGAGGATCGAGACCTCGTCGAGCGAAAAAGAATCTAGCTATCTGAGAGTTCTTCGCGAGGCTAGCAATTATGTCGCTATCGCAATCATTCTCTCTCTCCGATGCGAAGAGAGGCAGGCGTACGACTTAATCGATGCATCTAGCTAAGTATACAGAGGGAAGTAGCAATCGCACACGCGTATCGTGTCCCGAGGTGTCGTCCTAGACTATCATTTTGCTTTGTGATTCTCGGATAGAGCAAAGTGCATTTACAGGTACAGGTTCGTTCAGCAAACGCACCAACGAATTCTAACATCTAACTGTAAGTAGATATCGTAAGGTGGACGACCGTTCGAAAATGTTTCAATTCTCTGAATAATAAAAGGAAGAAGAGGAAAATATCTTTCGAGAAGCTGAGACTGTTGGTCGCTCCCTCGAGTGTACGTATATCGCAGGATTGCTCGGTGGTACGTTTTTGAATCGAGCTGTATAGAAGGGAGAGAAGAGAAGAGAAGAGGACGGAAAGAGGGTTACCTTGTTCCGCGTGGGTCCCTCGCGGGCAGATCAGCAACAGCAGCAACGGCAGAAGGTGGGCAGCGGAAGCAGCAGCGGCGGCGCAGGTGGCTAGAAGGCCTGCTACGCCCGCCATATTGAAGGGGGCCATTCTTATCGCAGCCCCACCGTGGGGCCGCCGGTCCTCTCACGATCTGTGCGAGGCTGCAGCACCGGCAGCGTCGTCACTCTCTCCTCCTCATGCCTCCTCCACGGTTCGTCTGCTCTTTCCGCACGTCACGCGACGACGACGTGCAACCACCCTCGTAGCCTCCCGACTCCTCCAGCTTCAACACTACCACACACCACCACCACCTCCTCCTCTTCTTCCACCACCGCCTCCCGCCCCGCCTTCTCCTTCGCCTTCGCCTTCACCTTCGCCTTCACCTTCTCCTTCGCCTTCGCCTTCGCCTTCGCCTGCCTCCTCTTCCTCCTGCTCCTGCTCCAGGTCGTGCAACCCTTCCAGATGCAGCCCACTGGCGTTTCTTACCCCTGCGAAAAGTAGCCTCGCTCCTCGAATAAAGCCACCACCCTTTCTTCCTTCTGTTCCTCCTTATTGTCTTTCTCTCTCTCTCTCTCTCTCTGTTCCTATCGAAAGAAGCAACGGTTCGCGTCTCCTTCCAATTCTTTCTCTATGCCATTAACAGCGATTAGGCGGACGATCGTTGAAAGCCCGTTGTTGTAGATCTGGCCACTATTAGGCTCTTATGGTTCCACGAAACGACGAAGACGACGACGATGCTAGACTTGGCTCTGCATCCACCAGCAGTTTCGTCAGTTTTGTGCCGATGTAACCGGAAGTAGTCTGGCGATGCTGCACAACTGCCAGAAACGCGTTCGATTTCTCCCTCCCCTCGGTGTCGTTTCACCTACAAAGGGTTGCTTCTCTCTTAATGACGAGCCGAGATTCGTCGCATTTCCTCCTGCTCTTCGTTTTCTCTCCCGCCTCTTTCTCTCTGTCTTTCAGCCAGTCAGCCACACGCCTCGACGGCTGAATTTCTCGCAGACGCGCGACTCCGCAGGGCTGCCTCGTCTCTGAAAGAAACAAAGATGAACCGCATTAATTAAAATCCGCGAAATATCCTTCCCCATTCGGTCGTTTCCACCCTTCTGCCTCCTTCCTGATCCCTACGCGACCGAATAGACCGGCGACTGACTCACTATTTCCATCTCTTTGCGCGCGCTGGTACAGAGCGCGCCTCTAATGACATCCCTAAATGGAAACAACGGCATCGCCGTCGTTTTTTGGCTTCTACTTCGCGGTCTCGCGACGATCGAGTCGTTCTAACTAGCGGGACGTCGTGCCGTTTTATACCTCTTACCATCTCTCTCTCTCTTTCTCTCTCTCTCCTCCTCTATCCTTTGTCTCCAACTTTAGACGCTTTAAATGGTCGACGGTTCGGTAAAACTTTCCGAATTTATGAAGCGTGCTTTTCGAATGGCCACACTCTGCTTTCCTACTCTTTTCGTTTTTCCCTCTTTTTGCCCAGTGCAACGGACTACCTAGATTCGAATGTGTCAGAGATCAACGAAAAATTGAACGACGGGTACCTGGCGGTATGAATTAAGAGGAGCGGAGGAATGCTGACCGTAAATTTCCTCGGGGAGTTGTGAAAATCGATCGATGAAAAAAAGGTTAAGAACGACAGGCAGCCTTCGATTAAGTTAAACCCCGTAGCCGAGCGGGAAACTTTGGAGACGGTTTTGCCGCGGCTTTGCCGAGTGGTTTACTTTCATCGGGCAGCTGAAAGTAGTCTTCCACCCTCCGCGGCGAATAAAGTCGAATAAACTCGTACCCCTCGAAGCGAGACCTCGTATACCGAGATTCATCGAGTGGAAACGAGCTTCTTTTGTGGGCAAACGTGACCGATCGTTCCATCCACCCTGCCCCTGCTCTGCCCTGCCGCCGTCGAAAACGTTCGATGAAAATCAACTACCGAATATTGGCTCGAGACCACGACGATGGTTAACGGCCCACGATCGACGATCGTTTGGCACCTGTACTGTTAAGCCCGATGACTCTGCAGGGATCATTGTTTCTCCGGATGTTCCTCGGAGCGTGCCAAATGACGTGGTATAAGGCGGATGGACGCAAAGGTTCGGTCCAAGACCCATCTCTCCACTGTCTATCCCCTTTTCTTCTTTTATTTCCTCGCTGAAATCTCTTCACACGACGCGTATCGATCATTCTGACTGCCCGCGGAGCTTTAAACCTATCACGGTCTTCACCCTATAATTATTACACGCGAGATAGAGAAACGATCGTGGTAGGAGAGAGAGAGAGAGAGGGAGAATTTGCGTGGGTGAAGGGATGGAAGAAGAACGTGGAGGAGAAACGACCGTCTGCGCGACAAAAGCGTGGCGCGTACATAGCCAGGAGAGTAAGTTGAAGTTCAAGGTCGACTTGCATCACACATACGAGGCATGGCATGCATCTAAGCTCGGTGAAATTCGCGTTAGTCGCTGGTGCACCAGTCATCTCTAGCCGAGTCTAGAAGGGGGGAATGTCGAAAGCGAGAAGAAAGGGGATGTGGAAGAGAGAGAGAGAGAGAGAGAGAGGGAACGCAGGTTTGGGGTTCGTCAGGGTGCAGTGGAAGGGGTGGTGGCAGCTAGGGATGGGATGGGATGGGATGGGGAGCAAGGGGTTTCAGGATCAATACCATGCGTTTATCCGTCTCTCTCACCCTACCCTCTTTCGGGCACACATAGAACCATCGCGAGAGAGGGAGAGAGAAAGGGAAAGGGGTAGGTATAGAGGAAGCGAGTCTTCGTTCGTCCAAGCGGTTTTGGATCTTTTTCGCTCCGGTAGGCTCTCTCTGGTCGGCGTCTCGCTATTCTTCGACCAAAAGAGACGGACAAGGGAAAGTGGAGGAAGGCCGAGAAGAAGCGAAAAGAAGAAGAGGAGGAGAAAGAGGAGATAGAGTGTGGAAGAAGAGTGTTCGAAGACGAAGAGAGGAGAGAGAGAAAGGGAGGAAGCACGAAATTCTAGAGTACCAAAATATAGTAGAGTGGGAAGGTGGACCGAGGGAGAAGGAGGTGGAAGGCGCGCTTTAGGAGTTCTTCTAAAGCGGGCAAAGACCTTCCCCTCCCTTCCCCCAGCCTCGTTCTCTTGCTCTAGCCAGACCAGCCAAGATGCATCCGCGAAATTGCAGACTTCAGTGAAATGCTGCTTGCTTGCTCGCTGGTAGCTGTGCACAGCGCCTCCTAGGTCTACGCCTGGTGGTGGTGCTTGCCTTCCTCCGTTGCCATTGCTCACGAGTGGCCTCGTAAAAAATTTAAGATGTCCTCCTCCTACTACTATTACTGCTACCACTCGTCCTTTTCTCCTCTTTCTCCTCTTTCCC
>NW_017100187.1:2061329-2069972 GCF_001263275.1 Habropoda laboriosa | reverse complement strand
ATAGCCCTGGTCGCAAGCTAGAAATCCGTAGTGCCTCTTTTCACCAGCCTCTCTCTTTCAACTTTTTGACAAGACCCGGTAGCAATTGCCGAAAACAGCTCGGCGTCGAGAGAAAAGGAGCTGGGAGAGAGGACCGAGCGCTCGAGGAGGAATCTGAGAGAAGAAGAGGGCCGAGTATCTTCTAGCCTTCCTTTGATAAGCCACCACCACGGTTTCCCATTTTTTTCCTTACTTTTGCTTCCTTCGAAGCAGATGTAAACACGACGAGGAGGAGAGAGGATCGTCTGGCAGCGGGGTCGGGTTGCACTCAGGAGGTGGTTGGCCACCTTCTTCACCGTGCAAAGGCCTCGTTCTTTTTCTCTATTCTCTTCCCAACGTAGACTTTCTTTCCAAGTGGTGCCTGCTTACGATGGATCCCGCCAAATTGCAGATTTCGGCAGCCAGAAGAAGAGAGGTCCGACCCCCCTTCCCCACCTTCCTCGAGAGGCTCGTGAAAATTTTAAGCCGTCTCTAATAGTACTCGAACAGGTGCAACCGGATACTACACAACCGTTCGCCGCTGCCTCTAACGAGCACTTCTTCCCGTCTACGCTGAGAGCATTATAAAACGTCCTTTGAACCTTGCATCTCATCCTCCTCCTCCGCCTCTACCACTTCCACCTCCTCCACCTTCTTGGGTGGAACGAACGAGATCTAACGCCGATATTTTAAATTTTAATCCAACCTGAAACCTCCAGTTGCCACGTTCGAAGGAACCAGACTTCGAAACGGCCCACGGACCAACTACAACGCCGTTCGTTGCTTCCCTCTCTCGTAAAATACAGCGCGAATATTTTAACATCTCGATCCCGATCGTAAATCAGCCGGGTTTGTTTTCGTTTTCCTACGGGAAAATTAAATTCTCCCTTTCCACAGCAGCCATTCCACCATCCCCCCCGTTCAACCGGTATTTCTCTTTCCTCGCCGATGATGTTTCAGAAAGGAAAGCCGGCACGTGGAGAAGAAGAAGCTTTCCCATTTCTACCCGCCCTATTCTCTCCTCTCCTCCACCGTCGAGAACACGGTTCTCGAGCGCGACCTTACGGATCCTTCCCTCGAAGGCTGCCCGCTGCTTTTTCTTCTCCTCCTCGATTTCCACGCGTCCTCTCTCGCTCTTCCTCCCGCCCAACCATTGGCTTCCGTTACCGCCTCGGGACAAATTCTATTTCCGGTTGAATTTAAGACCCTCCGGAATATACGGATTTATTTCACGGCTACACTCGGCAGAGACGAACGCTGCAAGAACCATAGATAGGTAGAGCGGCGGAGAGGGGAGGGTGGTAGAGATAGAGAGAAGCGTGGCAGAGGGTGGAGGTTTTACTTTGGAGACTCGTAAACGTGTAACAAAGGAAAGACGTATACTTTCTAGACTAGCAAGGGAAGAAAAAAAAAGGGGAGAGTAAAGAGAAAGAGATGAAGCGGTGGGTAGGAGAGAGAGAGAGAGAGAGAGAGAGAGAGAGAGATAGTAGGAGAAGGAAAGAAAGTTCCCCGAAATTATTATACCTTGGGCGATCGCCACTCTGGACGACGCCCGTTTTTATTTTCCCGAAACTCTCCGGGCGCCACGTTATTCCCGAGCGAACCCGGTATTTTTCTCTCCGCTTCAACTTTCGATATTTCTCCCCACCTCCTGCCTTTCATCGTCCTCGTCGTCGAAGATGTCGCACGGAACGCGGACCGCAAAAGACGTTTGCGAGACAGATTCTATTTCCGATGAATTTAAACAGGACTAGGAGGATCGTTTCTACGCGACGAAGCAAGGGAAGGAGAACGGAAGAGAAAACACCGGTGGTTAGATTTATTTTCCAAGGATCCCGGTCTCTCCTTGCCGAGTTTTGCTGCGCTTGCACGACGCTGCTACGAATTTAAAAACAGCCCTTTGAATTTAGAAGCGTCCCTCGTCTCTCGTTTTTCCACCCTCTCTCTCCTAAGCTCGCCTCGTTTCCTAAGAAGAAACGGGAGGACGAGAGAACAGGAGAGGAATAATAGAATTTTTTTTCGCTTCTCGCGACTTTCCTGCTTTTTCCCCCTGCTGTAATTAAAAACAATAATGTCGGCCGCGCGCACCCACCACGATCGCCTCCCTCCCCACTGCTGCTGTGTTTTCGTTTCCCTGAGCGAAAACAGAGCCGAGCTAGAGCAATTCGCGTTACGAAAATACAGGGATTGAGGGGATGCGCGACTGCGTGCATCGCGTTCTTTAACTAGCCGGACTACGCGCGTCTATACAATATTTGTAATGTTTATCCTGTTTGCGCGACACACAGAGACTGGTCCAACAGCGGATCCCTGTGAAACGTTGATGGGTCGTGAACTAATCAACGGAACCGCGGAAATCTCCCATGGAACGTTCTACCGCGATAATTCTGCATCAGCCCGAGCGCGAGTGTACATTTCTTCTTTCCACCGGTGGAAAATAGAGGCTCTCTCTATAGCCAGGTTATATTAACGCAGAGAGAGAGAGAGAGAGAGAGAGAGAGAGAACCGCGATTTCGCAAGCAAGCTCGCGCGCCGGCCGTTTCCATCGGGTGAAAGTAAGTCGCGCGCGCCAACTCCGCGAACCGAGCACCGCACACAGTTCAACGAGAGTCTCAAGACCAACCGAACGATCGAATCGCCTTCGTGCTTAATTAAGAACGTACGAGTCATTAGAGCCGATCGAGCGTTATATCGAACCTAAGGATAATTATAACTTGCAACTATAAGCGAAATCGAGTAATGGCATACTTTTGTGCCTCGCTTTCGCCTATATGCCCTCCTACCGAGAATTTCAGCTGGTTGCATAAAGCATGGAGATTTTCTCCGTTCCTCGGCCTCTCCTCTGCCCGCCTCGATTTTCTCTCCGCGGAGATTACGAGAGAGACGGGGAAAATTGCCGGTACAGGGGAGAGATCCCAGGCGTACGGACGAAGCTGTGAAATCGCCCAGTTCACGCAAGGGAAGTAGACACTTAAATCCCGGCATCTACGTTCCTCGATAATCACCCATTCCCTTCCGCAATAACGCGATCCTATCTGACTATTTTTCTCGCACCTCGTCCCGACCCCGTCTCGATTTGTTCGCGCGATGGAAGAGAAAAAAGGCGACAGGACGCGTTAAACTGGTGAAATTGCGAACACGAGTGAACACGAGTGAACACGTGAAAGAAGGTGAACAAGAGGAAACTGTTAAGTAGCTGTAGGATATTGTCCGGTTGTTGGCAGAGTCGATGATAAAGCTAATGGCATCCTCCGCCCTCGTCAAGTCTATCGGTGATCAGTCACGCGAACCTCACGCCAGTATCGTGGCTCCTTCTTCCTTTTCACGTCTCGCTTGGTCGTGCAACGGACACGCCGCTATCAGGTTATTTCGCCAGCGAGCCAAGTGACCGAAAGAAAGAAAGAAAGAAAGAAGAAGCGGCAGCAGGGGAGAGCGTACAGGTGATAGGCTAATGGTAATCCACGTTCCTCTCTCCTTATCCTTGTCGCGGTGACAAACGTCTTGTACAGAGGATCGCATGCGTCAAAATAGTTGGACCATTAGCGGTCTCCTGCGTGGTTTCCACCGGTGGAAAGAAGAAATGGTCTTTTGGTCGAAAAACGTGGAAAAGGGAGGGAAAAGGGGGGAAAGCGAGGAAAGAGAGAGCAGCAAGGTAGCGTGGGATTGGTCTCCTCCGCGTGGCTGTGCGACACGTAATTTATACGTCTCTAATCTGGACGATAAGCTGTTCGTCGTTCGCGCCTCGAGGCCACGTTTAAATACCATGGAAAGCGTTTTCCGTTGGAAAAAGAGAGAAAAGTAAGAGCACGCGTGGGTGATATACTCGTGTCTTTTGCGGCAATAACGCTCTCCCTGGAGAGTCTCGCGTGCCTCGTAACTCTCGTTCCAAAGGCCTAGCGAGCCCTATATTTCACGCGAGGGTTGCCCAAAACTTCCCTACGTCGATAGTACCTACCAGAGTTTCTTTCCTAGACACCGCGCGCCATAGGCACGCTCCATTCGTCGAGAGGGCCATATGGCTTTCGTTTCCTCTCTCGTTCACGGTTATCTTTCTTCTTCGACTTGGTCTTTTTCCCCCGCGGCATTCATCTCGCGGATCTTTCGCTCTATATTTGGAACCACCGGCAAACTTCCTCGAATACCGGACCACCCCCGAGCCACGTCGTTACCGCTGTTTATCGCCGCGAGGATGTTTTTTCAACGGCCGACATTAATAATACCGGCGTGGCTGCCCGTTAACGATCCAATACGAATCTCAACCGGGCTCACGATTTACAATTCTACAACAACAATTTCCACGAGGTAGATAGGTAGGTTAGGATAAATTTTTTCTCTCTTACCGAAAACCTTTTAGCATTCACCAACACGCCGAGGGGTGTACTTATTCAAGGGAAAGGTGAATCACTTCCGTGGAGATTCTCTGAAAAGTTTCCACCCTGGCTGTTCGTCCTCTCTCGTCGATAAAGTCTGTCCCACGGTTTTTAATTACCGGGAATATTAATGTTTAAAGTTAAATTACGTCTAACGAAGGATCAAGTAGGAGGTCGTCTGCTCCCTCCGTGCCGTCGAAACGACGCGCACTTACTTTATCCAATAAATACAGGCGAAGGAAAGTTCTCGACTGGAAAGTTGCGAAGCTTTTGTCGTGTCTCTCTGTCGCCGGTACGGCGACGGCGATGAGTTCCTCCAAACGAAATTATTTCTGAAAGGCAGAACACCGTTTTCTGTTTTCTACCCCGGAGCATTATCAGGCTCGTCCGGCGTAACGGTCGCGCAATCGCGCACAATGCTCGTGTATCCCGAAGAAATTATTTCTTCCCCCCGGCCAGAAACGATCAAATTTGTCGCCCTCCCTCCTTCCCGTCCTCTTCCTTTCCTTTGTCCCTGTTAGGAACTGTCGGAAAAAGAAGGAGAAGCTCGCGAAGATGGGAAACGATTCGTCCTGGAATTCTAGTTTCCGGATTATCTGCCTTTTTTCTTTCCCACTGTCAGACCTTGTCCCTCTTCTGTATACACGTATGTATACACACGCCTCCCGCTTCGGATCTTCTTTTCTCCTCGCATTTTTGCGCAGATCAGACGCAACGACGTTCCGACGTTAGGGCACCCCGTCATCCCGTGACATATGGAGGGTCCCTGAACGTCGTGTTTTCTCTCGGATCCCTTTGGGATTCGGCGTGTATCCTGCTGACCAGATATACTTTTGCTCTCCTTCTAGACGAGGGGGCTCGACCTTCCAGGCATGTACACGCAGACGGGATATTTCCATCCAGCATCCCCGCCTCTTGTACACTTTTTCCTAAAAGATCGAAGATGGACAGCTATGTCGCCCGAGAGAATAACGAAAACGGCCGGAGGATTTCTTTAAGAATCCAGATCGTCCGGATAATCTTGGTCCTTAAATCAGAAACAACCCGGGGGCTTTACCGGTAAACTCGGGCGAATATTTCTCCGGATGAATTTTCGACGCGATCAATCTCTTCTCTCCACCGTCGAGCCATTGACAAAGGAACGAGAGAGCGCAGTTCGACTCGCTGAATTTTAATACGCTCCCCCACCGTCGAATAGAGCAACCATGCAAATTTCTCGTATCGTATTCTCGTTTTTCGCGAAAAATTCATTTCGAATAGCCGGGAACAACCAAGTTCTCAAAGGGCCGCGGTCGATGAAGCGAAACTTCGCGGGGCAAATATGCGCGGCAAAATTGAACGATGCCGACCACATGGCAGTGAAACAAAGGGCCGTCGAGGAGAGATGGAGATAGAGATAATGACGGTGCGTTTTTCGGATCATACGATGAACTCTGTCGATCAGAAGATACTCCAGAGCCCCTTCAATCTCCTCGACGAGCACAGACGAGCACAGACGAGCACAGACGAGCACAGACGGTGAATAGAGGAGGATGTTTTCCGCAAACGACACCCAAGTGTCCGACACGAAGCGACGCGTAGGGAACAGAGAGATTGGTGAATCGTAAAAGGGGGTCCCACGGACGATCCCCGTGCGTCAAACTCATCCCAGAGGAAGCAAAGGCAGCATGGGGTTTCCGCCCGCAGCCCCATGCACCGCTCGACCAGCGATCCACAATGGGGGAATCGTCCCATTAACGAGCAACCGTTCATTAGTCCTACACTCGCCGGTAATGGTTACGTCGAGGTCAAGTTGGCCTGCGTCGCTTTAGGTGGCACGCACCTGACACCATGCTCCACCTCTTCTCCACCACCGCGGCAATCCATCTTCCAACGAAAATATACCATCGTCCCTGGTTTTACCTATTTCGCGCCACGTTCTACGACCTAAGCGTGGAATCTACGCGTTTCCGGTATAGTAGAGGGGCACACACGCACCAAGGCGAGGAGGGACTCGCGTGCAACGAGTCTAATGCGATTCCAGAGGAGAAGAGTGACAACATTATCATCTACTCTAGCGCTACTGCTTCATTTCCAACATCGCGTTAACCCCTTCGTTCTCACGTCAACGTGCGTTCAATGTAGATTATTATTATTACTAGGGGAACGATACGAAATTGCAAAGACACTCTGGTGTCAACGAAAAATCCTCTCTACCGAGAACCCGTCGTTCTTCCAATCCATAAAGAATGTCCATTAGTGAAAATAACTGGTTTATCGGGTGACTTCCGGTGTAACGTACACGGATCAACGACTGGAGGATCAACGAACCCGCTTACGGGCGCGATTGAAATGCCCCGGTAGGCGTAGAAAATCGCGAGAGAAAAACACCACGCGAGCTGGAATTCTCTGGGAGGGAAACATCAGGGTGTGTAGCTATACACGGTAGGATACAGCACACCGCTGTGAATGTTTTCTAGGTCGAGAATTGTGAGAATCTTGGCAAGACTTTGTCGCTGAAGGACAAAAGCCGCGGCGCACGTGAATAGATGATTAATCCTACGGGAATGAGAAAGAGGAACGAGATGCGTGTACGTCGGGGAGAGAACGTATACGCGTAGAAGGTGATTCTTCTCTCTCCGTATTGCCAAGCCGGTGGCTTTTGAAGGCCTTTTGGTTTTCAATTAAACTAGCCGCGGAGACCCCGACCACTAGACTTTCACCTCATGCTAGATAAGACCGGTGCGCGTCGATCACGACCAGATGGAAGTGAACTTTCACTCGTCATCGATTCGCTCTTTCTTCACACAACGAAGATCGAGGAAGAACGTCCGCAACTCTCTATCCTTTCTCTATCCCAGTTGTTGTACCTATACGGTACCTGCATACACGTATACACCACCCTGTGCACAACAGGCTGCAGCATGCTTCGAAGAATATCTCTCTCTCCTCTGGCTAACGACGATCGTTATATTCGAGTCGAGTCCAACCGCCACGATTATAACGCAAACTGCATACATTTTTACGACTGCGAACGAAGGAGAGAGAGAGAGAGAGACGAGTATACCAGCGACTCCCTGATATGCGTGTATACCAACCGTAGATATAATTTTCCCGGTTGTATTCGGGAGCACGTAATCTCATCACGGTCGTTTCCGCGTATTCATCTCGATCTAACTATAGCATCGGGCACGTTATGTCATTTTCTCGAAAAACACGTCGACAGCGGTGGACGACGGGACATACGTGCCCGGAATTACGATCCTCCTGCTGCTGGCTGCTCCATCAGCGTCGAGACGCCATCGGACCGTCTGTTTCTGCCCCGAGACGCCACCTGCCAGCCTCGCGGCTGCTAGTTTATATTTAGTTTCCCGAGTTTGGAAAACTCTTAATGGATTCTTAATGACCTGGAGCGGGCCTGCGATGGGATGCCGAGACCAAGACGAGGAGCAGACACAGCGCGCACATACGGGAGGAGAGCAACAGCTGATACACCACCATCACCTCCTCCTCCTCCCCGTTCGTCGTCGCACGACTGATGACGATGGCGATTACTGGCTCGTCAAGGAGGAAAGGCTACGGTTCCAGCGTTTCACGCTCGATTTCGAATGTCTACGGTCGCCTCGCGTGGAATCCAGCAAATTTCTCCCGGCTTAATCTCCCTCCCTCCCTCCCGGAGAGGAACTTTTTCCTGCGCGAACACGCGGTTTCGTGTAAGGCGAAAGGGGGGAAAAAAGCGATTAACGAGACACAACCCTCTCACTCCCTCTTTTCCCTAGAGACATCCTGCCAGAAGGACTACATACCTCGAAGCCAGAAAAACCTCGTATTAATTCTAATGGGGCGATATTTTATCGGGATAAAGCTGTCATTCGAGCGGAGGGCATTCGTTATAATCTCGAGACCGGAAGAGAGATTACCGTCTACTTTGCGCGCGAGCGCGTCTTCCCAAGCTCGAGATCTCAACCCTTCAACCGCCATATCCCAGTTCCTCAGCGTTCGAAACGATCCCACTTAAGACGATAATGAAGACCGACGGAATTCCCACGTAATCCTTTTCTGGTCGCTCGAATGAAAAATGCCTGCGTCTTGGAGAGCTAGAAGGGAGAAGGAGGTAGGTGCGGGCAGAGCAGATATCGTAATAAATTTTTCACGACGAATTTCGAGCCGAACAATCCAGAGAGAGAGCCTCTATCCGTCCTGCCGTGCAATTTAATAGGTCTACGCGAGCCTGGAAAGCATTTTTCCGGTAAAACGATCGGAGCGTGACGGGGGG
>NW_017100187.1:2054895-2060907 GCF_001263275.1 Habropoda laboriosa | reverse complement strand
GAGGTTTTCCCCGAGTTTATCGTGATTCCTTTTTTTCTTTTCCCTCGATTGGCATCGATTTGCGTCCGACCGTATATACGCGACCATCGGTCGTACGGTGTTGATGAAAAAAAGGAACGGGGAGGAAGTAGAGACGGGCGGAAGAGGGAGAAATGAAGGGAGAGAAAAAGGGGTGTGCGGTTATAACCGCGCAACTCAGCCGCTTAAATAATGTCGAGCGACCGACGAGGCGTAATTCACGTCGGATGAGCTATCGGTTCCGATATTTCCTCATCGAGGAGCCGAAAAAAAGGACGAGGAGGCCCCGAAAAGGGCGCGACAGACGGGGAGAGAGAAGGATCGATCACGCAATTATCGGAAACGCAGCAGCGATCATTGCCGCTGCACCAATCAGCCCTGGGGATGATGCATCAACGCTCCGTCGAGTTTCGTCGCGTCTGGGAATAACTTGTGGATTATCCCTCGTTCGACTTTACGCTCTCGTACACGTCCTTAAAATTCACCTAGGTATCCAGCGAATTCTAAGCGAGGTGATAATTTACAGTTGAGAACGGGGTCACGGCACGGCTGATTGTAAGTTCCGGTTCGACTCGTTGGAGCGATAACGTACGCGCTGGCGCGCCGTTCACCTTCGTTTTACGGAATTAAACGGAAGGTTCCATCCTTTCAGCTGTCCCGAATATTTCCTATCAAGCGGAAGAATTTGATGGGATCCGGAGCTGTCGGCGTTAAGAAAGCAATTAAGATTGAAGTTGACGCGTCTGGTGAGAAAATTGAAAGGTGTTTGGCGCGGAAGGAAGAGACGATACTCGGGGTAGCAATCTTGCGTCGATAAGACTGAACTTTTTAAGAACTCTCAGATTCAATGAATGCGGTTTCCAGGGGATGAAGAAGACGGTTGGAGAACTAAGACAATCGGCAGTAAGCGTTTCTATGCAAAACAAGTGGTCTTCCAGCGGGTAGTAACAACCGGTGGCTTTAACGAACAACTTAAAAATAGACAGACACACCGAGAAGAGAAGAGGTGATGGAAAAGTCGTTTGGGGTTTCGGTTAACTAGGAAATCATCATAAAAATACAGCCCGTAACGAGGAGAGAAAAGAAAAGAGGAGAAAACGAGAGTAAAGTACCGTCTTGTCGTCGCAGCGAGTTCATCAGCTCGAACTTTGAAACACAAAGACGGAATTCATTTGCCGAGCTTTTCCTCATCTAGCACAATTTTCTCCTCTCGCCGTTCCCGGCGTTCGTGGGAACATCTCGGACCGTGGAGAGAGAGAGAGAGAGTCTCGGTTGGAAATCCATAATAATTCGAGATCGACAGAAGCAGCAGCGGCAACCTTGCGATGCGGGAGCATCGCGGAGGCCTCGAGGACGAAGGACGTAACACGGAGAGAGAGTCCATCGTCTGCACGCTCCGTTTCTCCTCCGAGCCGACCGTAGAACGAAGGACCGAGAGAGCATGTCACGCCAATTACGAGAGACGCCGATGGAGGAAGAAGGAGAGGCCGAGGGAAGAAGAGACCCGCGCGACAGAAGAAAGAGTTTGGACGAAAAGAGGGAGAGAGGTTGAAGACTCAGGTACACCGACTTAGTTGTACTACCTGAGAAGGAGAGAAACGGAGAAAAGGTGGGAGAGAAGAAGAAGGTGAGTGGTGTTCCGAGAGATGCTGGAAGAGAGAGTACGCGAACGGGAGGAAGAAAGAGGGAGGGTAAAGAAGAAAGGTGGACTGGGGAGGGTCGGAGGACGAGGAAACGAAAAAAGAAACGATCGAGCTGCTCCCGACTCAGCGGCTCTCATATTTAATGATATACTCCAGCGTGCCAGAGTCCCGCTAATGCACGGACACTACAATATGCCAGCCTCTTTTCTCTCTCCTTCTACGACCGATGCTTTTTCCCCCGTGCTCGCTTCTCGTTTCGTGCCGACACGGCTCGATAATGCGTCCCCGCTCCAACTCTCGCTACTCGTGGTGCACTGGAATTCTTCGTTCCGCCGAAAAATCTACCGCCGTCTTTCGCCACGTCCAAGGATACAGACGGTGAGCGCGGAGACTTGGACGCGTGGACAGGAAGGATCGCGGGGGAAAATCGATGCTTGGAAGGAAGGACAGGGGACGACATGTGGTATTCCATCGAACCTTTCGTTTAATATGGAAGCCGGAGATAGGAAATGCCTTTGGTCTAAATAATTCCCGATGGAATTAACGGCACCGAAACGGGGAATTGAAATCCAAGCAACAGGGTTCTTTTGCAGAAATTCGCGTCTACGGTCACGTTCGAGTGAGCCTGGCTTACCGACAAGTAGAAGGTGCGAGAGAAGACCTTTCGAGTCGCCTTTTTTAAACGACGCCCGTTACCCTCTCCTCTTTCCTTCCCTTTTTCGGTTCTACCGCGTAATGGGCTCCACGAATGAATGATCCTGACAATGAAAGGCACTCCGGGCGATAATTAATCGAGCTCTGGGAATAGTAGCCGAACCGGCGAGATGTTCGAATTTTTAATTACTGGAAAAATAAACGGACTACACACACACACATTTACGCTTCGTCTTCTTCCCTTTCTACATCCTCGCCCTTCTTAGTTCCTTCGCCATCTAGCGTCTCCCAATTAAGGACTGCCGCTCGACGATGTACGCTCGCACGGGATGCCGGAAACTATGACAAATCGGCCCTTTTAAAATTCCTACGAGACACCCGAAGTAGCACGGACTTGTAAAGCACCAAACTCGTTTTCATTTCGTCGGCTCATAAGGACGAGCATATAAATTGAGACGCTTCCTTCTCTTTTCTTTACGGCGCGAGGAGAGAGCGAGAGCATTATAAGCGGCAGATGTTTGCAGATAAATTAAAAATGCACGCGGCGGGGTCAACGGCGCGCGTTGGTGAATCGAGAATGCCTTAAAGGCTCGCCCGATATTTACGGGCCTGCTAAAATATTTAGATACGAAACGCGAGAATGAAGAATAAAAAAAGGAGGAGAAGGAGGAGGAGAAGACGAAAGAGAATCTGGAAATTGCAAATATTTGAAGCAACCGGCAGATCCACGGCGCTCCCGCCCGCGGCTACGAGAGGGGAGGAGAGAACACGAGGCTCGCCGATTATTTGGACGGGCCCCCCTTTCCTTAAGGAAGAGGCGACGCGGCGAAAAAGGAAAGTAATTGTAACGCGTTGCGCGACACGAGAGTGCACTTTGGGGTTGGCCGAGGGGATGGAATTTCGAAAATAGACCGGGTCGCCAGGGAGTGATCGCGTATACGTGGTTTGAATTGCCTCCGCTCGCAGACACACGGCCGCGTAACGCCAGCGTTCGCACCGGTCCCAGGGGCGCTGTAAAAGTTACTTTTAACGCGTATCTAGAAACAGCTGGTACACGCGACTGCGAGATCACGAGTTACAGTTATAAAACGCGAGATCTTCAGTTTTCCACGACGGAGACGCAGAGAAAGGTTAAAGTTCCCTATCCGTTTCGCTTTAACGAAAGAAAGAAGAGATTTCGTGAGAGTGAAAGCGAAGACGAAACTGGTCAGAAAGGCCGCGGCGCGGATATCGTCCAAGTCGTAACTCGTAACTCGTCGTTGCATCGCGTTACGGCTTCACCGCCGCTCGGGTGCAGTTTTTACGACTTCACCGAGACTTTTACGAGCGGGTACCTCCTCGATTTTTCTCCACTCGCCACCCGCCGTTTGTTTTCGTTCGGGACGTTCCGCGATGTAACATCTCGATGCAACATCTCGAGAAAGGTGGGCGTTTTTATTTATTTATTCGCCCCTCTACAGGGGAACCTTTACGACGCGACTCTAATAATAGACGGCAGAATTATTGCGGCGGCGTGACATAAAAAGGACTTATACCCGCGTCTCGAACACTCGGTTCAGTAATTGGCACCGTAAATTCATTACGAATAGTTGCACAGATTATTCCCAACGAGGAACGAGCATCTTATTTTAAGAGGATTAACCGGGGAAATCTTGAGCAGTTGTAAATATTGAACGCGGCCCCGAGCGCACGGCTTCCCGTTTGCCGAAAGAATATATCACCGGTTAAAATGGCCGCAAAAAAGCAAGGATAAACGTTCCGTGGCAGCTTTTCCTCGGGATTTTCCGCGAAACGTTAACAGAGACAAACAGAGGCGGAGAAAGGAAAGAAGAGGGAAACCACTTGCGCAACCCTTGCTCGTAGCGTGCGTGCACACCACGGAGAGAGGAGAAGCCAGCTCGTTAATGTGAATGCCGTTTACATTCGGAACTTGCTTGTAGGTTTATTTATTTAAACGACAGTGCCGCGACAATGGGAGGGAACCGAAGCGAAATGTTTGGAGAATTTCCGGGGCAATCTAGTATATATATGCGCGCGGACACGCGTGAAATAATATTTGCATGTTTGTTGGTTTATCCGGCGACATTAGGGCAATGGGGTGTCTCGGTAGGCGCCGGTTACATAAATATCGCGAATAACCGTGGACCAGTTTCACCAGAGAAAAATATCACCCCGGTGGGAACCGGTTTCATTATTTATTCAACCAAGGTGGGCATATCTCGACATTTACGTATAATTCAATAATTTTTCGGCAAACAATTCCTCCGCGAAACACGCCCCGTTCTGTTTTCACTATTTCCACATCTGCAGTTATCGCAAATGCAGGTACGCAAACTGCCTCCTCGCCCTCTTAACGAATAGCTCCACTCTCTGAAATCGTTCCACCAATATCCTCCTCCTCCTCCTCATCGCGGAGATAACGTTACCGCTCCTTCTTTTTATCGAATAAAGAGAAAAAGAGAGGAGGGAGACTCGTCGTTTCCAGTAATGTATGCACACCCCCTTTAACTGGACAAACTTTTTCACCGGTGAAAGTATCTCGCGTGAGAGGCCGCTTATCGGCTACTTACACGGTCACGGTGTACTTTTTATTCGTCGCCGTTAACGCTCGTTATTAAGGCACACGCGTATCGTTTCTACGGGTTCGACAGACTGGGGAAAAGAGAGGAGGAGCGAGAGGAAAGAGCTGTTCCATATAACGCTGAGAACGAGCCCGAGGGCCAGCCCCCGTTCACGGGGTTAAAAAAGACACGGGAGCGGCGAGACCAGTCGGCCGCGACGACGAAGACGACGACGACGACGACGACGACGACGACGACGGCGTCGTAGAATCGCGGTCGCCTCGGGGCAGGAAGAGGGTTCGTAGACACGTAACTACGGGGACACCGGTTACAATGGCGCTGTTTTACATACGAAATTACAGTCCAACGCGTGACACGTATATTTCTCTATGCACGACATTGTCATTACGTTTATTAGGTTCCACTCGTTTCACCGGCCACGATACGCGTACGAAATTATTACTTCGCACCACTACCGACAACCAGGCCAGTGCACAGAGAAACCAGATATCCCCGTGGACACATTGTAAGAAAGTAGGCGCGTCTCGTGGCTAAAGATCTCCTCGTCGGGGCCGCGATAGCCATTAACCTTCCGATCGGTTTTATTGCAGCTTTATCGGCACGCTGACATCTAATGAGTCGCGTGTCTAATTGGAAATCGGCAAAAATCCTCTTCGTTCGGATACGCATCTCGCCTTCGTTTCCCCAAGGGGAGGATAATTAGTACCTTGGCGCGCGGAGAGAGATAGAGATGGAAGAATCGGGAATGAAATTTCACCAGATTTCCATACACGACCAAAAAGGAATCTCTCCGCGTGACACGATTCGTGTCCGAGTAACGCGAGAGCCCCCCTGAAAAGAAGTTGTTTCAGAGGCAGCGGTTATTACCGGTCGGCTCGTGACGAGGAACCGCTTGCACGTACCACTCCGCTGATATCCGGTTGATCCGCTGGCATTGGCAGGCCTGGAAATATCCAGGGGCACTTAGCGCTATCTACAAAGGCTAATGTAGCCGCCTGATAGGAAGGTAGACGTGCCCTCTGTATATATCCTGGCAGCGAACGAGAGGAAGAACCAGAAGGGGGGAATCACGCTCCTGATTTCTCAATCTTAACCGGGGACCCGGTACCCGGTGC
>NW_017100187.1:2042276-2054778 GCF_001263275.1 Habropoda laboriosa | reverse complement strand
TCCACCTTTTATATTTTCAGGGGCATAGAATTTTCAGGAGACCCCCCTGTCTCGTTTCATCCAATCATTTCCACGAGCATTCCTATTTTTATTACCGGCGCGCCATGTGTCACAAATCAACCCCGATTTTACGTCTCACGTTCAATCTCCGACGCTGCCGTAAACGCTCGCCTTGGTCAACGATAATTATAAACAAATGGGCGAGTTACGTGTGTACCGTTAGACGACGAGTTAGACGCGTGCATGAGTGAATAGCATCGGTATGTCGGAGGCTGCGGCTCCCGAGTATGGAAACGATATACTAGATTTCCTTTCATCTTTTCCTCCGAAGAGTGACGCCAGGGAGCTCGAAATCATTAACCTTTCGAGAGTTGCTCGCGAACGAGTGGATGGTATCGCAATCATCGGAGGCTTACTCGACCTTATCAACCGGCACTCTCGGTAGTGGGAGTTGGAAAAGGAAGAGGACTGAACAGTCGAAGAAGAAGGTAATAGACCTTTTTAAATCGTCTTCTTTTGAACATTGACTTAACCCATTTCTCCGTTGCGCCCGGGGAACGAAGAGAAAGAAGAAGAAAAAGAGAGAAACGGAGACAAAGAGCGAACGGAATATGGGATTGATCCCGGTGAATCCAATTGTGCTCGCGACGTTGATAATGAATATAGATAAAGAGAGATGGCTGTCCTGTAATAGCGTTTCTCGGTATTATTAATACCAAGCTATCTGGCGGAATACAAAATTGAATCACCGCTTCTAAGAACACTGAAATGAGCGTTCGCGTATGATAACGATCGCGTTTAAAGGCGACGCGTGAGTTTGTTACGCGTACGTAGCCACGTCTACACCGGGGTAGATCGAATTAAACCGAACGAAACGAAGATAAAAGGGAGGAAAACCGGGGGAGAGGTAAACTCACGGTTACAATAGGATCACGGTCCTGTAGAATTTCCAAATGGTCCGTACAAATTGACCTGCGGAGGCACCACTCGCTCCCTCTCCTTCTCTTTATTTTCCACGGGGCTTTTACACGAACGAGCAGCTTTGAATCCATTGGTTCGCCCAAGGGTGTCAATTGGAGAAAATCGTGCGGGGAGACCAGGTGTCCCGTGGCTACACGTATAACGCGCACAAAACCATCGGAAAGAAAGCCAAGTTGGAAAACGCGCGCGCTAGTTTAAACGGTCGTCGGTGGATACTCGGTAGAAAGGACGAAACTCGTAATGGATGTTTGCACAAGGAGGAACGTTCGTTTCTTCACAGCTGGCCGCCGCTAAAACGGCCAGGTTGATTCGTTAAATAGCGTGAAATTTGTGTGAAATCGACCGACTGATCAACTACCACTGTTACTCCGGTGGATGGACGAATATACGGACGATTCATTCCGCGTGGTCCGCTTATCCCGTCGGCCCCGCAAATTGCTTCGCCGGTTCTTCTCCGCGTATATTCGGTTTTCACGCGGCGAATGATCGCGTGCTCCGGAGAAATTCATTTCGAAGCCCTCCTCGAACCTCCGTGTTCTCTGTTGGAGAAAGAGGAACCGAAGCAGATGTGAAATATTTATTCGGAAGGTCTGGCGTAGAACCGAGGAAGCTACCTTTCGATTCTTCCCAAAGTTTTCCCACCGAGAGCAAACACGAGGAAGGAACGGGAGAGAACCGGGTTTTTCTAGATTTCGATTAACTCGAAGCTCTCGCCACGCTCCGACGAGTTGGCGCGAAAAAAGACGGAAATTGGAGAGGCAGCCGATCGTCCGTTGTTAGCCGAGTGCAAATAAAGTATTCGTCGAGGGACGGATGCGCGGATACGTTCATTTTTCCCCGGGAGTAAACTGGCCTAAACTGGCTCCGAGCAAACGACGCGTTTCATGGCCTATTTCTACCGGAGATTCGATTAAAGTATTTCGCCGAAGAGAAGGAAGTCGGCCACCGTCAGAACGCGGAATCGGTGGAAAAGGTAGGAAATTAATCGCAGGTGGCTCGGACGACGAGGTAGAGATTAACCTCGACCCGAATCTTTTGATCCTCTCCGCGAGATAACCGCTCGCGAGCTCGGAAAGAGGGAAGCACCAGTTCTAACGGTTCATTCTCCCTGCCTCCGTGGCCGTTCTCTCGCAGAATCCTTACCGCCGCAACAGAGAGGCAGAGTTCCGATTCCGTTCCGAGGACGGTAGGTAAACGTATCGAACGAATTTGGCGAGCAGAAGCGCGGAAAAATAATTAGGCTGACTCGAAGCGAAGGTTGTAATGCTCACGGACGAGGAAATCATTAATTCGAGCGTGTCGAAGCCAAGTCGAGAACTCGCTCGATACAGACCACGTAAAAGGGTCTTTCTCCTTCTCTCCGTCTCTCTCGCTCTCGTCGTTCCTTTGATCGCGCACAAAAAATGTCCCTTTGTCTCGAGCCACAATGCGAGCGAGCCTTTCTTTTCGACCGGGCCAACCTAACCTGTACTTTACGGCTTTTTCGAATGAAATTGGCCGACCAGCTACGTTTTCGTCCTCAACGAATCTCCTACCTATCTCGAGTGTCTCTCCCAGGTGACGGACCAAACGATGGTCCGCGCTTTCAGCCTCTCTACCTCCTCTAATGGTTCCCCGCACTGCGGCTTCGTGACCTTAAAATTATCCTCGCGATAGCACACTTATGCACCGCGTTGCGTGTACTCGCTACGGCACACTCGCGTCCACCACGCATACCAGTTCGGGTACATTCTTGGCGAGTGCAAGAAGAAGAAGAGGAGGAGGAGGAGACAGGGCGGAACACAATGGCCCAAAAACCGGAAAGAGGTACGCCCACTTCCCAAAAAAATGGTCCCTCGAATGAAAACGAAAAAACGCAGCCATATGTACATCGCTAACTGCACGGTGTGCAAGAAAGGTAGGTGGAAAGGGGCACGGCCATTGGCCAGATTCCCATGAAACTCGAGCAGCGAATATAAGGCGAATCTCCATTCACGCTCGCCTGTCAACGAGAAAATAAACGTAAATTCTCTCGCTCTCCGTACCGGTGAGCATAATCGCGCTCGACCGAAATCCTGGTAATTACTGGCATTGTTCTGGCAATTCGCCGACGTGTGCGCTAAGCCACCCACCCGAAACAATGAACATCGCGAACATTATACTTCAAATTCCGAATTAGCAGCTGGACTCTGAGATCGCCTCGAAACCACTTGCGAAAAAAGCCGGGAAGGAGGGCCTCTCGTTTCACCGTGGACCCTCCACCGGGAAAATCGATTTACAATTATCGCAAAGTGGTTCGATACGGAGGCTCCGCCATGGCGAAACAAAAGGGAATGATTCCGTTTCTCGTCTCTTTAGAAGGGAAAAACGAATCTTGCTCGATCGTTCGAGAATCATGCGAGGGCCTCTCGTTTCACCGTGGACCCTCCACCGGGAAAATCGATTTACAATTATCGCAAAGTGAAACAAAAGGGAATGATTCCGTTTCTCGTCTCTTTAGAAGGGAAAAACGAATCTTGCTCGATCGTTCGAGAATCATGTATTTAACAAGGGGACACGTGGCCTGCAGTTAAGCCAGAATACAGTGGCCACGTGGACACAATGAAACGTCCTTACCACGATCGAAGGGAAATGGAAGCGAAGGCGAGAGGAACGCGCTGCGGATTCTAATTTATGCGGGGCTATCAACGCGATAACTTTTTCCTTGGCAAAAACACGCCGACCGGGTAAACTGGGGCAAAAGTACCGTCACCGACGGTACATCGATCAAAAATTACTCCGGAATAACGATTAACGATCGACTCCCTCTCGATAAGCTCTCGTCGTCGTTCGCCTGCCCCCTCCGCCCCTTCGACCTCTCTCGAAATTTAAACGAACGATAACTTTTCTTCTTGCCGGAGTACTCCTGATAGATAGATAAGTTCCGTTCTCCCCACTTTCGAGACAGACGTAACAATTCACGCAGTCTCCTCTCGTCCGGCGAGGAAATAAAAATTGCGCAAGACTGTCCTCTCCCGGGTGCTTAACTTTTTATTGCGGAATTAATAATGCCCAGCCCACGGCGGCCGAAATTTGATACGCATCTCCTTAACGCACTCGCAAGATGGTATCGCGACCAATGTGTTCCCCGTGACAAATCAAAGTCCTACGCTTCGGGAGTCGGTATCAATTCGACTGTTCGAAGGTATGGAAATCAGCCGAGGCTCGAGCTTGGAGCACTTAGATCTTAGACGGACGTCGGGATTAGCAGGAGCAGAAATGGTCAGGACGCGTCTCTCTCGCGGGAATGTAAAAGAATGTTGCAGGTAGGTGAAGAGCAACGCGCCGGTTTCCATGAAAGAACAGAAGAGGCGGAGGGTTGAATGGAAAGAGTTAGTCGCCGTTCGATTCCTGGGAAACGTAACTCGATAGCGCGCGGCAAAGAAATGAGCGCATATGGGCAAAGGTAGTAGGTAGGTACACGTAGGGTACAAGTGGTTTTCAAAGGACGAGCCAGGTGGTTGCACTACTTTCACTATTTCCACAGGTCTGCCAGTGCCCCGCTCGATCGAGCGACCAGGCCGGCGAGAATCGTTTTGTAACACTTTCACGATGCGATTACGCACCAGTATGCACCATGTCTAGCTACGTATATCTCTCTCGGCTCGATAAGCGCCTCTAATAATACCAGCAATCGTAATTAATCGCTCGAATCCTCGATACGGAGGAGAGAGAAGATTGCCTCTTTCGATGCGTTTCAAATGTTCCCACCTAGGCGAGGAGAATAAAACGAGCAGAGACAATGTTCCTCGTTCGCCTAACGGGTCGGCGGTTAAACATCGAGGCTCTGTTCTCACGTGAGTCGAAAGAAAGGAGGTAAGCACGACGAAGAAACGTTATACGACGGAACTCGAAATTCAGGCTAATTACCAGCAATGTCCCGGTCGCGTACTGGAAAATGAAATTAAACTCCAACAGGGAACGGCGATCGATCATGGTGTTAAGTTACCCCGAGCTGGTTTTACCAACCGTCCAACCCTAAACTTCCCAACAACCACCGCGCGAGGGGGACCGACGAACGTTAATTGTTAGACTCGTAACTGTTAATTAGACGATTCGTACTCGCGGTTGCGTTCCGCGTAACGCGACCGTGCGCGTCCCGGGGCTACGAAAAGCAGGACTTGTACAATTTCGTCACGTCTGGGAACGTGACGGGCCCGATAAACCGGGCTTTAGCGGACTGGCAGCACGCTACCTGTGCCAACAGGTAGACGCATGGGGTTGCTAGCTTTTTTTCTACCTGGCCAACAGCCATTGTCAACCTCGATAACGATCAGCTACCCCGAAACCTCGATCGTTTATACGATTCCCTCGATTACGAGGCAACATTCACCGAGGATTTATCCCGTTCTATAATACAACGCTCCTTCTGCCCCCTCCGTCTGCTCTTACTCTAGGAGCCGGGCATGATCCGTCGTGGCGAGTGTTTGCCCGCGCAAAATATTTGCACGAGGAGGCGAGCTCAAACACACCTTGGCACGTTTAGGCGCGTGCGAAAGCGCGTGTGTACTCAGCCGACTGTGCACACATTCGGCTAGCTTCGTTATATGCGTGCGTGTCACTCGGACTTTCAAATAGTCCGCGAGCACACCCCCCACCCGAGGCCCTTTCCTCCTCCGATTTATTTGCGGAATTACGGAATCGTTAAGAATGAGATTATTCGGTGGTAAAAGACCAGACTGGTTGTACTATACGCCTGTATTAAAAATTCCATCTCTCGCCCCGGCTACGTATACGCTCCTCGGCTTCGTCGAGGAGAGAAGGTAACGCGGCGAATGAAACGGCAAACCTGTTCGAACGGAATCCACGCTCCTGACACAGCATTCTGAGGTTCAACGAATCAATGCCTTTCACTGCGATCGTTAATAAATCCGGTGTCGCAAGTATCGCGGATAACCGATGGAAGAAAAAAAAGTTCCGTCCAACGTTTTCCATTTCCCTCCGTCGAACCCGACACACCACGAGAGACTCTACGATGACCTTGCGAATAGGAATTACAAGTGACCACGCTATCCTAAATCCTACGTAAACAATGACCTGCGTCGAGTTCACCGTTTCCTCGTTACGAACGCGGTACAAGTTGGTTTAATCAGGCTCTTACGGATTATCGGCAGGCGCGAGAGAGAATAGAGAGGAATATTTACCTTGGAAGAGAACGATGCGTGTTGCGTGGAAGCTGGATACGTGTCGATGCAACTTCCTACTCGAAAATTCCACTCTGCCAATTGTCTTCGTTGGGGAGAACTCGTGGCTGAGTGTGGATGCAGCGTTTCGATTCGTAGACAAAAAGCCGTTAAAACGAGCGAAACGGAGGAAGGAAGGGGATGCGGTGCCGCGAAATGTTCGGCTGCTCAAAAACGTCGCGATTGGCGTCGACGCGAATCCGTCGTTGAATCGTTTGTCACGGTCGATAGAGGTACACGGACGAAAGCAAGCGCCATTTTATCCCGTGCACTCGCGGCAACGCGAAAGGTGGACGGACGGTGCACCGCGGCGACGGCTACGATATATCTCGTGTGTGTGTACGTATACTTCTCCCCTGACAATTCACCGCGACCGCCTTCTACGATACTATAGATCCGATTTATCGGACCTCTTTCTGCCCGTAGCAGACCGTTTTAACGGACACACGAGACGCGAACGATGCTTCCGCACACTCTCCGGTTCACCACTTTTTTTCTCTTTCACAAGTCACTATACGGAAACTTTATCGCCGGTCCGAAGCACACTACGACCTCGTGCGTCGTTTTCGCGAGACACGCGTGTTTTCTAAAACTCGCGCGAGCACACAGTGTTTATCTCGATTTTACGCGCGAACCACAGATTATTACCGTGCGCGTGTTTTACCACGCTCGAGTTCCGAGTGGAATCTAACAGTTAGTTTTTTTTCCTCCGAATAGAGAGAGAACACGAGACGCGTCCGACGTACCGTACGTCCGTCGTGTGCTGCGAGAGGACACGAACTAAAGCGGCGGAGCCGAAACGAGCCGAGGTCGCTCGGCTGGTTTCACCGAACCGCTATTCGTCCGTTTCACACTAGCGCCGCCACCGGGGCTGCACCCTTACCCGTCCATTTTCCTTCCGATACTTTCTCGTTCACGTTCCCTACCTCAAATTTTCGTCTCGTTCACGACGATCGGTACTTGGATCGTTCACCTTCCCTCGCCACGATCGTCGATTTCCGATATTCAACGACTTCTCGGCCTCGTTCGCGAAAAGACGTGAACGAATCTACACGGCTTGAGCGGGGTCATTGATTTTTTGAGCCCGTCAAGTGTAAGTCGCGCGCATGCGCACTAGTCTCGGCGGTATGACAGCGGGCGTTCTCATACACATCCGCAATCTTCCGAACTTGAATACACCTTCCTCTCGGTGACTTTGCCGGTTGCAGCTCTATGTACCACGAAATATCGTTCAAATCCGCTCTCAGCTCCCGTTGTCGTCGCTTTCTCTCTCCTTTCGAGAAGTCGCCAGAGTCTCGGCGTCCTCCCGCCACTTCTACGTATGCTACGCGTCTTCTATCCTTGTCCACTGGCACCATTTCAAAATCATCGACTTTCGTGTAATTACCGCTACTTGGACCGAGACAGAGCTTCGATAACGCCGAAGACGTTTTTCCATAAGCAACGGACGACGCTTAGGTATTTACCCGCAAACTTATCCAACGAATTATCCACGCGAACGATCCGCCAATCTTTCGAAAATCAACTACGTACTACCCTTCCTCGTCACGTGACCCTGGCCTCGATGCACGCTGGGTAATTTCTTGTACTTTGAAATCACGTGATCAATTACTACAATACAATCTTATAGGTTTTCCTACAGTTTTTAACCACGTGATCAATTTGCAAGTGCACCGTGGGTAAATTATCGCATCCTTGGCTGTCGCACGTGCTTGTGTTTACGTTGTGATTATTAACCGTTGTTAGCGAGTTAAAAAAGTCCGCGTCTTTGTTCTAAAGTGTGGTATACGAGTTGTGCAAGTCCGCGAATACACAGCACTCGAGTTTCGTGTGTTTTTTATCGAAGCCTCGCTCGTAAAACGTAGCAAATTGTGCGGTAAATCGGCCCTATCGGATAACTCGAATCGCGATAATACGAAATGCGCGTTAATACGTACCATTTTCGCGATCGGTCATAATCGATGCGTCAGTCGGTGCGACAGAAGATTAAAGTGAATCGAGGAATACCGTACACAGAGGAAGTATTACCAGGGCAATCGTTATCGTCGTCGATCGAGCAAACACTTTTATCTCATCGATTACCAGTCTTCCCGGTACTAGCGACAGTCCGAGGTTCGTTCGACGCGCGATTCTACGGCATAATCCCCCCCCGGGTAAGCTCCGTCACTTTTTTCCACCGTGATACTTCCTTCCCCTGTGTAATGTAGATGTAGACGTGTAGCACCAACTACTACCTGCCGTCAAGTCACATCGATAATTTTATTGTCTTCGCCGGGAGCGGCTGATGCAATTACATTAGCGGTAAGAAATTAATTCAAGTAAGTGACGTTAATGAGCGTCTGCGGGTACGGAGACAAGAAGTACGCTCCTTGATAATCGCCACGAGCGTAAATGATACGAATTATCCGTAGTCGATAGAAGGATCCGGGAAGGGAAAAAGAGGGGGAGGATGGTTAAGAGCGTAAGGCAAAATCGAGCGGAAAATGGGTGGGATTGTTCGCGAAGGAACTTTCGTTGGTTGGATCGCAAAGGCAGGAACTATCTATCGGGCTCCTTGGAAGCCACCAGTGACGAGGTAATCGGTCCACTGATCAAGATCTCTCTCCCCCTTTCTCTGTCGCGGCGGTAGAGAGCACAGACGGACGGCCATTTCCGCATCACATCACACCGCCCGCATTTAGGAGCACCACAATTTTCTATTTTCTCGTCGGTCTACATTGGTGGCCCGTGAAGACCTGCAAGGTCAGCCCCACCAACACGCCTTCTCCACACTTTTTATTCCTATTCTCTTCCTCTCTCCGTCCCTCTCGTGCACCAGACAACTGTTACCCCTTTCCTATACACGAGCGAGCATCCGCAAAAACGTCTTATTAAAGCGGGTGTGTCGTCCTGCGAAATTTCCGCGATTAGGCAGCAGCAGCAGCAGCAGCAGCAGCACGGCGTGCAACGTTCGTTTTTCTTCAATCTGTGATACAGAGGAGAGGCAGCGGCAATCTGGCCTCGTTCCTCTGGCCAACGATCTCGCCTAATCGAGAAATAATTGTACGAATTTGTCCGAGGGCTGCTGGCGAACGGGACAGAAAAGAAATCCTTGCATTCTCGTTCGGCCGGTGCTGCTGCTGCCTCGACGAGCTGTTTTTTACCAATTCATACTCTCAGGTGGAACAATGGATTCGGCGAGACAAAGGAGGCGGCTGCTCTTGCCCAGGGTGTACCCGGTACCGTTTCTCGCGCTAACAAAGTTAGCCGTTCGTTAGCGGAATTAGAAATGAACGTTCAGCGTGAAAAGAAAATTTCGTCGGCGTTGTCTCGGGCCACGGAGACTTTATTAGAAACCCTCTTCTTCCCCCTCTCTCTGCCGTGTTTGCTCCTTTCACCGCGTTAGCATTACACGTGTAATTTCTCATTTGGCCAATGGCTCCGTTCTGTTGTGAATTATTTCATTATTTTGTCACACCTCGGAATTTTGTCCATGGATTCGGAATTAAAAAGATTAACTGGCAAACGTTCGAAATCGAGGATCCCCATTCCTAACGCGGTGTTCCTTCTCGAAGAACGAGAATGCCGCGAGTTCCACGGTGTCTATCATCCGAGACGATTCTTCGATCGACATGTTCTGTTAATAAAGTGGATCCACGCGACCACGGAAGAGGATTTCTGCGTGAATAGCTTCATAACCACCGGTCATAAGCTTTATATAACGTCCCTCCCGCCCTGTCATTTATTTCGCCATAGAGGAATTTATCGCGTCGGGGTGAATTGCTCTTCGAAACGAGGACAACCTCTCGTTCGATCTAGTTACGGGCAGAGGGAAGTCTTATTTTTTTTCCTTTTCAATCTTTAATTAAGCCCGAACGAGACTGGAAGATCGTTTGCTCTCTTTTATTGCGCGATCCGGTCGAGTCGGTGCCGGCAATTTTCAGGCAAAAGGCGACTCTCATCTCTCTCAGTTTCTCAGAAATTCCCACCAGTCATCGGCCAGAGGAATTCCATCGAATTTCTCCGAGCGGACGCGCGGTGATTAATAAGTTTTTACGCGCATTACACCTGGCCGCGTGACAAATCGATTTCCGTCGGTGTACTACCTTTATGATTGTCTTGCACCAATTCATTTCCGTTCTCTTCACTCCAAGTTACGCCGCGGGAAAGAAATTTCTATTCTATTCTAAATTTCAATTTCTACCTACTGGTATAGACGAGGTGTAGACGATGGTGATGTCGTGGAGTGGGAGGACGCAGCGAGGAATAAAAAAGAAGGGGACACGTTAAACGTGGAACCAGGGGTCATAAAAATCCGAAGCGCAGGTATAAACCAACGATCTACAAGTCCGTGTGCGAGGACGATCCTAATCTCTTGGACGCTGGTGGAATAGCGGGAGTCGAAGCTCCGAAGAGAGACGGGACTGCCGCGGCGCGAGTTTGTTAGAAAATCAGCGGAATGCAGGCGCACCAAGCTTCAAAATCGAGGAACACGGTTCGTCCAGGAATATTCAGGACAACGCGGTGTTCTTTTTTTCTCAACAGCTTCCAGAGCTACTTGCGACATTTTTATTCTTCCCTAATTTTACCCTGTCTCTCTTCGATAAAGCAAACTGTTCTCGCCATTTTTTGGTATCGTGAACGTAGCTCCAGGGTGTCTCTCCTCTCCTCCTTGATTCATGCTTCACGCCGACATTTTTATTTGGTCACCGCGCTGTCGAAAGATATATTCGTCGCGGGGAAGTGACAGTAAAAACAGGCTGAAAACGTTGATCCGTCATACGTGTCTTAGGCGGTAATTAATAGAGGAGGGTTTTTCGGTATAGCTTGTTCGGCTCGGCCATAAATTGTCCGGAAGGTCGGCAAAGTGAACGACGCATAAATTTCAGGTGGACGCGAGAAAGGCGCGCGCGCGATTTTGTGTACGATTTCGCGAATCGAAACGGCGGGGAGGCAAGTTCGAGCCTAATGGTTTCGTAATTGAATAAATGTGGCCGATTAGTCGCGCTGCCTCCGAGAAGACCGTTAACGAGCTACCGTCTAAATAACACACACCGTTCCACGGGCATACTCGAGAATCGAATTTAGAGTTAATCGGTATTTAATTTAAATATCCTCGCTAACAGACTTATCTTCCTCATCAGTCGCGCGACGATCCGATCTATCCTCGCCGACACTCGCGGCGATTTTACAAGATCACCCAAAAGGTCACCGACTTCTTCCACAAGTGTCTCGGCGAAACACTCACTCACACTCTCTGTACACTACGTATCGAACAAGAGTTTTATTGCTTCCATCTTTCCTCTCTTTTCTTCCATCCTTTTCCCCCATTTTCTCCTTTCGAACAAACCACAGTTTACATAACCCGAAAGGATGAGAGGAATAGTCGTTTCGGTGAAAACAATGGACAAACGACGCGGCAGAGCGTACACGTGTACGACGCTACCGTAGCCTTATTTCTTCTTGAATCTAGCCTTCTTCGACACCACCACGGCGTTCGACGGCGACTTCGGGTTCGACTGATTCTTGTGTTTTTTGCTCTCGACGTGCTGAGCAAACGTACTCTCGGAGTTTAACGACAGATTACACGGTGCGCAATAATACTGGCCTGCAAATAACAGACGGGAGGGTTTCGTCAGTTTGTTACAGATCGCAACGTTGGCTCGAAAGGTGCTCCTACCTGATGGCGTTCGGTAAATAGAATAATCTATAGGTCCAGGTGTAGCTGGTGTCGCCTCGCTCTCTGCCGCTGTAAAGAAAAGAAGAAAATGACGAATCTTGTTTGTCGACAGAAGAAGACCGAAGCTCACCAGGTTCAGGAACAGGCAAGCCGTTCAACCTGAGCATTCTCAGGTGTCTGGCACCTCGCTTGTGCGTTTCTAATTGGTCCTGCCGATTAGCCGATACTCCACACAAATCGCAACGCAACGGCGTCGGATATGGTGGTGGTGTGTAGATGGAGCCTGTTCCCGGTGCCGGTACCACCGCGTTGGTACCCTCAGGTACTACCGGCTGTGCCGGTGTCGATTGCACTTCCGGCTGAAAAGCCATTCCTATCCCGAATCGTCCGGTGGGATCTATTTGACTGTACTGATTTTGATTTTGCGACTTCTTCGACGGCCTGTAGAATTCAACGCTCTGGTATGACGATCTTGGCTGACACAGCTATATCATTCTAAGAATAATTAGAGACAAGCATTATATATACACATATCTCTGTATATACCTCGCACGACGTCCCCCGTTCGCCGCTCTAATATGTTTTTTACCAGCGTAGTGTTGCGTCGCGTCCGTTTGCGACGTGAACCACGTTTTACAAATCTGCAATCGTTAAATTGGAC
>NW_017100187.1:2030260-2042184 GCF_001263275.1 Habropoda laboriosa | reverse complement strand
CGCTTTTTTTTTTTAACCTGTTAACCGAGTTCACCTCTCAATTTCTCTGTAATTTTTTTGATATTTGTCGATATCTGTCGTATTTGAAAATTGTACGGTGAGAATTTAAAACTCCTCTTTCCCCAGTTAACAGGTTAACGAAGAATTGCCGCTGCTTACATCGCAATAATTCTGCCAGTCGTTGGTCGTACTACTAACTTGCCCGTCCTCCGTCTTCTGTTTCTTTACACTTTGATTGAGAAACATCGACACCTTCTTCTGATGCGGTTTCCCGTCGTAATGCAGTTTCGCTTGTAACGTCGAGTTCATCTGAAACGGTTCAATTTTAATCATCACGGTGATAAAGATCCATGCCGTTCTATTGTATAGATAAATACGACACGATATGCAACAGGGTCTTGCGTGTATTTTTTATCGAGATAAAAGTAATCGAGCCTTACAACTGCATTGCACAGATCGCATTTCAGCGGTTTCATTAGTGCCGACAATTCCCTCTGGGCGCTCGCGACTTTCTCTACGAAATAGAAACATAAATCAATCTTTAATTAGCTAAACTGCCGCAAGGAAACCTGGCGTTTTTCTCATTTCTCAATGATCATTTGTTGCGCGCAGCTCATTATGTTAAAGCCGTCTTTTTTTTCTTTTTTTTTTTCTTTTTTTAATCGAATACGTATATAGATATAATTCCAGCTGTTTCTCACGTGTCGCAAAACCATCCTCAAAACCTTCCCTAATTACCTGCATCTTGCGCGGGATCGATGAACTCGTTCTTGCGTTTGTAATACTTGTTCTTCGCGTTGCTCGATACTTGTATCGTCTGCGACGCTACAGTCGCAGCTGCCGCCTTGTAGGTCGTGTCGTACCATCTTGCGTAAAGATCGGACGTGTCCGCGTCTGTCGGTACCCACCACGGTGTAGCCGGTTGTCCAGGTGTTTGTGGTTGCATCGTAGGATGTATGATGTATGGTGTTGGCACGGGAACGTTTGGAAACGATGTAGTCGGTGCTTGAACTGTTGTCAGATTTGCCGCGGTTTCGTTGCTCGATAAGCCGGTCGTTGTCGCCTCTGTTGTTACGAGGAGTTGCTGTTGTTCCGTCGCTACAGCCACGCAGTTGTTGTTGCTCTTCGACGTTGTAACAGGAGGCGGTGGCGGCGGGGGTGGTGGCAGGAAACATTCCAATCCTGTATTATACCAAGTGACGCTTAGAGAGAGAGAGAGAGAGAGAGAGGGAGAGAGCAACTCGTAATAAAGAATGTTTTCTAATTGGAGAAAAAAGAAGGAAGGAATTTCTGGAGGCGGTGCATAAAATATGAATGGGCCAAGTTACACGTTAGATTTATGGCGCTAATAAAAACCGTGGAGGATTTAAGCGCGTTCGAGGCGCGGATTAAGTATCAGAGAATACAAAGTGATTAAGTACGAATGTAATATGGCGAAAGAGAGGAGATTCGTATCGGTTGTAATTTGCTCGGAGATCGGATTTAATCGTGGGTAATGCTCGAGACTAATTCCTCTTAATTTCGAACAAGACCGCGGATATGTAATATCGGTGAGTTTTTATTTGTAACATGCGAGGATACATTTTTCCGGGTGGTCGCCAGACAGCGCATTTCGCTTATCGAATGCACGCTGTCTTGCACTCTACACCTCAGGACCGAACAAGCTGCTTTAGCGCCCGCGATCAACATTGCGCCATCGAGATAACGTGTTAGACGGAAAAAATTAGTATCTCCGATGTATCGGCAATCGTGTATCGTGCTACGCTCAAGTGGTAACCTTACCAAGTGTCGATCTTACGCATCGCAGGTACGCGAACGATTAATAATAGTAACAGTGATCTATTTACGCGCGTATCTTAAATTACTTTACAACGACGAGTCGACGAATTTTCGTTCCATTCGTGAATTTCGATACGCTCCGATGAAATAGGAGTGTGCCGCACGTTCGCTCGTTGCGTTTGTACGTGCCTGTTATTTTATATGTTAAGCCGACAGCTGATTTCGACGGCCAAGTATTCAATGAAATTTGACAGTAAGGAGAGAGATGTCCGATTGCTAACTTGTCCTTTCGTTTCACGTGTTTAACGTGGCACGTGATAGGTGTATTCTTCGAGTAATTGTTTTGATAATTGACCGATACGGACATATCGCAAGTCGCATCCGGTTATTTTTAATGGAACCCGTTACAACTACGCAGCGTATTTTTGTATCGAAATGTAGAGACGTAGTATCGTTTCGAAAAGTATTTCTTCGCGATGGAAAAGTATATGGGTAGAAACGTGAGGAATATCGTAGATTTTCGAGGATCGATGTACTCGGAGATTTACGAGTTTGCATATACTTTCGATACACTAGATTCACTAGGGCATATGTCTCTAACAACGTGAATCAACGAAGAAAACTGTTTCCTAGGAAGGGGAACTCACCCGGTATTTCTGGATTTTCGATGATCTTCGCGTTGGACATTTTTTAACTTAAATACCGCGATATTCTCTATTGTTGTCAGAAAAAACTTGTCAGCGTGCGATAATTACGGCGTGATAAGGAGGCTTGTTTTCGATCGCTTTACACCCGCGAATAAGTTTTCCCTCTGTCCTTTTACACTACGCACGATTCGCTGGAACGTGGTATCGTTACGATTCATGTATTATGTTTGACTGTCAATTATTCGTTGAAATACAAAAGTTTGTGAGGTTAATAGGCGAGTTTGACAAGCGACCCGACGACATTACGCGATATTGAACTGTGATGCAAGATGGCTGCTGACACTACGTTCGTCGATCGTGGACTATCCGAAATTATTAGAATTGCTACAGAAAATACGAATTTTCATGGCCAACGTCTCGAAAGTTGTTTAACCGAGAAGAATGGAGGAAAAGGCTGAGCTTCTGAGATGTCTCGAGGAAAAAATAGACAGTGGCAAAGCCACGATAGATCGACTGAAACTCATGGGAAAGATTGACGGGATTGAGAAACTTATGCGAAAGATTCAACAAGAAATTAGATTTTTAGAAAAGGTACGTTCTCTCGAGATTACTCTCCAAACTACGAATATTATATACTCGCATTTTTACCGGAGTGTTAAGTAGAGGTTACACGTATTTCTAAGTGTGCAAGTTGTCGACAGTTTCGTTTCAACTTTTAACATTTTTCTTTTTATGTTGTACGTAAGTCTTTAGAATATCGTATACTCTTGAATTAAAAGGATATCAGAATTGTAACTGTACGCTATTCTCATAAAGGTACAATCTACAGGGAATGTAAAGAAAGAACATCTGCAGAGCACAAATTTGATTCATTTGAATGCAATTGTAGCACGATTGTTTTGTACCAATGAGCCTACCAATGTTATGAAACCGTTCAAATACCAGAAGTCACGCTTAGAAGTAGATATAGTATGCAACGGGGGTGCATCTTGGGTAAAAGTTATTGCTAGAAATGCTAGAGCTCTTACGTTGATTTCAATGGGTGATGGAGAATATGGGCAAAAATCTGTGCTTGATCAGGCTAGCAGTTATTTGCAATGTGCAAAGTGTTATCCACATTTGTATAGGCCACCCGATGTTGTATTCCATTTTGCTTATGGCATTGAAATACCATTAGCTACACGTTTAGAACGCATGGGAGTCATTGTTGAGGGAGATAAGATGCGATGTGAGGATACAAAGAACGTAGATATACATGGTATCAATTTTTTCTAATATGGTAAATGCACAAATATGTATAATACCATTAACTAAAGGATGATATTCGTTTCATGTCTATTGTTCTGGAGGTAGATAGCGAGGACAAATGTTCTACATGGATGTATTCGTTAGAATCTACGGAGGAACCTTTGGAAGAATATGAGGAAGGTGTAAATTCAGATCTAGATATTTTAAATACCTCTTCCCTGAAAACAGAGATAAAACTTCTTAACTTGGATGTGTCAACTCTGTTGGCATATGTGACAAACATGACCAATGGGTATGATTATTTCGTATATCGGGAACCATTGCTCACGCAACAAGCAGAGATGGAGAGAAAACATCCGGTGAAACCAGTTCTAGAAAACTTCTTCAGAGGCAAAGAACTAATTGTCTCTCAAACTGCTTATGATAATTTTATGAACATCGTAGATGTTATCGGTGGACCCAAGGAGATTCTCAGGGCAAAAGAATTGTTGAACAAAGTTCAGATTGTCGATGATATACCTACAGGCAGAATTATGGAAAAGCTAAGTTTGGGTGGCAAAATTAAAGATAGATCTAGGCTGGTTTTTGCAACGGGGGAAAATATGAAAAGCATTACTGTATCTGCAAATGAGGGATTTGTTAGAGCAGCACGCATGCAGGTATAAGTATTTCTATTATAAAATATAATAGTTTCAAACAATTCCAATAATAACTTTTTTCAGGGTATTGAATGTACAGTCTTTTTGCATGAACCTAGATCTCTTTCGGAGATTAAAGAGGGTTATGCGACGAAAATAAGTCCATCTTGATACCAGTTAAATGCATTTTAGATTATTGCAAAAGAAATATATGTACATGCTACATGAGAGATATTTCTATTGTTCACTGTCGATGAATGCTGTAACTAGATCAGGCTTGGAAATTAACGCGCATGTCCATACTTTCTTCAAATTCTGTAAAGGAAACATTCAGGAAAATTTAATTATAATAGAAATGTTTCCAATGTAAAAAAACCAAGTATACCATTAATAAATTTGTTGAAGTGTGGATTCCTTTCTTTTGCTAATTCAATATATTCTTTGTATTTGATTTCATCTCCAAGTTGTTTGTAACATTTAGCACTATTTAAGAGAGCTTTCAAATTCGCGTTGTTTACTTTTAATGCCCACTCGCAATCGGCTAAGGCTTTTTCGAATAATCCAAGCTGAATATACGACAAAGCCCTGTTGTTCCATAACACGGTCGAATCTTTTCGTTGCTCGAGCGCTTTACTAAAATAGGTTACAGCTTTTTCGTAATTTCCCTCTTTGAAAGCCCCGTTACCAATTGCTTTCAACATTTCTGCTCGTTCGTTTCTAACTTTTCGATCCTCTGCTCTTTCTTTCGCATCTTTTTCTACGCTTCTCATAAACGCCTCTGTATAAACAAACCTTTAGTTGGCGTCGGAATGCAAAAAAAAAACCAAAACATTCAGTCGATACCTTGGGACATTTGTTCGGGAGTAGAAGTTTCGGTAGTGGAACGCGTGTTGATCATTGTGCGATTAGTTTTTACTTTTAATTCAACATTTTCGGAGATGTTCCTTTCAGACCGGTTTTCTAACATTTCGTCCGCTAATATTTCTCCGATCTTTTGCTCCTTGGGATTGGAGGATGCCAATTTCTTAACAATTTTTTCTTAAAAGGTTATAACGTGTTAAAGATTGTGTGGATAACTGAAATATCTGAGATACTGCTTACCGACTTGAGTAACGCGTTGCATAAAGTTTTGAAATTCTTCCTCTGTTACTTTTTTATCAACTGTTAAATTGTCCATCATTTGTTCGGCTTCTGTTATTTTTTCGCCTAATTTATCACTTTCTAACGTTGTATTCATATTTCTGATACTTTTTAGCGCAAATAATTGGAAGAGTTTGATCAAACTACACATATATGTGACTAACTACCAAAGGTTTCCATAGAAACGTTCAATACAGTGTTATAAATTGAGTGGAAAAGAAGTACTAGTAGTACATAGATACATCTGTGAGTGGGCTAGGTATTGAATAATTATGAAAATGTTGGTTTTAATTAGTTTATTACAAAATGAACAACATCATGTAAGAAAGTAACAAGTAAGGTGATGAGCTATGGTTAATTTGCATACGTTGAAATTTCTGCAAAGTATTTTTAGTTAAAGAAAAATTTATAATCACAAAAGGTTTTATTCAGTCTAAGTGTTATATCGAAAGCAACATATAGTAACGATTTTAATTTAAAACATGTTATTCTATCCTTTAACCATTAGATCCCTTTCTGGAAGGAAATTCCGAAAGTGTTCCTGCGTTGTAATACGTTTGATCCACATTTGTAACAGAAAACATTTGGGAAGATCCTGCAAGAATCTCCGAACTTTCATTTTCAATCTCTTCAACTTCCAGAGGATCCATATCTGCATCTTCTTCCATTTCAAATATGTCCACTTCGTCTTTTATATAAACTGCACAGTTCATAGATTCATTGTCTTCTGAATTAGTCCTCTGTTTCCTCCTGTCTAGGGGTTCATCTCTCTGGGATTCCTGATTAGCCATAGGTGGCTTTCCAGCTGTAATTTCCACTTCATCCATAATACATAATTTTTTCAAAGGCAAGGAGTTATCCTTGGATATAGCAGATAACACACGAGGCCAACTGATAATAGGCTCAGAAGGTTCTTTTCTTTTCTGTATTTGTGGATTGGAAATTCCTCTACTGGTGCTTGGCATATCATTAATATCTACAATACTGATTCCTGATCTCCCTGTATCCAACCGTTGACTTAATAAATTAACATTACCCTCCTCATTTTTCTTACTAGCTTCTGGTGGAACTTTATTTGCAGTTTTGTGAGGATAAAAAGATGGAGTAAATCTGGGCGTTTGACTGGTTGTTTTATTTTGTGATCTACTAGTAGGATCATGTTCAGGTACAGTTTTGGTAGGTAAGTTTTTTGTTTCTTCGATTTTTAAGCGAGACACGGTGGTCGATTTTTTCGATGCATCGTGAGACGTGTTGTTCGATTCTCCTACCAAAACAGAAGTCTGTATATGCCTCAATCCGGTCACTTCCAAAATTTCGGCCAATTTTAACAACCTTCTAACCTCACTTTGAATCACTTGTATCTCACCGCAGTACATGAAATTGACGATAGTCTTTAGGTCGTCCGCCTCGATATCGTGAAGAATAATCATAGGGTGAGGATGGTCATTGGCAACGAGCAATCGACGGAAGAACGAGCTCGAGTTGGCCAATACCATTTTGTGACATTTTAAAATCGTTCCATCTTTACATACTAAAGAAAGATCTACAAACTGTTGCTTCTCGTAACACGTATCGAGGGAAACTGCTAAATGCGACGGGAAGCTATGCCACTTTAAACTCAACACCGTTTCTTCTCTCATTTCGAATATTGTAATTGATAGCTTTTGATTTTACGAATAGTTCACAGTACGCGACTTTCGTTTATACCAACACACTCGCCATGACACGTGCCGCTGTCATCGCAACTACGTTTCGGGCGCCTATGCATTCCAATAGTAAAGGTATTTTTGAAGCTTTGAATGATAAATTGGAAAAAACGCGATATCGAATTGTACGATCGATGCGGCAGTATCCGTAAGACGTATTTTACGTAGAGTTGGTACGTTTAGAAACCTAATACGTATTTGGTATTTCTTTTTTCGTACTGTGATTCTAGTTTTTAAAAATAACCTGTATTGCAATCGATTTTCGCGAGTAAGCTGCCAGAGTTATCTAGGAGATGAGGAATACACTATTCCCTCGGATACTTGATCTAAAAATACAGTTATCGGTCATAAATTTAGATGGACGTTGAAACGTTTTCAGAAAACGTGTCATTCCCCTTCTCGATCGATCGTCCCTTTTTGCTGCTTAATCTTTCGACGTTCCTTTTCAGTTAAGAAATCAATTTCAGTCGAAATAAAAGCACAGATTGCAATCGGTAGTAAGTAACGATGAAATTCTGTTTTTCTTTCTCGTTATTAACGGGCAAGCAGTTTAAAGAGGACACACGTAAGTAGCATATGGTTGAAATTGAATTTTGATTGTCGCGCCAGTGTGTGGCGCATGCGCATCGCGGCGTCTCCCTACTCTCGACGTATATCTCGAAATCGAAATGTTGCTGCGATTCTCGATGCCAATTGAATTCGATAATTGCAAATGGTCGTTTAATAACAGATGATTGAACGCGTTCCGCGGCGCGGCCTAGCATTTATCTGTCAAAACTGGTGACGGCCGGCCGATCGGCGATGTGCCGGCTCGCGCGTCTCTGTTGATCGTTTCCCGGCACGGTTCGAGGTCATCGCTAGCCAATAATTTCATGTTAGTCGTGCGTGTGCGTTTGTGCGTTCAACATTACGTTTTTCGTAGCGGCGTAAACTGAATCGATCGTAAGTGTCCTTTGAATAACCGCGTACTTTATTATGTGATCGTGAATGTGAACCAACGACACACAGAAGAAAGAGAGAGAGAGAGATAGAGAGAGAGAGAGAGAGAGTGATCGTGTGTGCGTGTGGTGTGACGGCACGAGGGAAAAGGAAGGAAGAAAGGAAAATGCGAAACGTTCGAGTCGACGTATTCTGCTATCTCATTGTGGCACTACTTTTTCTAGCGCCATTCAGTCACGCAGGTAACCTTTCGTGCATTTCCTTTAAAACAGTTTAACACAGTTGGTTTGGCAGTAAATTAAGTGTCTGTGTACCGAGCGAGGCCGAAATTGGTTCGTTCAACCGAACCATTGGGGTCAC
The DNA here is from genome assembly GCF_001263275.1 of Habropoda laboriosa. Lineage (NCBI taxonomy): Eukaryota > Metazoa > Arthropoda > Insecta > Hymenoptera > Apidae > Habropoda > Habropoda laboriosa. The sequence goes on along the minus strand of NW_017100187.1, from coordinate 2,033,727 downwards.
CCCTGTAAGGCCACAATAGTCTTCTTCCGCTTTTTCTCCCTCCTCCTCCCCCTTCTTCGTCCTCCCCCTCCTCTCTGCCACCGTCTCTTTTGCTCCCCTTTCCCTCTCTGTCTCGTCTCGTTCCAAGCTGCGTCTCTCTTCTCCTCGTGCTCGTTTGGTCCAGAAATTGAGTCCCCTCGGGTGTTGTATTTTTCGGTGTACTACGTCGTTACGTTTCGCTGGACGATACCTCTTTTATCTCTCTCTATCTCGATATCGCCAGTACACACGGTGCTCAATTTTTCATGTATCAATTACCCGGCGTGTACATACTGTCCCGATGAAGTATAAATGATTAATCTGTCACGTACCAGACGCTCGTTACCGCGTGATCAGTTTGATTTGGTTACTCGGCAATTGATTCAGAAGAGCGTATTTCCTTATTCCTCGTAGAGGTATAATTGGCAACACGGTGTTTCCCGGTCGGTCGTAATTGCTTTTCGTCACCACTCTTTTTCTGCTCATCCTTACAACGCTGTTTTCGTCGTTTTTTCCCCCCCCCCTTTTTTTTTCCGCGAACCGAAAAATTACCTGCTCACGGAGACATCGTAATATTTACGGTCGTAGGCTACACACTTATCGTAGTGTAAATGTATTTCGCAAGTTTTCGTAACAAGTGGAACACGACGAAATCGTTTTAAAGAGGAGATATTACCGTCGCGTGGAATATTTTCCCCTATTGCTTAACGTAAGAAAGCGTGTGCCGAGGTGATCCCTTGGAGCGATGCTCGTTATGTTTAGCTCTTTCGCCTCGTCTATGCGGCAAGGACGGTCGGTATATTTCGCCTGGTACAACGAACAAGTTGAGTCAACCCGATAACAAAGTCCATGCGTAATGTTTAGAATGTTATCGAGTACCGCCTGTTTTCATTCTTCGCAATCAACCGACAACGATGCACGATAATAAAATTGAGACACGCGCTCGAACGAGGCAAAAAAAAAAAAAAGAAGAGAAAATACAAGTCCGTTGTTTTCAGAGAGAGAGAGAGAGAGCGTGCGCGCAACTTTTTGCACTTTACTTCGTTCGTGGAATAATTAACGCTTAGTTGACGTGCAAACGTGTTACTTAGCGGTAGTAATTAAGTTCGCGGTTGAAAAATTCCCCGCGACTATATTCCGTTAATCATCGTGTTGCGCCGTCCAACGATGCAATTTATTATACGGAAGATACTCCTCGAGTTCGTCGGACATCTCTCCCTCGTGTTCTCGTAGTTACAGAATGTTCCACTTTGCGCGATATAGTTATGTCATTTCTTTCGATCTCGTTCTCATTAGCCAAGCACAAAGCGAAGAGAAACCGATAGAAACCGCGCGCGTTATATATTCATAGAGTTCGGAAATGAAAGGTCTCATTGTTCCATTGAGCTATGAATTCTGTGACGTTATCGCGGTAAAGTTCATCGGCACGCATCGATGCAGATGTTGGTAATCTCCTTTGGCAAACACATATTCGATCGAGTACATCTCGATTATCGAATTAATGCAATACCGTGGATTTAAACGAAAAAGAAAGTTGCTTAATTTGCTTGACTCCCCTATAGTTAACCCCTTGTATTCTAGCTGATAAAACGAATTCGTCTCAATTAACTGATTCAGCCAATCTCGACTCACGCGGTGTCGATAGAGACGCAAAGATATGCTGCTCGCCCTCGACGACGTGTCTTTTGTTCGAAACGAGCGAAAGTGGAAAAAACGAAACATATTTGCTCACCTCCGATAAGGAGAGATAAAAAAAGGGGACGTACGTCGCGAACGTTCGAGAGAGACGTTTAATTTCGATGGAAGCTACCGAACAGTTTTCATTGTCAAGGTTAAGGAGAAAGAGGGAAAGCTTTTCCGTCGCGTTTGTTACGTCGATTGAACGAAGCTTTTCGTGTCCCCTGCTTCGAATTGGCAGAAACGCGGGGAATAATTTACTGCCAAGCGGAGGAGCGATCAGGATTGCGAGATTGAAAGGTGGGAGATTTTTCAGCGGGAAATGTTACGAACGAGGTTAAACTGTGCGACATGCACAAGATGGGAGAGCAGTGCGGCGAGAACGAAAGATGCCTTCAAAGGACGAAGTTCCAGGACGCGTATTGCACGTGCAAGATTGGCTACACGCTGAAAGAAGGCCACTGCGTTCAGCTTGCGACTAGCACCGTTGCTAGTATGTCGAATGTTGAAGCAGACGTGGAAGTCAACTCAGGAGGTAGATATATTGCATATTGCTACTTGGGAGAGAACGAAAAAGTTGGAAGGTACGAGATGCACAGATTATCGTTTGTAAATTTCCGTAAGCCTGTGACCGCCGATAAATACGGTAGCATTAGCTTTCATTATTCATACGGCCGATAGGGATTATCGCGAAAAGAGGAACGTTTACGTAAGCCAAGCCTATGTTCAATCATCATTTGCATGCTAACGCCGCTCAAATCAAATGTTCTTTTTTTTTTCCAATGTTGTTTAGGTAGTTCTGTAGCCGCTGGTTTGTTAATACCGACCTTCCTCGTAGTAATCGGTGTACTGCTGTATTTCGGCGCGAGACGATACAGGTTGCTGCAAAGATTCGGACCTCTTCGTCAAAATCATTATGGTAATGTCCTAGTCACGAGAGACGACGACGACGACGACGATGACGATCCACCGATAGCGTAAAAAGGGGACGACCTCCTCTAATTGTAACGAAGAAAAAAAAAAGAAAAAATACGTGTGCCGTGTACAAAAAACAAAAAAAAAAATATCGCGAGATGTGTTTCTTTCCATTTCCCCTTTTGTCTTTTCTTTTCGATCGAAAGCACGGAGTCTCTTTAAAAAAAACAAGAAAACACACAACAGAGACGCTCAGTTACACAATTGGTATAATTAAAAGCGACAAGCTTTGAGTTACCGCGCCGCGTGGATCGGCTTACCAAAGTATAGGTGACCGCAAGAAATCCTTCCTTTATTTTCTTTTTAGTACCGGTTCACGTAAAGTAAGGTACTGTACGATTCCTTCTCGCCTTCTCTTCCCACCGCTTTGTTTCTTGACGGCGCGCGACATACGACGCATTTATAAAACGCTTATAATACCTCGGTGATGTATCACGGATTTGGCTAGAGTGTCTCACACCGAGCTTCGCACACGAGCAAAGTCTTCTCTTGAAGCTTGTTATGCTTAGGGGACAATATTGTGTAACTTTGTGTATATACGGAAAGGGGGGAAAAGAGACAAAGTTTAGGTAGAAGGTATATACAAGGGATAAAATAACGTCGAACTGAATTAAGAGGCTAAATGTAAAGGAGTGTTAGTGTAAGTAGATGTGTTTTATGCCGATGATTGAAAAAGCATCCTCCGTGTTGTATTTTTAACGGTTACGAGTTTCTTAGAGGTAGGAAAAATTCTGTTCGTGATAGTTTTCGCGTTGTCTGGAAACCTCCTTTTCTTTTTACATCTATTTTATATATAT
>NW_017100187.1:2018560-2030047 GCF_001263275.1 Habropoda laboriosa | reverse complement strand
TATTTTATATATATATATATATATTGTTACGAAGTTTTCGGTGTTTCTCTGTTCTTTTCTCTCTCTCTCTCCCATCCCATCAAGATACTGCTACTTACACGATCACCGATTCTATGTTTATATACGATGGTTGTAAAGGGGTTGCGGGGTAACCGACTGCGTTTTCAATAAGAGCAATATTTAAGAGCATATTGAAAGCATAATTTTTTACGACGACATTAAATAAGCTGGTCAGTAAACTTTAACGTGTTATCGATATCTTGTATGATAAAAACGGTAATTATCGAGCAAATTTCGGATGAATTATCTCTGCGCTCTGAACAATGATTGCAACTGCAAATCGAGCGACCAAGTTCTCGCGTGTACGCGACTCGATTTTTCCTGGATTCCGCGGTATTTTTTTGTTTTCGTAAACGTACACAAATTTATCGCCAACTGATAAATCATTCGCGGTACGTTTAATCTTGTCGCGTGTACGCCGAGGTTTATCGCTCCCTCTGAACGTCTTGTTCTTTCGAGGATAACTCTGGAAAATAGCCGTTGCTTTACCAAAGAATGAAAAGGATGGAAAATTAGCTGGTTCTCTCGAATCGCAAGGCAAAACAATTTCAGATCTTTCTGCTGATATTATCACGATCGTCGATGAATTTCAATTCCGAACGGAGTTCACTTTCAAACTGCAAGACTTTCAGAAGCTCTAACGCACTCGTACCAAAAGAAACGTTGCATTTCTTATCGTATCCTCGGTATCGTTCTTTCTTTCTTCTTCTGTTTTTTTTTGTAATATAACAAAATTTGTAAATAACTTACCGCCATTCCGCGGTTGCGTATTCTTGCCAGCCAATCGTTCTCTTTTTCTTTTCCTGTAGCGTATAATCTAATCGTGATTCCGAATGAAGAAGAAGAAAAAAACAGATTCGCATTGTCTATATTATATATATATATACATATATATTTAACCTATTCTTGTACTCTATCATTTTTTGTACAGAACTATGCACTAGAAGCTAACCATAGTGATTAGTCGGTGCTCGAGATAAATATCGATTGTCGGATTCGTTAGACCGCTCGGCATCGCGAAGACGAGATTTCGTATTTTTATAGTTCGCGAGTACAAATTGAAACGGGGTGCGACTGGTACTAGCGAATTATTCGTTTGTTTCGTTGTTGAGAAAAGCAAGAAATTTCGCTCGTATCGTTTTCGCGTTACGATACCGCACTACGACGTAAGCACTCTCCCTTTATTCTCGCATAGTTAACGAAACAACGCTCTGCAATGCAGTTATTGTCAATTCGACAGAGTGTGAATTGTTGTTACCGTTTTTCGTTTTTAATCAAAGCCACGTTCGCGTGCACGCGGCTTCTGTTGAGCTGTAAATTTTGACTCTGTGATGTGTAATTTTACGTTATCCTTGACGGAACACTCTGTTCGATCGATTACCAATACTTTGGGCACAATCTGTGGTAGGAGTAACTCGTTCGCTGTAAACGTTCTTCGATGTCGTACGTATATATTTTACACCTTATAATATATATATACACACACACGTGTATACGTTGGTTGAAAGTGCGAAGGAACGATCGTGAAATTTTTTCACCGTTCTTCCGACAACGAAACGTTGCTTTCGCGTTGTAATTTCGGTAGCCGTTCTGAAACACACCACGAAATTCGTCTACTTGTGAAAAAAATGAATGGGGAAAATTTGGGTCGCCAGCGACCGCAAGAATTTGTAAATATTCAACATCGATAAATATGCAATAGAAAATAAAGAAGAAAATAACAGTGAAAACGGTGTACAATTCATTAACCCTTCTTTTCATCTTTTTCGCGCGTCTCGTATTCTCGCATAATTTACGCGGTCACGTGTAGAGTGAGCTTATTTTTCGTGGGTCTCTATTCGTAGTAACCTCCTCGTGGTGAGACCCGGGCAATCGATATTGTTGGCGATACGATATTCTTATCGTGTCTCGAATAATGTCGAGCTGATGACTACGAAATTAATCCTCTTTCTTTCAGCTCAGCTTAGTTATTCCGTGCTTTCGTACTTGGAAGAAAGAAGAAGGAGGGAAGAAGAAAATGATGCTGTTAAAGAAAGAAATTATTCACAGGGTAAAAGATTAAATTCGTATATTTCTTCACTGTTTAATATCGTACGTCAAGGGTGGTATAATTTACAATACGTTAAAAATAGAATGCATACTCGAGAAAAACTTATTCGCTACTAATATCGAAAGAGAAGAAAATCGAGACGACGAGTGTGCCTTGGTAGAAAACTGTGTACTGCGGTTGGGATAATAATTTAATTCGAAGGAATGGTACAATTAGGCGTAATCGTGCGCATATTTACAAGTTTAACCGAAAGTAGAAATAGCTGTAACAATGAATTGATCGAGATCCTTCTTCACGTGTTTAGATGAAAAATTAACCCTTTGCTACGCTCGGCGTTATTTCAAGGCCTCTGATACACGAAAACTATTCCTATGAAAGACGTCGAAAAGTTTGACCATACGACGAAGGTGAGAAAGTCGGTATCCGGCGGAAGAAACTACTCTCTCAAATAACGAATGTTAATGCACAAGTGAATTTCACCTGTTGACGATGTTGTTCAAGTTTTACGAAACTCGAGCTATATCGTAGAAATTTGCCAATGAAAATTTAGTCCCGTTGTTGATCGAGAATCGGTTTCAGTAGCCGGTGTAATCGTGCCACTGTCCTCTCTGAGGCCTGTACTGCGCTCCGCTAATTTGAATCGCCTCAGGTGTCCTGTAGTAAACCGTTCTTAATCTGTCGTTGTTGTTGACCGCCGGCAGAAATTGAGGACTCGGCACGAATGCTTTCTGCTGTTGCTGATTCACGGTTCTCGAGACTTTGTAATTATTCTCCGTCGATTGGAGGACCGGGTCTCTTCCGAGTTGCCTGTGCAGAGGTAGAACGAATCCGCTGGGCAAGTTGGCCTCTTGGTTCAACGTAGGCGTCAACGCGTCGTTCAGAGTGACGTCGTACTCGCTTTCCGGGATATCCTGCAGTCGATGCGTCACTTCGTTGATTCTCTGCTTCACTCTGTAGCTCTGTGGCCCCGTTGGATGTTCCTGGGTCTCGTCGTTCTTCAACGTGGATCCGTAAACGTTCGGAGTTTCGCTCGTTGTTAGTCTTCCCTTGTTACGAACCTGAGAGGTTTGTATGCTTCCTTCGCTGCTCTGCGTAGGATTCGAGTAGTCTTCCGTGGTCCATTTGGTCAAACTTTCCTCGAAATTCTGTCGATTCGCCTCGTCTGTGGATTTCTGCATCTCCTCTTCGCGCTGCCTCTCCGTCGGCCTTCGAATCACTGGTCTGACCAAGGAAGTGTCGTATTCCTCGGGTCTCTGCTCGATCTGACTCTCTGTGTGAGTATTTTTATACACCTCGTAATTTTCTTTCTCTTCCTGTTCCAACTTGGACTCTCGATTCGACTCCCTGAGATTCTCCTGTGCCGGTTCGTGTACGTAGTAATTTTTAGGCCTTTCCTGAATCGTCGTTCTCTCCGTCGGCCTGTCCTCCTCCCTTTTAGGGGTGGTAGCCTTCACGCCCACTGGCGATAAACCTCGGGGATTAGGGTTGCCTCCCCTGGAAGGCAGGAAGGGTCGTTTGACAATGCGGACCGCGGTTCTTGGAGGAGGGGAGGGCGGATCTTCTGGCTCGTCGTAATATTCCTGCGAGTATTCCTCCATGGAAGAGGTCTGATAATGGCCCTGTTCGCGCCTCTCGTCTTCATCTCTTTCCGGATAATCCTGCTGTTGATACGTCCGACGAGGTTCCTCGTCCTCGATCGAAGCTCGAGTTGTCTGCGCAGATTTGCCTGGTCTCTCCGTCACGGTTGCCCTCTCGTTTATCGGTTCTCTCGAAGTCGATTCTATCTTGTGAACAAGTTGCTCCGGTAGGCAAGTGGTCGTAGTTGAAGTGGTTGTTGTTGTTGTTCTTTCGTAGCTACCGCCTCTTCTAGGTGGTGAATCCGTACCGTCTTGTAGATCCTTGGATCTCGAACCTGCCCTAGGACGATCGACGTCCCTTTCCCTTTCGAGAGGTCTGTACGGTCTTTCTTGCTGCTTATCGGTGTCCTGCGTTCTTCCTCGATCACGATCCAACGATCTGTCCTTGCTACGGTCGAGGGATCGATCTCGTCCACGGTCCGCACCTCGATCTCTGTATCGATCGTAGTAGCGATCTCTCGAGCGATCCGGTTGTTTTCTAGGTCGATCATCCTCGTCGTCCCGATATCGAGGTCTGAAACGAGACTCTGTCAAACTCGAATGATCTCTCCAACGATTCCCTCTCCTTTACTCTTTACTGTTACATGAACGTACGTTTAAATATGTTAGAGGTATATGAGTATGTTACTTTGTGTTAGACAATGTGTTCTGATTAATTTGTTACGACAGACGAATATAATTGTATCGGTGTTGTGTGCGTACGTTACCTTACCTGAAGGGTCGGCCCCTTTGCCTGTCTATCGTGTCTACGGGGTCTCTGTCCCAGTCTCTGTCCCTGTAAGTCGGTCTTCTTCTCAGCGGTCTTCGAATCGGTCTCAGATCTTCCAGCTCGTCCTCGTAGTAATCGTCCTCTGCCAAGTCCGCCGGTCTCCTTCGAGGTTCCTCTGCAACAAGATCTATTTAAACCTATTCAACTATTCTTACCTTGTGCGATATAAAATTACCAGTCGGTTGAACTGATGTAGCTTTGTAAGCGTATTTATCCTGCTCGGAAAGTGGCACAGGTCTTCTGATCTTAGGAGGAGCTCTAGGTCTCGAGTAAACGGAAGCTGAAGGTGCTGCAGGCTTCACCAATCCATCCGAACCTGAAGCTACTCCCGCGGACGTAGAAACAGGGTCTTTATCGTCGTATTCGTCTCTGTACCTGCGAAACGATTAATCACATTCACCGTCCAGTTAAGAATTCTACAAAGAATTGTCCATGTATTTATCTACAGTAAGCTACCTTTTATCAGAGTACCGACGATCGTCGGTATCCCTGACCCTAGAATCCATTCGTCGATCCTCCAGCTCAGCCTCCTCGATTTCCCTAGACGCAGACCTTGATCCCTGATCGGGATCTCTAGATCTAACCCTCGTGTCCTCTTCTAGAGGATCTCTCGCTCTGGTAGGATCTCTCCTGTTGTTTCTGCTAGGATATCTGTCTCTAGCGTTGCCCTCGCGATCTCTGTCGTCTCTCGGCACTCCGTCTCTGCTTCGTGGAACGTCTCTCTCCCGGAAGTCACGCTCTCGATCCCTCAAGTCACGATCTCTGTCCCTTCTGTACTTTCTGTCGTCGTAGTCGTAATCGTCTCTGCTGTAACCCCGCGGACGGCTGTAGTCGTCGTCGTAGTACTCCTCGTCGTAATAATCGTACGCCGGTCGTCTCCTGAAGGGTCTTCTCCTTCGCGGAAGGTCTCTGTCCCTCGGTAGAGAACGTCCGGTGGCCGGTGTGACTGGTGCGGACGTGGTCGTGGTGGTGGTGGTGGTGGAGGTCGTGGACGTGGTCGCAGCCTTGTACAACGCGTCGTTTCTGTGCCAGTACTTCTTGGAATTGGCGCAGTCCACCTCCGAGACGAAATGGCAGATGAAGGTTTTCTGATCGAACGCCGTGAAGTTGGCGCAGAGGAAATCGTATCTCGTGCCAAACAGACAATGGTGGTACACCTTGGAAAACAGAGGAGGAGGAGGAAACTTTTGTTTATTCGTAGGCTTTACACATTTTTCGTTACTTTCTTTTTTCGGTGTCGGTGTAGAATCGATAGGCCACAGTGAAAGCAAACGAATATCACCCGATGGTGAAACTTTTCACCATATTTCACAGACTTCTTTTTGTTTTACGTAACGTCGAATAATTGCGTTTCTTCTATCTACGGATAGAAGCGCGCGCGTTCGTTTGACGAAAATTTAGGACGAGCACGATTCCAATCGAGGATCTTAACACACTTTTCGCAGATGTTGCTAGACACTAGCACACCGTAGCTTTCACACCGTGACTACGTGCGCGCGAGTAATTGCTCGGTGAGCGCACAGGTGTACCATACGCCGAGGCTGTTGCATGTACACGAAACTCGTGTGATTGTCTGGCACGTATCGCCTTGTCGGATTATCTAAAGGAATCATCTAGAGTCATTCAGAGCACGTCCTCGCTCCGAGTTCTTTCAACGTTCGGTTTCGTTTCTCCGAAAGCTGCATTTTCCACCGTCTCTCTCCAACGAACGAGGACAATTCGAATTGGATAATCGTTCACTAATCTATCGCGATTTACCATCTTCCAGCCTGCGTTTTACCTCACTCGAGGACAACAGCCCGGAGTTTCTCTATGCTTTGGTAATTTTATTGGAAAGTTAGAGTCCACTGTTCTAGATTGCAGGAAGTACCTCGTTGCGTATTTGCATGACAAGAACGCGCCACTCCGGCTGAAAATCGCCGAGAGAGTCATGATTGTCTAAGGATCTTGAGTCAACTCGGTTCGCCGTTTTCGCGATGATGGATCGCTAGTGTTACTCAACTTCTGTTTAAATGTCAAACGTACGGTCTGGCCAAGTTGAACCAAGAACATTCGTTAAACTTTACCCGAAACGGTTCCAGGCGATTGTAAACGCGATGGAGCGGAACTCGAGTGAAATTGCGCAAACGTTCCCCTAAATCTTCGCCGTTTCACCACCAATTTTTCTCCTCTTTTTTTTTTTTTCTAGCACGATATCCGGTTCTGTCGGCGTTTGAACCGAGGGAAGAGTATCTGCGAAACATTTGCATGACAATGGGCCGTTCGCTGGCTCGGCAGCCTGGACTAAACACAATCGATAAGGAACGACGGAAAAAGAGGTACTTTGCAATCGCTTTCACAATAGCAAGATCGCGTCTCGTGTGAATCTCGAAACGGCCAGGGACGGGAAGTGTATCGAACCGCGAAAGTCTCCTCTTCTACTTCAACTTTTCTTCCACGTCTTCGCTTTTTCCGACAGAAACGGGAAATTTGTGTTTCCTCTGTCGAGGTGGAGGTAAGGTTGATCGTTCTTTCACCGATAGAAGCCAGGAGAATCATGGTCACGCCAGCGAGCGATACACTTTGTCAGAAAATCTTTCTTCGCCGTTCGTCCAGATGACACTGACTTTCCTTTTCACTAGACCGATCGCGATACCCACTTTTACTCTTGCAACGCTCGAGTTTCTTCGTTCACTCGAACGAGTTCTTCAGGAGCACGGCGAACAGGATGCGTGCTGTATTTTAAACGTTATCCCACGACGATCGAGTAATTTGCATTCGATAAAATCCCACACCCGATTCATCTGTCCTTGATCCCGCGACTTTTCACACAGCTCACGAATCTCCGATCCGACACGAGGTTTCTCTCAGCACGAGAATATAAAACGCGTTCTTTTCCCCAACTTTTAGCCTTCGAAATTGTTTACTCTATCCCGTGGCTCCATCGAAAACACCGGCGAAATAAATCCGTTCATTTTTTCGCAGATCTAACGCGCCGCCGTGTAGACACGGCTAAACGTAGCGTATCCTTGAAGACGTTGACATTATTAAAAGAAAGAGAAAGTCTGGGAATTTTTCATTCGGGAATGCTTGAGCCGTCGATATCTCGCGGCACAAGCATAGGAGAATTACGTTCTTCTCACCTGACATTTGTGTGGCACGCTCGCGTAAAAGCCATCGTGAAGTCCGTCACACTTGAAATCGATGTCCTCGGGGATGCTGTTGTAGAACGGATACTCGCTCAGATTGTATCCGTTCAGTTCACGCGGCAGATTCGGGTCCCAGATGTAATCGATCTGCGGAATTCCCGTGAGGACGTGTCCAGATGTACCGTTGGTCTCGCTGCTCGCAGTCGTGGTACCCTGGAGGGAAATGAGAAGAAATTATCGATTTCACGATCGATCGAATCCCGCGAAGATAGCCTGAAAGGTAAGGAGTAACACGTTGCTTAGGGACAATGCGTTATTTAACGCGTGGTGGATGTACCGTGTTATAACGGTTTCGCGATGAGCTCGTGGCGCTCGTCGGATGATGTCACTGTGTCGTTTATGCGTGAAGGTAAACCTGTCGTACGAGGATGCTTCACCTGGACGTTAATTGATTTGACACGGGGTAGGGTAGTCGTAAATTACGATCGCGGTGGAAAAAAAGCTCGTAGGAATGAAAGTATCGTTCCCGAGGATCGCTACTGGCGACGTAATCGTCCTCGTTTAACTACACGAGGATGGAACATGGAAAATAGGAACAGATGCGTGGGTCCGTCGTGACTGTGGTAGCATCGTCGTTTGCATCATCGTGGATAAACGGTTCTGCCTGTTGCTATTCCTGTACCGGCAAATAATCGAATCACGAAACCTGTCCGCGGAGAGCACATCGCGAGTGATCGTGCTTCGGACTATAAATTCAACGACGTGTGTCGTCTATGTAGATTCGATCAGGCAGGCTCGGGCGGAGGAGGGAAAAAATAGAAAAGGTTCGGGATGCAATTACCCTGGGTGGTTAGAAAGTAACATGGCCATAAGGATCGTACCTCTGCATCCTCGTTCTCGTTTTCGCGGACGTGGCTCTGATCTGTGGTGCTGGTGGTCGAAGGCGTCGTAGTTGAGGTTGTCGCGATCTTGAATTTCGGCCTCGTTGCCTTTTGCGCAGCCGAAACTGCCGTGGCCAATAGGATTCCTGGAATGTAGAAGGAAGTACGTCAGAAACCGGTTGTGCTCTACCGAGACCTTTCCCCCCTCGCTCTTCTCGCCAGGGTTTTCCCCGATCGAAACGGGAAGCACCGTCGAAAAAGTGATTAAAACGTTGTTTAAACGACACGACAAGTATCGGACGAAATACGCGCGATCGTTCGTCGCCGAGCGACCGAGAAATTAATTAACCTGACGGAAAGGTTGGAAAGAAAGTGTGTCGGACAGGTTTGCAATGGTTAGAATCGGTGGCACGTCAGCCAGGTGGTAGGTAAATAATCAAAGTCAGGTACGCATCGTGGGATTGCGCAAGTGACGAAGAAGCGTCGGCGTTGCAAAACTCGTACACGAGAAGATCACTCGGAGAGAACTTGTAGCGTGTAAGTGTTGCAATTTTCGCTAGTGCAGGTGAACGCGTTCGGTTGGGTAATTGTTTTCAAGCAGATCAAGGCTGTCTATTGATCGTTTTCTTTCACCGGCTTTCGTTGATTTACGAGGAGATTGTCGGGCATATTCCATACGGACAATTCCGTTTTCTTTCTTTGCCGTAGCGAAACCTCCTCGTTAATCAGCAGTTAATTAATCGCAGAATCTTTGCCCGCGAGCTGCTCCTAATTAGATCGAACCGGTTCAAGGTCGATGGATCCACGAGTGAACCTCTCGGACCACATCGGATAGAGCCTGTCCACGTCCGATGAAAAAACCAAGTACTTTTGCCGGTAGAGGTATACAGTATATTCTCCACAAGTGTCAGACCGCAAGGAAGCTAACCCTGACACTCGTAGAGTCAGGGACCGCCTTTGTAGTTTGCCGAACGTAGACAAGGACAGCGAATAAAAGATAAGCATGAAAGGTCAGTCGAGGCAACCAAGCGATTTAAATATCAACTTTTTTAATTTTACGTTTTCTTATCCCGAAATTTTTCTTAACATATTGATGAGATTTTTCTGATGAAAATGACATAAAACACGACATAATTTGAACAACATTTACTTATTAACACGTTCACTGTCACGCCAGATTTACAGATTGCTGTCAGGCGGCCACAAGAAAATAAATTTTAAGCATATACATTAAGCAGCTCATATTTGAGCTGGCAATACACAACACAACTAACTAGTAAACCAAATCACCAGAAAAATTTTCAATATTATTATTGAAGTAAACTTTCGTAGAACGAGAGTGAAAAATTGAAAGAATCAAAAGAAAAAACGCGAATTCGTATCTTTTTCGATTCTAGAATATAAGAAAATTTGAATAAAATACGCGACGAGAATTGGGGAGAAGCATAAGTTAAACGCGTAAAAATATTCAATAAAAAACGAACTAGGGATGAAGCTATTATTTCAATACGCGATGCACTGACTCTAGTATTTACTAAAATTCAAAAATTCTCGTATAAATTCCGAAAATAGATTATTAATTACGGTAAACTACTGAGACGGTTTAATTAAGGGTGGGCATGGTGCTGCTTTAGTTTGAAATGATTTATAAACACATAATTAACAGAGGAAAAACCGTGAAACGGCAAAACGTCAACATTCTAATTGTTATAACATGTAAACAAAACTTTAAATTTAGTGTAAACAGAAAAAATATATAATACAATTTATTTCACGGTATTGCAACAAATAAACGTTGAATCAATATTTAATTCGTATAAAAACAATTATTTAACGTAATAATTTTACCTTCACTATGGCTATTTTTAATCTACGACCACAGGTCAACCTGATATCTAATCCTTACGAACTTTAAATTCAGTCTAAACTGAGAAAATATATAATACAATTTATTTCACGGTATTGCAACAAACAAACGTTGAATAGATTCTTAATTCGTATAGAAACATTTATTTAAAATAATAATTTCACCTTCACTATGGCTATTTTAAATTTACGACCAAGGGTCAACCTGATTTTTAATCCTCCGAACTTGATTTCACAACGAGAAAGTAATAAGATCGTTGAAACGTACTTATTTGTCAAAGAAACTTGCAAAAATGTATAAATAATAATATGTAATGTTTTAACAAATTTTTGGAAGTATAAATTAATAATAAAATTGTGAAAATTAATAAATTATACGTTATTATAACATTAATAGAATTATGACTAAACCGAAGTTCGAAGTCGAGTATTTAAAGTCTGATATTACGTGCCTAGCGAGTGCCGGTAATTGTTAAAATTTGTTTAATAATTAGTAATAGAAATTCTAATTGATTCTAATGTATACAAGTGTTACAAGAAGGCTGAGTGTGTACAGGGTGGACATAGACTAGCTAGTAGCCCCCGACCACTCTATTCACATCTCAGAACCTTCAGGTCAAAATACGCCGCGAAGTGTCTAGGGCCCAGTATAAAGGGTAAATGATTTCGCGGGACATCGGCGGGTCCTTATATACCTGCGGTACCCTCTCCCCAAAGTCATTAGCAAAATCGTCGGTTAGGTCAGGCGGGAAATTTTCGCGGGAGATTTTCGCGGGAGATTTCCGATATCGTAACACGGTATAATTTATCAATTTTCACAATTTTATTAAAAATTTATACTTCCGACAATTTGTTATAACATTGCATATAACAATTTATACGTTTTTACAATATTCTTCAATGGAAACATAGGTTTTAGCGTTCTCGTTACTTACTCGTGGTTAAATTAATTTCGTAGGGATTAAAAATCAGGTTGACCTGTGGTCGTAGATTAAAAATAACCATAGTACAGCTAAATTTATCGTGTTAAATAATTCTTCTTACACGAATGAAAAATGTATTCAACGTTTGCTTGTTACAATACCATGAAATAAAT
>NW_017100187.1:1961759-2017387 GCF_001263275.1 Habropoda laboriosa | reverse complement strand
ATTTATTTCATGGTATTGTAACAAGCAAACGTTGAATACATTTTTCATTCGTGTAAGAAGAATTATTTAACACGATAAATTTAGCTGTACTATGGTTATTTTTAATCTACGACCACAGGTCAACCTGATTTTTAATCCCTACGAAATTAATTTAACCACGAGTAAGTAACGAGAACGCTAAAACCTATGTTTCCATTGAAGAATATTGTAAAAACGTATAAATTGTTATATGCAATGTTATAACAAATTGTCGGAAGTATAAATTTTTAATAAAATTGTGAAAATTGATAAATTATACCGTGTTACGATATCGGAAATCTCCCGCGAAAATCTCCCGCGAAAATTTCCCGCCTGACCTAACCGACGATTTTGCTAATGACTTTGGGGAGAGGGTACCGCAGGTATATAAGGACCCGCCGATGTCCCGCGAAATCATTTACCCTTTATACTGGGCCCTAGACACTTCGCGGCGTATTTTGACCTGAAGGTTCTGAGATGTGAATAGAGTGGTCGGGGGCTACTAGCTAGTCTATGTCCACCCTGTACACACTCAGCCTTCTTGTAACACTTGTATACATTAGAATCAATTAGAATTTCTATTACTAATTATTAAACAAATTTTAACAATTACCGGCACTCGCTAGGCACGTAATATCAGACTTTAAATACTCGACTTCGAACTTCGGTTTAGTCATAATTCTATTAATGTTATAATAACGTATAATTTATTAATTTTCACAATTTTATTATTAATTTATACTTCCAAAAATTTGTTAAAACATTACATATTATTATTTATACATTTTTGCAAGTTTCTTTGACAAATAAGTACGTTTCAACGATCTTATTACTTTCTCGTTGTGAAATCAAGTTCGGAGGATTAAAAATCAGGTTGACCCTTGGTCGTAAATTTAAAATAGCCATAGTGAAGGTGAAATTATTATTTTAAATAAATGTTTCTATACGAATTAAGAATCTATTCAACGTTTGTTTGTTGCAATACCGTGAAATAAATTGTATTATATATTTTCTCAGTTTAGACTGAATTTAAAGTTCGTAAGGATTAGAAATCAGGTTGACCTGTGGTCGTAGATTAAAAATAGCCATAGTGAAGGTAAAATTATTACGTTAAATAATTGTTTTTATACGAATTAAATATTGATTCAACGTTTATTTGTTGCAATACCGTGAAATAAATTGTATTATATATTTTTTCTGTTTACACTAAATTTAAAGTTCTGTTTACATGTTATAACAATTAGAATGTAGACGTTTTGCCGTTTCACGGTTTTTCCTCTGTTAATTATGTGTTTATAAATCATTTCAAACTAAAGCAGCACCATGCCCACCCTTAATTAAACCGTCTCAGTAGTTTACCGTAATTAATAATCTATTTTCGGAATTTATACGAGAATTTTTGAATTTTAGTAAATACTAGAGTCAGTGCATCGCGTATTGAAATAATAGCTTCATCCCTAGTTCGTTTATTATTGAATATTTTTACGCGTTTAACTTATGCTTCTCCCCAATTCTCGTCGCGTATTTTATTCAAATTTTCTTATATTCTAGAATCGAAAAAGATACGAATTCGCGTTTTTTCTTTTGATTCTTTCAATTTTTCAATTGCATTACGCATTATTGCAATAATTTCTATCGTTACATTTAATTCTAATTGTTTAGCAGCTTTTCTGCTGCTATCGACCCTACATTTTACTGACACTTGTGGAATCGACCCTACATTTTTTTTTTTTACGTGGAGGTAGGCCGCCTCTATGTGATAAACAATTGGCAACTAAACGGTGGCTCGGTAAAGCGATATATTATGAAATTAAATTAATCACTCAATAAGTATTAACATTAGATTGTTTCCTCGATATGGCCATGGTGGTCATCAGTGACTGGAGTGCCTCAAGTGTTTAGAATAATTAAAATAAAATAAATGTTGTCAACTAAAAATTTTGAACGTCATAGCTAGCTAGACATTATTTTCAATTGAAAAAAAAAATTATAAAGCATAATGCTATAATCCTATGCTTAAAATGTATTTTCTTGTGGCCGCCTGACAGCAACCTGTAAATCTGGCGCGACAGTGAACGTGTTAATAAGTAAATGTTGTTCAAATTATATCGTGTTTGATATCATTTTCATCAGAAAAATCTCAGCAACATGTTAAAAAAAATTCCAGGTGAAGAAAAGTAAAATTAAAGACATGATATTTTTCTATTATGATTTGTCGAGCCGTGTAATCTCGTAAAGGAAACCGAGTGGGTGTAGCGTTAGACGCTTGACTGACTGCGAGCGAGATAACATGGGCGCAGCAATGACGCAGACCTAGGCGTAGGACCATCTATACTGTCACTTGTAGAATCCAAATTTAATGACTCTTGTAGAGAATTTACTGTAGTCGGTGGAAGCGATAGAGCCAATCTCTGACACTTGATGCTTCAAATTTCTGCTTATAATCCTTTATCGAAGCTACACCTTCGAAAATCGGGCTATCTTGTTATATCGTTCGATTCGGTCTTTGAATTTTCGGTGTGAGGGTCTCTTTACGGCCCTCCTCGCCGAGTGGACGTCCTCGGGTGGTGAAAAACGCGCAGTTGAACCAACGGGATCGTGGTTTTCCAAGCAGGGATCGATAACGAGGCATGTTGCATAAAAATGAATTATGGGAACGTGCTCGCATTCCGTTTGTGGGAAACGGCTCGCGAGGGCACACCCCTGTTGGAAATGTAACGGCGAAACGTTTTCGTGACGAAACAGCCTACCCAGCTAGCCGGTAAACAAATTGCTTCGTCCCGATTCTGGTATCGCCAACGAACGATTGTCTTTCCGATTCCCACTCGAATGGGAATGTCTTGACATTTTCATTACAACAGAGAAAAAAAAGGGCGTGAGGACATTGGCTTCCTGTAACAGCTAACCGTAATGAGAATCGATCGGAGGAAAAAATTGCGATTTAAAGGCTGGAACACGGACGATCTGAAAGTTTTACGTCGCGGCTAAGTATGTGGTGCGAAGGTCGGAGAATCGAATGATTTGTGGAGAACAAGTCTGGATATTTTTGTGATCCAGAGGAATCGCGAAGCACCGTGTGTATCGTTGGATGGCTTTCAAACAAGTTTTCGAAAGGCCTCGGGACTCTGTCGCCGTGTGTGTGTCGACGCGAGAAACGAATAGTCGTCGAACAGGTGAAAATGTCAGAAACAGCGTTAAATGTTAGCATCGTGGAGTCACGTGCCCGTTTTAAAACGTTCCACCGGACAGTATAATAGCGTGCACCGTTTCACGCGAGAAACGAATAGTCGTCGAACAGGTGAAAATGTCAGAAACAGCGTTAAATGTTAGCATCGAGGAGTCACGTGCCCGTTTTAAAACGTTCCACCGGACAGTATAATAGCGTGCACCGTTTCAACCGTTTCAACCGTTCTAACATTCCGCCATCCGATCTTCGGATTGAGAATTTTCGGAGCTGACCGCGGTTCGCCAGGTTGCACGTCGCGATAGAACAAAGGAAGCGAGCCTCTTGTTATGCACGACAGGTTCATCTTTTCCTTCGTGGAATCTTTCCGTGAGGAGCTGTTTCGCGCGTCACACGTACCCTCATCTGTGTCGTGAATACGAAACGTGTCTCTCTCTCTTCGTCCACGTTTACCAGCGATTTTAGGTCTTTGCACTTTATGAAATTCGACGGTGTTCGCGGGAATTACCGGTGTGAACGAACCTTGTAGTTGAGTGGATGCGGATATGGAAAGTCCAAAAATACTAAGGACACTGTGACGGTACCGAGCACAGTCGCGGGACTTTTACTCGGATCGAGACACGCTCGAGAATCTCGATCGTCGACGTGACGTTAAAATAATCCCCTCTACGCTAACTACAGACCGAACTTGTCGAAAATTATACTCGTTTTACTTACCATACAGAGCGAGCAGAAGCCACCTTTTCTCCCGCATGTTGGCGCAACTGTAACAGAAACAGGAACATTTCTAATGAATTTCACAAGAACGTCGACGCAATATCTATCGGTGGTCGTGTAACGCTGGGAAAAATTCGTAGAGAGAAGAGTGGGTTGCTGGCAAAGATATTGAATCGTATCGGGGCATATGAAAGACGTACTTATGTATGTATGGTTGAGACCGGTACAGGCACTTGAGCATATGGGAACGGTTAGGAACTTTCTCTGTGCTGTCACCACTGCTAACCATATAATGCAAGGATAATGTGGGTGTTATATAAATGCACGTTCACGTAATACCGGGTGTGACTTTGTCGACACTGGCATGCACGTCGCTTCTTTTAATTGACTTACTATCTGGTTACCCGGTATATCAGTTGGACGCAACAGTTTCGAAGAAGAAATTTCGTTTAAAGTCACCGTACGGCCTTGTCCGAACGGATCGTTCTGCAGGGAGTGTATTTCACGTGGCGCAAGTCGATGGCAGATATTTTAACCGAGTGTGTACCACGCTACCGATCCAAGCACCAGGCGACCTTCAAGGTTCACAATCTCGGTGCACTCGCACATTTTTCCCTTCTTCTCCCCATTCTTTTCTTCTCTTTTTTCCTCTGTTTTCCGCTTTTTTCTGCCGGTGAAAGTAAATGCGTAATCGAGATGTATTCTAAGTAAAGGTGTTGGCAAAGAAATTTACGCGGATTACAATTTAGAAAGGTGACGGGAGAGTTCACTGTTCACACTGGAGGTGTTCAGTTGAACGAGAAGTATCGGGCGAATTTTCTACGAACGTTTCGGTTTCCGATCGCTCTCGGCATATTTTCGCATTAATTAAGCGCTCTATCGCGCTCCAGTTCGCAGACGGATCGTTATCGTCGGTTGTAAAAGCGGCAGCAGGAAAAATAGGAGGAGGATGTCTTCTCTCTTCGGAGAACGAAAGGGGGAGAATCGCGTTGGTTACACAAGTTTACCGTGTCACAACGAGAATACCATTGTTCTCGGGACGGCGATGGGAACCATTCTCGTTGCTCGCGTTTCATTCGGAAGAAGCAACGATTACGCGATCCGCGTTTAACGTTCTTTTATTTCCTAGTAGTTTGAGCAACGCACCGACAGTTTTGCTCGGGCATGTCCAATGCCTCGGAGAATCGTAGAAACTTCCCGAGACATCCTTCGGCGAATAGTGTAATGGATTACACCGTAATGGTGTGCCTGGTTTTTACGAGCACCGGTGCACCAACACAATTTCTCTCTCTTTCTCCGTGTCGAACAGAGAAGATTCGAACGCCACACTCGTAACGTTACCTTACGGTAAATTACGTTGCGTTACGACACGCGTAACGGTCATCTCGCGCCCGCTAAAGGTCACCGGAAGTGGATGGCTGACACTACCCGTTTGCCCAATCAATCTACCGCGATATTCCAAGTGAACGCTACCCACTGGGAACAATTGTTCGCGTTCAAGTTCGAGCGAAAAAAACAATCCAACGCGATGTGATCACCCTGTTGTTTTTCAGCACGCGTAAAGGCGTGGCAAGAAAAACACGATGGCCTTCGGAAAACCCCTTGCGCAGGTCGCCGCAGCGAGCTTTCATTTCCTCGTGTTCGAATAGCCATCGATTAAATTCACCACGAAGAAGCTGTGCACGCGATAACAACCAGGTGACGAAGAGAAAAACGTTGGTTCGCCTGGTTGCTCGCCGAGTTTCCGCATTTTTCCAAATGTATTTCGCAAGAGTCACGCGCCTAGGCGACTTTTCTGTATCACCGGCTCTACCCAATCGTATAGACAATTAGTCAGAAGCGGAACGTGAGAATCAGCTGTGCTCTCGACCAGGCCAGTTCCGTAACTCGGTGTTCGTTTCGTGTTACGTGTACGGTGGAAACGAAGCTCACGTTCACCGGAAACTCGAATCACCGCGGATCATTGTGCGATGGAAAAACCGCGAGGGACTCGCTGGCAAGCCGGTCGGTTATCAGTGTACTCCGCTCGTCGCGGTCAGGCATTCCGTTTAGAACGCTTTTCGCGGCGAGGCCATTTACTTTCTCGCTGGGAGTAGATTTTCTCGCAGCCGGCTTAGGAGATTTGGATTATCGTTAGGTAACCCTATTGCCTCGGATTTCAGCGTGCAAACTTAAGATGGAAAGTTTAGGAGCGATCTTATTAATTAACGCGGTGAATCAAGTGGAGGGTCAAGGCAGGTTGCAATTAGAAATGTACGTTTCCTCGTTGGATCCGGATTACGCGCGAAAACTAGGCGCTACTTTTATTCGTGTTTCACGTTCGTCCGTCTTCCAAGCTAGAAAGTGTCTGGTCGAGACGAGGCACCGTCGTAATGTACATTCCATATGGACGCGTGCATGCTCTCCTACGTCGCGGTGGATCGAGACGGGCTGTGGTCAGACCTCGCGGGGTTATCAGGTGTGTACCTTTCGACTTTTGCTAATTAAAACTCTCGGGTTAGGTGTCGTTGGTTGGAACGATATCTGGACGCAGAGGTAGACCACTGACGAGGGTTTTCTTCTGCATCGTTAATCATCGACGTCGTCTACGAGAGGGATCGCTACTTTGTATGTAGAAAGTGTTGGATTGTGCAGGCAAACGTGCACGCCGCTGGCGTCGATACTCGGGGGGAATATGGAACACACCGACTATATCGATTCGATTCAGTTGCACTGTCGTAACCAGCCTGGAAATTAGGGTAACAGGGATTTATTGTCATGCAAATCTCCTTTCGTCAGTTTCCCCGAAGGAAACAGGCCTTGAAAGCTTGGGAATAAGCGTTGGCAATCTCTAACGTCGGAGACGTGAAAAATCGAGCAACGTTGTTGCAAAAGGTGCGCGCGCGTTTAACGCTGGCTGGCTTTTCGTGTCAAGGTGCCAGAATCATCCGGATTTTGTCGCGTGTAGAACTGACAAAAGCTGACACGCGAGAACCTCCGCTAATCCTTTGCGCCGGGAAACAACGACCGTTGTTGCTACCGATTTCACTTATTAGAATTTCGAAATCCTCCGGTTCTTCGACGTTAATTCGCCATGACTTCCTCCTGCAGCGATAATTATATCCCGATCCTTTAAGACACCTTTAATACCGAACGAACGTTTCTTACACGTCTAAATACACTGGAAGGAGGATCGAGGCGGGCATAATCGATCTCGTGCTCGGTAAAAGTGGCTCGCGTTACACAATCGCTTCTAACCGTTCGTTCATCGATGATAATCGTTCTCGAAGTGACACCTAAACGTAGTCGCGTATCTCTCTCTCTCGAAATTCGTCAGTTTTCCACCGAAAGTTCGTTCAACCAGGAATAAGATCCCGACAAAAAGTTCCCGACTCTTTTTAATCGATATACCCGAATTTTTTTCTCCGGAACGTCGATCTCGAGAGCGTGAGAGGCGGCGAGAGAGCGTTTTGCTGCTGTCGCCGCGGAGAGCAGAGAACCGGCTTTGGAATAAATGATTTCACTCTCCGCAGCGAATAAAATTTATTCGACCGTAAAGTGCCGCTTCGCGACGTTTTATCGACACATTGTGTAAGTTCGCCGCGACAAATAAACCGGCGTTATGACCACGGTGTTGCACGCTTCTTTTCTACTCCCGGTTCGTCGTTCACTTGGACGGTCAAGGAGGCTAAGAGGGAGGTGCTCTCGTGAAATTAACGATAGAAAGAATCGAATTTCCTTTCCGTGGAAAATTTTGTAACTGCCCTCCGCGTAATTCCCAAACCGCAGGGAGGTGATTACGTAGGAAGAAACTCGTGCCGGAATCGGAAATTAAACGGATCTGCTGCTCCTCTTCTACTTGCACCGAGGAACACCTTCCTTCGGAGAGAAAGAGGCTTCTACGTATAATTAGCGCAATTAGCGTGTCGTGTAGCTGCTACGCCTCTTTTCTCTGCCGCGGGTACAATCGTTGGCAGAAAGAAAGAGAGAGAGAGAGAGAGAGGATAACGAGGCCTGTTGCATCCTGCGATGGAGATATTTTACAGTTGCTTCCTACCGTTTCGTAAATTATACCCGCGTCTATAAATTACACCGCCGCGTGGAGTATCGTCGAAACGAAGAGCTCTTGGACCATTCGTGACGATTATACAAGCAAGTCACTGCATACCCGAGGTGTCTTTGTCCGGAGAAACGAGAATTTCAGATCGTCCACGATTTCTCGCGATGCATTTTCCAACTGCCTTTGTTCGTGACTTGGCTACGAGTGTCGTAAGGCAGATGTTTGCATTACGTTTTAGGCATCTTTATTCGGAATTCGATGATTATCGAAAGTAGGCATCGCGCAATATTGACGCGTGACACACTTTGTCTCCTTTCGAAAGCGACACGATGGTCAAATTTCGCTCTATCCTTAGGCGACGAATAGGCGTCGCGAACAACTCATCTCTAACCCTGATAAACTCGTTAATTCCCTCTTGGCCAACATCTCGGGCAAGGTACACGTAGCTTCGTTCATTCCTTTTTCGTCTTCTTTTTCGGACCTCAAGCGGAAAGCTACGTCCACCTGTTCTTCTTTTTTATCTTAGGAACAAGATGGATGTTTTCGAGAGTCTCGAAGTAGTTCCAAGAATCATTTGCATCCTCGGGCAAACAGGTAACATCCCGGGAGAGGACCATTGTTCTCGAGCTAAAGGGAATTTCGAAACGCTATTCTCCGCGGAATCGCGTGACAGCAGAGTGAACGAAGAAAATTCTTAAACACAGCGATGGTCCGTTAGACGAAAATTCTACTCCTTGCAGAAGGAGGATCAAGATCTCTGGAGTAACATGTTCGGACCACTGTTAACCTTTCGAAAACGTGGATGCAACGACAAAGCAGATGACAAAGCAGATGAATCCCTCGTCCTCGCAAGTGCGAGCCTAGCGATGGAGAAAAAAATTGGCCCGATCGCGAGCGTCCATTAAGCCTATTCCGGCCGTTCGATTACGACGAAATGGCTCGTTTATTTTTCCGACAGCGTATAGCGGGAGAAAGCAGACCGCGCCGCGCCGCGGCTCGACGACGCGCGTTCTCGTGTCGTAACGCGGCTGGTTCGCTTGGCATGCTCGCGCTACGATATTGTTTATTGAAAAAGATCTGCTGAAATATCGGTCGACGTGTCAAACGGCTGTTCGCGAAAGCGTCGAGGTTCTGTAAAATTACGCAACGATCGGCACACACCAACCGCTGTCGTGTGCTCGTTTTACGCGCGATTTATGCTCCCTCGATACTAAGCCTGTAATTATCGAAACGAGCAGCCTATTTCTGATTTTTAGAGGGAAGCGGATGTTCGTCTTCGAGGCTACTTTCCTTCGCGTGAGATCTCCAGGCTTTCACGTCACTCGATTGTCCATTCTTTCGTAGGTTGGAGTTATGGGTTGAAGCGGTAGAGTTGCGTCAGGATTGGTGAGGAGATTCGAAGGGTGGTCCCGCGAGTAATTAGGCCGAGACTAGGCGTGTCGCCTGTCGAACTGGCTCCTCGCGAATTAAATCCACTTTCGATCGTGTGTGTCTGGTTTGCTCGCGTACAATCGGCCACGGAATCCGTCGATCGAAAGTGAACGTGGACGCGTTAGAATGCAATAAGGAGGAAGGAGAGAACGAAAGGGAGAGACACGCGTATAGGGAGTAGAGGGAGAGTGGTTGGTCGAGGCGCACTGTCGAGGTTACGGAAAACCACGAGATCAATCGACCAAACTGTTCGCCACGTTCACGTATATATAAATATACACATAGAGAAATTAACTTGGTTAATTTCCACGGATCGATGATAAAGAATCGAAGCTAGAATTAGCCGGCGCGTAACGTGACTAACGGTACGAATTACGCTCACTTCTTTATCGATGTTGCAAGCGGCCGTAACTCTGTTCGCGATACGTTACGATACCAAGTTTCCATCGGTAGCGTGAATGAAATTTATTTTATCGAGAATAAAATTGAGTCATACTCTCGAAGAATGCTCTTTCCAGAGAACGTATTTTTCCCGAGGTAGGCAGGTAGTACCGCGGGTCAATGGAAAAATTGCATTAGCGTGCGTGTGCTAACACGTGCAGCTAGCGTGCGTTTCCTAAAACGAAACTCTCGGCTCGTTAACGTCGATCTCGTGGCGAGCGCAGAATAGAAAATCGTTAACCTGGGCTTCGCGCTGGAAACGCATGAAAATACGATTAAGCCCGTGGCGTAAGGCGGGCGTAGATACGACCGATATACCTACCGTTTTTTTCCTTTCACCGTATTATAAAGAATATCGAGGTGAGCGTAGGAGTCCGCGAAGGCAAGAGAAAGAGAAGAGAAGCGAAAAAAAGAAAAAGGGTAATGGAAAGTCGGGCGCGGACGTAAATTCGAAGATAGAACCAGTTCGCTTTCGTTGTCATCGGGAGATGTAAAAACACAGCTCGAAAGGAGGAGAGGATGCGGTGTCCAGCGAAAGTCCTGCCGTCTTTTATCTTCCTTCGGAGACTCTCGCGGCTTTGCACGATCGTCCTTTCACGATTTCATGCGTATTATTTGTCCCGCGATCGCCTCGATCGTTACCTACGCGATGTAAGAGCGTTTACTTGTCGTTATTCGGGGATAATTGATTCTTGGCGCGTTTCTTCTAATCAAAATGCCGTTTTCTCTTCTTACGAAAAATTTCGCGCCTCTGAATACCAGAGCGTGTTGCGTTACGCCTCCGATCTTTTCTTTTTTCGACTATATCGGGCGGAGTGAGTTGTTCCGAGCGGTTTCACTGGCCGCGAGACGGCCCCGAACGCTCACGTGGAGGGAATTGTCGCAAGAAAACGCCGACATTCTGGCCGCGGGCACGACTTCTCTCTCGTCTCACCGAACGAAAACACTGTGATTACCACCGATTAAGTAATCCGAATTTCTATTCGTTTATACCCTGCCAGGCTGTTCAGATTGTACAGGTATAAACGACCGAAGAGTTGCCAGTACTTTCGCCACGTTAATCTCGTAAATCCAACAACGAGTGTACAAACAGTGATTTCCTTTACTCTGGAAATCTTTCTTGGAAAATAATCGAAGGAAATTTCGTTTAAAAAGAAGAAGTGCCACAGACCTGTCTCTCGGCTCCGTCGTTTCTTCCTTAGTCCCTCATGAAAACACCGTCCTCACATCGAGGCTCACTTGGACTGATATACTTGTCACACCTGTACACCGCGAGAACGATCTCGAAGGAAACCACTGTGCGCAACTGGAAACCCGGCCGTGACTTGGACGGGGTTGGTTCGATCCACGAATTTTCAAGATTCGAGGAATCCACAGGGGAGAATCGTCGCGGTTTTGTGACGTTCAGGCGAAGACCGCGTCCGGTCCGGCCAGAAGACTGCGCGTTGGAAGTGGAAAAGCCAGCAGCAGGAGCGTTGTGCTCTGACCAGCGTCGTCTGGTGGAGCTTTCTACGACCGAGGATAAGGTCGGGGAGGGGGTTTCGACGAGCATAGGCGTCTTTCTTCGCTTCTCATTGGCGTAGCTCTGTCAAAAGACCTGGATAGAAGGTTTCCTCGATTCAGAACTCCGAGGAACAACTTTACCAATAATATTCCACACGGTTCTTACCGTAACCAAAATTACAGCCTCGTTACCTGCTCTATCCAACTCGTACGATCGGCGTGGGTAAAAGAGCACCTGCGTCGCCACCTGATAGCAAAACTTGAACGCAACCGATACACTGCGAAACCTTTCAAACTTGACTCTTGTGCGACGAGTTATTTAGAAGGCCGTGCATTTCTATAGACATTGTGTCTTACTTTTACCGGGAATTGTTACCGTGTCGCCGTCTCGATTGGATTTCGAGGCAGCGTAGACAAAGGGTGGACGTATCTCGAGCGAAGTTTGAAAGGTCTCGTGCCGCCTTCAGGGGATTCCAACTGGTGCATCCCCGTGGTCTTTTCAGGGATCACCGAGCCCATCTGAGACGTTTCTATATTTTCTTCTCCTTTTGTTTTTTCTTTTTTGAAAGATCCAAGTGAAAGTGGAACACGTCTACGTCGACGAAGCAAAAAGCGAGGAGCTAGCTATAGCTGATCGCGCCTCGAGGATCCTATTAATCGATAAGGATCACGAGTATGGCGGATAGCTGTTTGGAAAGAGGAAGTTTAGCTTGCACGACGATCCTTTCGTAATCGAGCAGGCGTCAGACGTGAAAAACCGATCGACTTTTCAATAAATTAGCTTCAGGGTCGCGAGTTGGGAGCGGATAGAGCCGTAGCAATCGAAGAAAGTATTCTAACCTGCTTCGATAGGATAAACTGGTCCCTTCTAACTTTAAGGGAATACCGGTGGAATCGACGCGAGTACGTGCCCGCCATTTTTGGATCAAATGGAAGAAGAAGTGTTGGATAAAACGCCTGTTCGAAAAAGTCACTATGCCGTTGGAATTTCTTTCTTATACGATCGGGTGAAACACGTATTTATCGTTGGACGGTATAAATTGGAGTGCACCTACGTGTAACAGCTTCTTCAAAGTTCACTGCTTTCTCTAAGGACGACAGGTCCTTTTTTTCCTCGAGGGTCGACGAGTCCCTGTATCCAGTTTTCACGATTTTTCTCCGCGAAAGAAGGTCGTGTATCGACGAAGAGGGGTAAATAGCTCGCATAAATCTCGACGATTCTTCTTGAGAGTTGTTCCGAGGATTGTGACGGTTGTCGAATGAATTGCACGACACGCCTCTTGATCTTTCGAAGGGGATCGTCGAGAATTTCAGGACAAGGCGTCAGTTACGCCCGTGGTATTTACGCTCGAGATCCGCTCCGAGGAGGAGCGTCTTCTTCGTACATTATTCCTGCGAACGACGCCTAAGGGGAGTAATTACGTGGAACCACGAACGGCGACGATGCCATCGACGCCGTTGGATCCGCGCCGTCGAACGTAATCGGAATAACGACTTCTCGCCCGATGACTTTGGCCTTGCCGCTCTAAAAAATGCGCCAGTCAGCCGGAAGTTTGAGTTTCGTAAGTGGGCGTGCCGAATTTCTACCAGTTCACGTAACCAGCCCTGGTGTCCATTGAAATTCCTCGAACGTATGCTAATTACACCTGGTTTGGATCGATAGAAAAATTTGAATAGAAGTGTTGGCGGGGTGTAGACGATGGTATCGCGGCGGTGGGATGGATTTCGTTCGTGATCGATGCAGGAGAGAAGGAGAAGAAAAAAAGAGATTGCGCGACGAGACGTGCATGCAAAACGCAGACGGAAAAAGTCGAAGCCGAGGTTTGACGTGGAATCGGTAGGGAACGAACTGGCCACTCGCGACGACCATTCACTTTCTATTGTCCAATCATGCCAAGAAATTGTTCCATGTGATTTCGACTTTTGCCAGCGGTGGTCTCTTTCTCGCCGTGTTTTTACCGGGATAAGAAGAGAAAAGGAGTCACGATTACCGATCAGATTAAACCGCGACCCGCGCAAGGCACACCTTTTCGATACACAGGAGGAAATTAATGCATCTGTTGTTCTTTATTCAGGAATTTTCCATAAGGCGATTAACAGCTATTCGGATTGTTATTTTTTTTTTAGTTAGGACATTTCATTTAGTTAGGACTCTGTGCGGTTGAAATTTACAATGGTTTCTCTATGGAATTGATCGGCACGTGTGACGGAGTTGTTGTCTACAAGTTCGAACAGCTTTTGTACGTCAGTCGATCGTCGTCGTTCGCGTAATTTAACGTCTGAGAATATTACAGCGCTCTGTTTCGCGCCGTTTCTCCGCCGGCAAGCTAGGAACTCACAACTCGTTGGACGAAATCTCGTTTCTATTTAAGTTAACACTCGTTCTCGTCTCGAACAGGCTGTACAGGAATATTCTTGTTTGGTCGACACGCGTTTGTTTGTTCAGGGAATTACGGCCAGCGTTAGATCTTGTTCCCGTTCACGTCTCTGTACAGGTCGTCGTTGATACCGTACAGTCTGGGCGAGTCGTTGCAATCGACCTACGATAAAGAGAGAATTTATCAAAAAATCCACTTGAAAAAAATAAGAAAAAGGTACGGTACCTTGAACCACCAATCACAGACGCGAGCCGACTGGCTGAAAACTGTGCCGTTTGGACAGAGGAAGCTGAATTGTCGTCCATTTGGCAAACACCAATGCCAAACCTAAAGAAAAATGATGGAAAATCACGCTCGTCCATTTTGTATCGCGCGGTAAAATTTCGTTAAGCACACTCGCCTGACATCTGGCTTCAGGATCGGCGTAGTAACCAGGTAGTTTGCCTCCGCAGGTAAACGTGAGGCCGAAAGGTACCGTGTCGTATATTGGATAATCGACGCCAGGTGTGTAGCCGTCTACTTGCTGAAAGAACGGTGCACAGATCGGTGAGTAATGTGTTTCGAACGGTAACACCTTAATTAGCGCTAATTATTCGGTACAAATTGGTCGTATCTCGTAACAGAATGACGAAAACCTTTTATAAATTCCGAAAGTGTTATTCCTATCTATATATGTACATGGCCGGCAGGTATTTCAATTCAAATAAGTTGTGTGAATTACATCTCGGTTTCTCTTTAAGAAACAAAGGCAATTAGCCTGAAAGGCGCAACTACGAACAAGCGTTATTTGCATTGCAATAGTTGGGGTTACCACTCTGTGGAAACCACACCGACACCTTTCGTCATGTATCATCGTTCACAATGGAATGTGGACCGAGCGAGGATGCACGCTATAAGTTGCACTTCCTCCCTTTATTGTCATGCACGACGCGTCAGATTCGCTCGTTAACTTGTTAATCGAAAAAAGAAAAAATGTCGTCGTCTCCGACGAGAAACGAGAAGAAAAAAGTCTCTCCGAGGGAGAGATAAGAGAAAAAATCTGGCACTTGTTGCAACGGTGAGTTAATGATCCATAAGCAGCTTGAAGAAGAAGCTCTAATCTGTGGAAGATTGATCTCTCGAGGAGATCTTTTTTCGCAATTGGCTATCGGTCGAAATGAGAAGAAGGAAAAAAATGAGGCCGTTGCGACATACGAAACGTCGGATCGAGCCAGTCCAGTGCATGTACGTGCCGATGTCTGACCGGAAGTCGGGTTACATTGTTCCCCGCAAGCGGATGCGCATCTCCGTGCCTTTGTATTCGATCTCCCGTCCACTAGAACGCGCGCAACCGCAGAACGCTGCCTCCACCCTTTTGCCGGGACGGGTGATTTCAACGCCTGGAAAGGAGGCACGGCTACGATCCACGGCGCAGTTGCCGCCGGAGAAGTTAGGGTGGGTCAGGGTTTTTACTCGAGGCTCGTCGAACCCTTCTCCACGATCAGTCGGATGAATTTGAACCTTCTTCTCTTCCCAGGAAGGTATTTCAATCTTCCTTGGAAATAAATCGGTCGAACATCGAAGAATGTTGCGGTACGCGATAACGATTCCGAGGGTTTCGTTGAAGTATTAAGAAAGAATTTCTGAAGGCGCGTACCGTGAATGTTAGCCGTTAGATAACGATCGACGGATTAATTAATCGTTTAGAACTTTCTGTAGGATGGTTAAGGCGGCATTGAAAATTCGGTTCCCTTCCGTCCCGTCCTTCCGTTTCGATCCGCGTTCACGGTCATCGTTTCCGGTGAAAATGAATACGCTTAGCGGCTCGGTGGTCGCACGATCACCCGTCGATAAACTTGGGAAATAAAAGTTTTTAATCGATGCCTACGATGGTTAGGTTTCGTAATGCAGAAATTGTGTGCGAGCCTGTGTAACTTTCGAGGACCATTTTTTTCCCCTCTGCTGTTACGTATGCTCGTTTATCCGAAGGTGTAACAATCGCAGAGGAAAGACGAAGGAAGTTTTTCCTGAACGACTTTGTCTAACGGAGCGCGCACAAGGCGAGAAAGCACGCTCGCGCAAGACGTGTTAATTAATGAATTACTTGATGCCGCCACCTGAAGAAGATGACGCGAGAAGATACCATCCTCCCTCTGTCATTGTTGCACGTGAGAAAGTGCCACGAATATAATAATTCTCGCACTTTGATTCAACAGTGGTTTCGTAAAGGTATTGTGCTCGTGACGCGATATCCCCGCCCCTTTCTCTCTACTCTAACTCAATTGCGCAACAGCTCGAATTTTCAATCGAACCGGATGCAGACACTTACCGCCATTGCTCTGTACAGTAGAACCGCGCCGAACAGCAGGATCGCGCAGAATATTTGATACCGCGAAATCATCTAAAAAAAAATTAAAAAATCAGTTAAAACAATCCACCGTCGAATTTCACGTGTAAACTCTTTCTATCGATCTCTCGTGTCCTACTTGAAGATTTCTTTCGAAGCTTATCTTTTTCGGGGGGAAAGAAAATGACGATGGTCGATGGCTCACCTTTTCACGAGAGATCCAATCACCTTAATCCACACTATCCTTCCACGTGCTGTTCATTTATCATAGGATGATATTTCGATGTTGGATCTTGGCACAATGCACTCACCGGTCCCGCGATCCACTGGACCTCCGCCTACAAGTTCGGTCTCCACGGTGTTACGGGCAAAGTTTCTTTCTCGAAGGATGCTACCACGAAGTGGTGGTATATATATGGCTTTAGAGATCGAGTAGAAACACGAGGGGGGGTTCTTGAGAGCCCCTCTTTCCCGGGGCTCCCACACCGGACGAACGGAGAAAGAGAAGATCCCAGGGAGGTAGGGGAGGGATCCACTTCTGCGATGCCGCAGATTCTTCTCTTACGCAATCCTTCTCGTGTTCTTACACCCGTGAAAACAGTCGTAACGATCGTACTTGAACCAGGGTTGCGACTTTTTTTCGTACGCTCTTCGCGTCGTCCCGAGATACGATCGTGAAAAGGGGTGAGATGGAACTAGGAGTACAAAGATACCGTCTCGTCGTTTTACTTTGATTGGAGATGTCAGAGAAGAGCGACCCAGTGATCTCGTTATTTTTTGTTTTTTTTTGTTTTTTTTCACCATGAATATTAAGCGGACGTTTACGCAACGTCTATGCTTCAGCAACCGTGAAAACGATCGCGTTACAAGGACCAAGGGGGAGAATCCTCTCGATTTCTTCGAACTTTGCGCGTATTTAAAAGCAACATCCTGTGTACCTCGAAGAAGTTTTTCGTTCACTTTACCAGATACCTTTCGCAAATTGAACGCGATACAATCGATTAATTACACTACGTGCGTTCTCCACGGGGAAGATTATTTCGCCGATTCCATCGATCAGATAGCGGAATGCTTTTTTCTTTTCTTTTTCTCGTTTCGTGGGATACTTTGGTAGAACGGAAAATCCTCATCACGCGTGTATCTCTGCCGAAATGATCGTGCAACGCGTATCCCAAGGCTCTCGCTGAAATGAACATTTGCGGTCATCGGGAAGATCGACCGTCTCGATTAATCCCGAGTTTCATCGTCATCCCCCAACAAGGCCAGCCGCAGAAATTCGGCTCGTCATTTTTTCCTTACGAAATTCCGCCAGTTCTTACGTGATACACAGGAAACGAGGATTTTCTTGCGAAACCAATAATTACAGGATAGTTACGGTCGTCAAGTTCGCGAAGGTATCGGTAGGTAGGTGAAAAATGTCGCTCGAGGAAACAGGAAGCACCAAAGTAGTTTCCCTTCCTTCCGATCGAGGTGGAATCGGCGTAGGCGAAGAGGCGGAAACAGAGGAAGGAATCTCTCGACACGATCAAGTTGTTCATTTGCATGCCGCCTTATTCTCAGCAGCCCCTTAATTTTCGAGGCGCGTTCGCTGCTAATTACAGCCGGCTAATTGCTGACCGCGAACTTTTCGAGATTGACATGCAAATTCCGTAGAATTAGTTTGTTGATTTTATCACGAATTGGATAACAAACTTCTGCGTCGTTCGTCGAATTATTCCCGCGTGGTACACCACCCGGTACAGCGAATAATAGAATTACGTCGAAAGGTAGGTGTCGTTCTGAATTCAATTATCGTTGATTACATATCGAGACGATTATAAAATCCACTCGTGGGAAGGTCTGCGTGGTTCTTTCGCGATTCGGAGCATATGGAAGAAAACTAGTGTCTCCTTGTTAAGAAACCTGCGATTAGAAATATTACAGCCTTAGAAAGCCTCCCTTTTCACGGTGACTGTCTAATTCGCGGTTCAATTGAACTTTCGAGTGTCGTATCGTAACGTTACCGCTGTAAAATTGCGTCTGTTATTACGCGTTGTTGCGCATAGAATGGATCTTCTCGTTCGTCGTTGCGTCTGCACGCGTGGTTTTCTTTTTCTCGGAGGAAGGCAATCAAAAGGAGACCATTTGTTTTAATGGACACTTTCGTCAGACGGTTAACTTTATATCCCGAATCTTCACACGCTCGGCAATCTTCAGCTGGTAGAAGCTTTCGTAATTTCATAACCGAGTTGACTTCCGAGCATCTTTCCTGTCCCTCGCACAAAACCGACATGAAAGTCTTTCTCACGTTTCTGCCACTGTTTCTCGATTAAGCATTTCGTTATCCGTTACGGTATTGTAGATTTAGCAATTGGATCGAGCGTCCACGTCGATTATCCCGTATGCAACGAAGCGACAAACTTGCTATCTGAACGAGGATCACGTCGATTTCCGACAGTTTCCCCAATCTATCGGTGTAAATGCTTATCGAATTACTCGCACGTCCGTCGATTGTCCAATTTCTTTCCCCGATATCTCGATTTTTATCCGCTTCTCTCGTACCTGTGCACGTGCACACGATCGAAGCTTCGCTATCTTCTTTACGTAACCAGCTCTGGCAGCATCGCGTGGATTTTATTGCATCCAAAGGTTACGTAAGCAATATAACATCAATTATAACTCGTATCCTAGGAAGTGCTGTTTAATTCACCGCACAAGCTGGCAACGTAACGAATCGAACGCTTCTTAATTCTCTGCGCGCGTATAATTCTCGAAAAATTCACGACTAACTTTCACGATTCGCCATACTCGTATCTACGATATCGTTAACACGTTCCTTTATCTTTTATGAATCATTCCGCTCGTGCTGACCGACGCTCTCTGTTCCCGATACTGTCCCACATTCGGTCGCGCGACACCTGTCCACCTGCAAATTAACGAGTGCTCTCGTTGAGTAACCTCGTTGTGCAACAGAGAGAATTACAAAGGCAAGTATTTCCATTGGGAAATCTATCTCTCTCCGAAAATGTGGACGAATTTTTCCGTAGAGAAATTTCGTCTTTTTCAACCGTATTATTCCTCTCGGTGCACGCGAAACGTGTCGTACACAGTGGGAATTATCACCCTGATTCAGATTTATCAAGGGGGGAGCTGTGTGTGTGCGATAATGGAAGAAGGCTGGGATGCACGCGTGCGTGGTGGCGTCGCGCTCATGGTGGCGCGTTTTATCAGTGGACGCGCAGTCGAAGCGAGCTCGCGGTGTCCCAGATTTTCAGTCACACGCGACAGTGCATAGGACGCAGCCGGCTGTCGATCGTTGCCGGATCTGTTAGATCAGTTCATCCTCAGAACGGTTTCGCGGTTGAACGAGCGCGGATCGATTGAACCGGTAGCCACGTCGATGGCCACGTTTCCGTATAGTTGAAACAGATACTCTACCGCAGCCTCGTGAGTATCGAGATCGCTCGAAATCGCAGCTGTGCCCGATAGAATCGAAAGTTTCGCGAACGTGTGCCTGGTTAGTGATGCCAATGGACGAACGTGAGACACTTGTCGAGGTAAAAAGATTCGTTCTCTCGATCTTCGATACGTACAGATCGCGTCTCACGTTTGTTAAACGCGTCTTCACCATTTTATCGGGGGATAACAAAGCTTACTCGTTATCGGTGTTTGTCGACGACAAGCAGTTGCGATATTACGGAATACTTGTGTTCGATAAAGAAATTGCGTACCGATTTTTGCTTCACCGAACGATAGATATTTATTTTTTCACGCTAGCAAGTGTCGAACTGATTATCTTCGATTCGTGGACACTTCTCCTTCCGCGTTTTTCACCGTGGAAAGAAACAGAGTATCGTTGGAATCGTGAGAAAATAATGGGAGGGAACGTGTGGATGAATTCATCTGTATCGGGAAATCTACTCTCTGATTAACGCGTGTACCAATTAATTTGAAAGCTGTACGGCTCGTTAATTTGTAATTAAAGCGAAGGAACGTTGTCGCGATTAACGAGAGTAAACAGAAGCCGCGGATACGGTTTAGATTCCAACGAGGCGAGACGCACGCCGTTGCAGTTGGTTCGTGACATGAGTGTAATAGCTTCCGGTCAGACACCCGTCTATCGACGCTTCCGGTATCGCTGTTACCCTCCCGTGAGCTCGAAACGAAAAGGGAATTCCCTCTCGCTCTATCTTCCTCGATTCAAATGGTCTGCTGTTCTGCATCGTCCTGCATATTTCGATATTCGCTTGGCCGAGCGAATCACCAAGTTCGATATCCTTAGGTGTAACGGAAATCGCGGGAAACCGTAATAACGATCAGTGTCTGGCTGTAGCTCCATTTCATCCTCGAATGATACCGTTACCACGCTAATGCCACGTCCTTTTCTTCTCTTTGCATAGAGACGCCTCTGGATTATTTGATAAATCTCACGCTGCCTCTCGAGTAGCTTCCCGATGGAACACCCGGTACGTGGACACGCGTGTTAACAGCTCTAGTATTGTACGCGGGTGTAATTGGACGACAGGTGTACAGACGCCGGGAGAGTATACAAGGTGCTCGGAAATAAACTAATAAATTCGTCTTTTACCGTCCGACAAGTTAAGCCTCGACTAAATCGTTCCTTAATTCGTTCCACGTGCCCCTGTATTTTTTCGTTTTCTGCTCGATTAATGCAAAGCTCGTTATCGAATTTCACGCAAGGAAGAGAGAGAGGGGGAGAGAGATTATACGAACGGAGTAAAATTTCACGAATGTCTTTTCGCCTCGGTCGGCTCGTTTCGACCTTCGTTCTTGAATTTCTGCGCTCCCGTAGCCGTGAAGCGCGGAAACCAGCGCGCCTTTTCGAAACGGTAACTGCACATGCGGATTCACCGGCACTAGGCGGCTCGAACAACAGAATGCTCACACCTGACCAACGGACGGAATACATTAATGAATCCCTTTTCACCTGACTATCGGTCACCTGACTCACTTCCTGCCCGCTTCAAAAGCCAAGCCCCCCGGTTGCACGTTCAGAATTGCGTTCGATCTTATCCCGGCCTTTTTTCTTTTTTCATCTACTCTGCCGCATCCGTTTCGATCGATTAAATCTGTGACCGCGTATAGAAACACGCGGCTTTTGTACGAAATGCGGCAGGTGAAACGGTTCGTTTCTTTTTTTGTCTTTTCTGTTTGTTTGTCGTCGTGCCGGTGTTTTCGTTTTCGGCCGGCGAACGGTTTTGCTAAACTTTCGGCGAGTGGTGTTATTCGCGAACGAAACGGCAAAGAGGTGGGCCAGACGGAAAGAGAGCGAAGGAAACGATCGAGCGGAGCGCAAGGTGCAACACGTGCTGCGCGACAGCTGTTTTCCGGTTTAAGTCGAGACGTTAAGCCCGTTTTTAATTTCGCGGCTGAACGCGTTTTCGGATCTAACGACGATTATAATAACGTTAACGTTACCCGCTGCCTTCGAACAACAAATTTCCTTCGTTCCCTTCGTTCTCTCGTTCCATCTTGTACAATACGATCGGGTGTTTCATTTTGTTTAATTATCCGCGTTAATTATCTGTTGCGCGATTCAAGGGACACGGAGGAGGAGAATTCTGAGAGCGAAGGGAGGACTCGATGATCGCTATGGAAGACGAGGACTTTGGTTTCACGAAAAGAGAGGAAGGTGTCTTGAAAAAAGCTAGCGGTACCTTCACTAACGAGAATGCTTCTTTAGAAAAGGAGGTCCTGTCGGTAAAAAGTGGGGAAAAGTGGTGTGGTTAGAGGAGAAAGGATGATTTTTTGAAATTTGTCAGGCGGGAGAGACGGTTGGCGGGTGTAGTTCGGTGACGAGAGCGCTGTTATCCGGGGCGACGGAGGCCGGAAACGCCGTCCCTGAGCGTGCAGCGACCGCCTCTTCGTCCTCTCCGGCTTCCTCAGTCGTTTCCAACCCGCCGAACATACCGAACGTGGTCGAGTATCATCTGAAAGTGAAGCCCGGGCAAACGCAGGAAATCTCTCGTCTCGATAACAGTACCGTGAGTAACTTATCCGTACTCGGATCATCCTTCGGTCCCTTCAATTCTTCCTCCAGTGACAATTAGAATCGTTTCAACGGGCATACATACGCACGCACGTAAAACCAAGGCTGCGTTTCCTTCGTTTCACAACGTCTAGTTAATCAATAGAAAGGTGTGGAGAAAACGTGTCGTTTCGCGTATATTTACTCACCGTCGTACGCTTTTCTCGCAGAGAAGTCAACCGGCAAGGGACATGAAGAAAGAAAAGAGCCCCGCACCGTCCGGCGACAAAAAGAAGGACTTCGTGTCAAAGTTATCTCGTCTATCTACCGACAATAACGTCTTCGAGGGTTCCACCGATCTTCCTCAGGTCTTCCAGGTATACTTTTTCAATATTTACCTTGTACACATATACCTGTCCCCTCTAACCGACACGTCTGAAACCTGCTGCAACGATTACCAATAATAACACCTCGCAGCTTCTCAATTTTTCACCCGAAACAACCCGCAACATTATTACCTTCCTAATATAATTTTAATCGCCGCCAAGTCCCCTATTACTTCTCCATCACCTTACCTTAGGAATCCAAGGTCTCCCGTATAGGTTTAATTACTACCTGAGTGGGGCGACGCGTGGGAGAACTAAAGGGGACCCTTTTCAGGTGAAATATCTGGGCTCTCATGATGCCAGGGGCCTCTGGGGCATCAAGCATACGAGGAGGCCCGTCGATAATATGGTGGCTGCTGCGAAGGCCTTACCGACCAACACCATGCTCCCACTGATGAAACTCGTCGTCTCCCAAGAAGGCGTGACCCTGTTGCCTTTGGAAAAAAGGAAGCAAGACCCTAGCCTCACCAGGATGTACGCTATCGAGACGATCTCGTACGGTGTTCAGGACCTCGTCTACACCAGAGTCTTCTCCATGATCGTCGTTAGAGAAACGGAGAACTTCAGAAGAGTATCGCCGTTCGAGTGTCACAGTTTCGTCTGCGAGTCGAAGCACCACGCGAAGCAATTAACTTACGCTTTGGCCACAGCCTTCGAGATTTACTCGAGGACCGTGAAGGCGCAGGATAAGATGGCTGAAATGGCGGGCAAGACTGCCAAGAAGAGGTTCGCCATAGACCTGAGAAGCCCCGAGGAGATCGAGGCTGATTTAGCTGTAGATTCCGAGGCTTGAGTTAGGTTTCGCTTACTTTAACACCGTTGTTGCAAGGAAGATTAACGAGGAAAAGTGGTACGCAGGAGGATGATTGGTATGCAAGGACGCCTGCCTCAGTGGACAACACAGGGTATTCATTGTCGAAGATGTTTAATATATGTAGATTGCACTTTATGGCCGTAGACGTAAGTTCGTTTAAGAGGAAAGTTAATCTGTTGCGGAATAAATTTCGTCGGCGGCAGGTATGTCGAAGGATGTGAAACGAAGACGCGCTCTTTGATGGAATCGTTACGATGATAAATGTTATATTTTTTTATTGTTGTTACGCGACCTTTGTTTTAATTGTATTCTGTATTACCTAGCCTTCTGGCCGGTGGCTGTTTAGAGAGATTTGTACGTTGATCCTTCGATTCTTCTTTCGGCTGAGATGTACTTAAGTCAGAGACGTACGCTTTAGGATCCTTATTTTCTGTCGTTGGCGCGAAAGTTGATGTAATTGTTGATTGTTAATTATTTTATCGGCATTTTACGACCGACGGAGTAGGCGCCGCCTATTTTCCACGATACAATGGCTAGTTATCCAAAGATATCGAATAGAAAAGAAGACGAAGATCGCCGAGGGATCTCCGCGGTGATTTTTGCAATTTCATATATATCACCTGAGTTTAAAAGAAAACGAAAAAAAAAAGAACGTATTGATTGGATTTACCTTCTAGCCGCTTTGACTGTGTGCGTGTGTGTCTTTTTTTTAGCTTCATCTTATCGCATGTTTTCCTTAGTGTACAGTAGAGGTTTTCTTTCCTTGTTATTTTATTTATCCGTGACTTATAGTTAAGTCGCAGAACCAATATCGACACATATCAATCGTTGTAAATAGAGGGACTATCAAAAGCGTTATCGACAACGCCACCTTAACACTAGAATAATTACACCGATACTGTTTTATTTAGCCGTTAAGTTACCCTTTTCGCTTTTTCGTTAAACATCATATACTCGTCGCTGCACCTTTTCGTTCTTTCTTCTTCGTTCTAGGCATGGGACATTTGTGTAACTCTTCCTTCTTGTTTTCGCGCGTGATTGCTTGATTATAAATATCTGAATAGCAGTATTAACTACTTGTATCGATATTACGTACAATAAATATTTTTCAGACTCTTCGATCCGTTTATTTTTTAATAAGTTACAACGCGTACATTTCACAACGTTCCTATGCGTAATACTTTGATACAATTTTATCATACATTTAAATATTCGTACTTGAGCACTAAACGAACGTATTCCTTTCGTTAGTCCGCACATTTTTGCACCGAACACAGCCCGTTCCTCGTGAAAATCTCGAGGAAAAATCACTGATTTCGCGACGACTTGTTCCGGTTCAGAATCCTCGACGTCCTGACAGGTGGTTTGCTCGAAATTGGCTCCACGTCCGATTCTTTCGTGTTGTGCTCCATGTCGCTCTCTTCCTCCTCCACTTCTTTGCCAATCGCCTCGTTCAAGCTGTAAAATTTCTCAGACTCCTCACACGGTATCGAATTGTCCGTTTTCGTGCAGACAAAGGTGGCCTAGTGAGATACAGCGTTATTGAAAAAGAGAGAAAAAGGAGAGATTCTCGAGTGAAACACTTGGAGAGATTGCTCACTTGATTAAACACCGTTTCTGCAGGGCAAATGAAGCTCCATCGTGTTGCACCCCTAGTCTGCGGCATGCAAACGTGGAATATTTGACAATCGTTCTCCATGTCGGCGTAGTATCCATAAATTCTCTCCTTGCAGGAGAAGTTGTCTACGATATTCTCTCTGATCAGTGTCGCGTTGTCAGGGAGCTCCAAACCACCTGTTTTATTCTGATATCCAAACGAATTTGATACATACTTGTATATATATTTACTTTTATTTTTAAAGAAAATTAGACAAACCTTATACTCCGGTACCGGTCTCCTAGAAGTCCTAGGTTGCTGAGGTAACGCCCAGACAATAGCAAATAATACAGCGAAGAAAACGAACGGATAACTTTGTCGGATCATGACGATGAATGAAATTTTCGACAAAGAAAAGCGTGTGTCGTTACGTCGAATCTGACTTGTCTTTCGGATGAAAGTTGTATCGAGTTTTGTCTTCGAGGATCCTGAGGAGACTGATGATTCGATCCGTAGAAGGGTGTTATATAGTGACCTGTGCGTAAGGATCTTGAATATTGTATGAATGGCCAATTCTCGGTAGGCAGAAATTAGTAATTTCATCACGTTTGGTCTGCCAATGACCATCCAGACGTCCACATCATCCTCGAAGGCCCGATGCAAATTTCGACGGAGTTGATGTGCCGAGTGATACGCTCCCCCGTGCAACCACCACGAATTCCTACGGTCAGCTTCGCCTAATATTCATCGTTCGATCGAAAATCCGTCGTGATGTCCATTCGCAAACTCCGCGACACTTGATCTTCGCAGAAAAACCACAGATTCGCGAGGTATTTCTCTCGAGAATCGAACGACTCCTCGTCGAAGACGGACAAAGGATCGAACGACCGTTCCTCTTCGTTAAAAAAGTGATATTCCTGAATAGAAATCAACGCTGAGAATGTCTGGAAGGCGCGAAGGACGGATGCAAATGCGTCGGAATGAATACAGCCGGCTAAGTGAGGCTGAATTTCGTCGGCTGATTAAGAAAAAGTTGTACGTAGCTGGATCCGCGAAGAAATTCAAGAATTGAACGGCGGAAGGATACCCACGTCGGCCTCTTCTCACGGATTTCGATGATTTCGATGCGGCACGATGGTCTGGTTGGCCGCGGTCCAATCGTAGCCCCGAAAAGAGGCACGAGAACCGAGGGCAACTCGCCTCTTTGGTTAAGGCCGCATCGCGACCGCCGATTCTTCGGGATGTGAATACTTAACAGTTTCCATGGGGGCCCCGCCGGTTACGAAACCCTGCCCGTTTCTGGTCATTGACCATGACAGACACGAATATTCCTCCGTGCACCTGTTCGATTCTAGAGGAACCTCCTTTTCGAAATGTTTTACGTTAACCTCAGACTTTCTTCATTTCACATTTGATATTCACTTTACTTTAAGAATTAATTAAGTAAATCATCACCCATATACTTTTCTGCGATTGTTATTAAATCAGACTAGGAATGAATTAAAAAAGAGGATCAGAGGATCGCTATTACGGCAAGGTGAACAGCCCGAAAGTATCGACGCTCGTTGAAAATTCTGTCCGCATTTTCCCCCGCGCGATGACCAGGAATACGAAAGATATTCCCTTCAGGCTGGTCCAAGCTCTGTGGAGAAAGAAGGTCGTGTGTCGTTTCGGCAAGCTTTCGCGCCGCGTGCTTCTTATTCACCGTCGATAAATCGAGGATCTACGATTCACCTGCACAGTGGTGAAGATCTTTCTTATCCGAGATGGTGTATTTTTCTATCTATCTTTTTTTATCAAAATAATTTATTGCTTGTACGTTTCTTACAGGTGTTATTTAACAATAAATTAATGAAATATCGGCAGGTATGGAGCGTGAGAATACAATACGATAGGCAGGTAACGCAAAGTGGACTTTGGTACGAGAGTAGAATCTCTAATCGAACGCTTTGCGTGTCTGATAATAAAGGTACTCGGTGTTCTTCCTAACAATTGCAACGTATAAATTAAAAACGACGAATAAATAGTTGGACATAAATATTATAAATTAGGTGGTTAACAATTCTCTTTTCAACCATTAACTAGAGACCTGAGCATGTAGAGAATAACCGCAGCGACAGGTGTTCGCTGCTGTTATTTTGTCAACGAATAGAATGCGGCGTTTCCTAGTTGGATCGTTTATGACGCTTTCTGCGGAGCATAACTAGAGTAGGCGAGATCTTGAGGTGGTGGATCGTTGGACGATCTACCCCAGTAGCCGTGTTCGTGATCGTCGTGATCGTAGTGATGCTGGTGTTGAGCGTGTTCGTAGTAGATCACCTTGGCTGGGTGAGCTTTCTTCAAGTCCAGCCAAAACCTGGCTGCGTTCACCACCAAGCTGATGATGGCGATAGCGAAGAATTTCAGTTGGAAATGAGTGGAGATCAGTTGAAGTAACAGGCTGAGTTTAGCTTTGAAGAGCATGGCCAAGCCTAAGAGTCTCTGTAGGTGCTTCTTCTTCTTCTTGCCGAACTTGTTGCCACGTCCTTCTTCTGCGATTCAAAAGAAAAGATCTCAGGTTGGGTATTCGTGGATCGTTAAAACATAACGGGGGTTAAAGAGACGAAGAACATGGTCAGATCCTCGAACGCGTGACATCGTTTTCCCCCCCGAAATCGGCACAGAAACTAGGGAAACAGTTTGCCTCGGTTCTTTACCGCGAACTCACTCTCTTCGGTCGCGACTCGATGGCCGCGATTCGCACCGTTGTGAATTGTGTTCGCGAGGTCAGCCATATCAGGGTGTTGGCATCTTAGATTCACGTCCTCTAATTTGCCCGACTCCACTTTCCTTCACTTCCCCTATCGACGCTAGCGCGTGTGCTCGTGTTTAACGGAGATGTAATTGGAATATGGGCCCAGTGACCCAGAAACTTTCGAGACTCCGCCGGGCCATGTAATCTCTTTCACGGTGGCTTTCTCGAAAATAAAAGAGAGAGATAAATAAACGGCGAGTCCGTGACATTTTTCCGGATTACATTTGACGGAACGAAATTCCTCGATTATTTTCATGTCCGTCAAATTGTTCAATTTTCTGGCCGCGATTTGCTCGAAAAGATAACGAAGATAACGAGCCACGGTACCGTTACAGCAAATTTGCCTAAGTCGCCTGTGTCGTTAAACGGTGTGCAAGCTGCGAGAAGAAGTCGGTGACATATCGGATGTTGAATTTCAAGCGATCACCGCTGACCTAAAGACACGTATTCGTTGGCTCGTACTACAAGCCTCGCGTCTTCTAACGTTACCACGTTAACTACCATCGCTTCTACGAATTACGCTAAACGTCACGTGTGAATGGAATCGAGATCGTTCACCTAACTCCTCTCGAATAAAATCACCGTGTATGTTCATTTCGCGTTGTTGCACAATTCATTCATAAAAGTGAGTCACGTGAGTTGCAACGTTATTCTTGTAAACATAACGAATCCATGAATGAGAGGAAGGAAATAGGTCGATGAAACTTGGTGCATCTTAGTTGAGTTAATTAAGAGAATCTCTCGAGGTCGAGTTACGATAAGATAGTTCGGTTTAAGGTCGGTAAAAGTTAGTCGAGTTTTTTTAACGGTGCTCGCGGAGAGGAAAGTTCACGGTTGATTTTATCATGCGCTCCGCGTGCTGTCGTTGGTTCGATTAGAAATTCGAGCTTGTACTTCGGTCGTCGATTCGATTTACCGTAACCCACTCGAGATACATTTCTCACCAAATTCTCACCTTGGGCAACGACGTCCGTCTTTTCCTCCGCTTTCCCAGGATTCTGAAGATCGTCGACGACCTCGGCGACGAAACTACCAGCCTGCTCGATGACAGCACTCATGGGTGTCTCGCTTTTCCTTCCAGTCACTCGCATCTCGATCTGATCCATGTTCCTGGCCAGTCTCGTCGTCAGGCATCCCATTGAATTATCCTCCAACACGCAGTTGAGAAAACTTTCGTCCTCCTGTCGTTTAGCCTGGATCGGTTCGCCCTGTACGTAGAGGGCGAGTCCCAGGAGTAAAATGCTGAACACCACTATCCTCATGATTTCGTGATGAGATGATAATTGCTGGATAGACACTGGCACTACGCGAAATCCACCGGTCGTTTACTCCCTGTCCTTCACCCTTCTCCGGTATTTTCTTTTAATCAGTGCTCGACCTTCCGCTTTTTATATCCTTGGACCGCGTGTCACGGGCACGAAGTGGTTGTGGAAGGTGCGTGGTCGAACATATATGAGAGTCTAACCCCTTCCTTCTGGATTTCCGCCAATCAAGTTGGTCCTGTTTCAGGTGAGACCCGACGGGTATCTCCCCCACTAAGACAGTTTTCGTGGGCACACATCGTTGAAATCGAACCGCCGCGCCGTTTGGCTCTCCTTAAGGAATTCTGGCCACCTCGTGGGGCCGAGGCGCTCCCGTGAATGGGAAAGAATTTTTAGCGGATATTTGGGTATCGCGGAGGTGAGACGGACCTAAAAAGCAAAACACTCGCGAGTCGCGTCGATTTATTGCCGTTTTTTTGATTAATTTGTCTGCTCGCCGTTTCCGGGATATTTTTAGGCACGTTTCTAATTCTGTTTTGCTCGTTTCGGAGTTGAATTTATACGGCTCACAGATCTTTCAAATTTGAATATTTCAATATTTGAAAATTTGTGTATTGGGAAATTTGAATATTTGAAAATTTGGAAATTTCAATATTAAGATGACATTGACGATCGCATTCGTGCGAAATAGGCGCACAACCGAAATCCGTTTCCTGCTCGGTGGAAATGAATTTTTTATAACACGTTGGCGATCTTTCCCCGTTGTTGAAAAACTTAATGGATTTAGGATTGTACGCGTGTAACTTGGCACGCGTGTGAGTCACGTACGTGGACCGACGACAGAAATTCCGCTTGGACTACGCCGGGATGCTAATACAACCTAATTCCAGCCATCTTTATCGTTATTTAAAGAACGAAGAGACACGAAATCGCAGT
Organism: Habropoda laboriosa; assembly: GCF_001263275.1. NCBI lineage: Eukaryota > Metazoa > Arthropoda > Insecta > Hymenoptera > Apidae > Habropoda > Habropoda laboriosa. Next base: position 1,987,593 of record NW_017100187.1, on the reverse strand, counting down.
GAAATCGTTACTTTCGAAACACCATGGGATCAAGAATAACTCCCACCTTTTTCTTTTTTATGGCTCTCCATCATCCCGATATTACACGTCATTCTTCTTCTTCTTCTTCTTCTTTTCTTCCTGCGTAAAGCTTTCAATAGTAGACACGATTGAATTTTGTAAGAGTTACACTGGAAGAATCGAGGAAATGAGGCGTTACCAATTGCTCCATTCGATTAGCATAAGAGAGGCGTTCCGCGTTTTAGCAGCGCATAATATCGCGTGTTCCAACGTAACAGGCTAACTGTCACAACAGGTTATGAGTGATTATCCGGATGAGTCATCGCGAACTTGCTTCTTTTCTCATGCAAAACGTTTTTGCACTGGTCTTATGGTGACAGCGTTCCACGCCAATTTCATCGATTATCGAACATTCTTCCTCAACGAAGCGTCTGCTTCGACGCGGAATAACTTACGATTTCGCGAGGATTTCCAGAGAAAATGGCAGGATTTCACCGTTGGAGCAAGAAAACACCGCAATATTTAAATGAACTCGTCAAACTTTATTATCTTGCCTAAAAGAGAAAATTCAGATCGCAAGAACATGCTGTTATACTACTTTCAAACGAGCAAGTTGCCAAATTAATTTCTCTCTCCGCAGCGATGAAAAGTTCAACGATATTTTTTAATTAAAAACTTGGAATATCGTTGAATTACACAGACAGGATAAATTGATTAATTCGTGGTTTTCGTTTCATTTGTCGTCAAATTTTTTATGGAACAGCGAATTACAGAGAGTAGAGGAGGATTATTCACGACCAGTACCAGAGGAACGAGTATCCCTCGAGTCTCTCGTTCTCGTTGCTCGTTGCATCGGAGTTGGGGACGAACGAAATGTTAGGCTGATGACCGAATTCGTTCGACAGATACTTTACCCGGGTGTCGACACCATTTTCACTCTGTGCTCGATAGCTGCCATCCTTTGAACCACTCCTGTACCCGTCCTCTTGATGTCCATGAGAAGTTATCGTGTAATTAAATCTGTAATAAAGATCGTTCGCCATCTTCTCCAACGTTTGGTCGTTTAACACCGTATTCGTAGAATTTGACGTAGTAGCTTGTTCCTTCTTCACGAATCTCTTCGCCGAATCCACCATACTTTTCACGACTTCGTTCGGTAAACTCTTCCCTCTTCTTTCGTTCGACGAATCCTTTGCATCTTGAGGAATTTTATTCCTACCTCCAGACAAGTTCCCTGAAATTGATAATTTTACTCGTAAAGCAAAAGATCAGAGAGTTAGGATGACCATAGTAGACGAAATTTACCGTCATTTTTAGTTTCTATCAAAACTTTGAGCATCGCTTGCAGCACAGGACTCGGTGTCCTTTGAGTGGTAGCTGTCGCGACAGTTGGTGTGGTCTGAGTGGTGCTGCCTGTTTTCACTGCGATTTTGCACGCGCTGCAAGCCCTCGCCACAGCCTCCGCGAGCTTCTTCGCGGCTTCCGGTCTGTCTTTGAATATCGCTTGCGCGTCCTTCACTTGAATTTTCATTCAATTAATCCTTCGCATACGTGATCGAACGTAACGTCTAGACTTACAGCTTTTGATTCTCCTATACGTCATCCTGGTGATGATAAAATCGCCGTCCTTATCTGTCGCGTATCCTGTCTCGTGATACACTCCATCCGCAGTTATGAATCCGTACTCTCCCGTGATTATTCCATCGGCATCTCAAGTATACATATCAATTCACCGATTTAATTCATCAATTTTCTACAATTCTACCTACATACCTTTCTTCTCGTATCTGTGCTGGAAATCGACGATATTGAACGCGAACTCGTAGGGTCTGTTCTCCTCGCTCGTGTCATCTGCCTTTGCGAAATTCCAGGAGGAAATGGCACAGAGAACGCACAGAACACTGAAACACGTTGTCTGAAATAGTCAGATCGTATTATTCTCTGGTATTAAAACTGAATATTCACAGTCCTCACCACGAGAGACATCTTCGTGGAGCTGTTGCAGCTTCACAGTCGTAAGGTCGAATGCAGAAGTCTTCGACGATGATGTAACACCATAAGCGAGGAAAATCTTTGCTGGAAACGAACAAGGATACCTACTCGACCCTCGCTTTCACAGGTCTCGCGTGTTTGAATAATTACACGACAACGGACAACAGTTGTAAATCTTTTACGGTGGATAAAAGGAACGTCTGTTTACCTCTCGAACACGCCGTGTCGTAAACTTTAAAGTGCTCCTAGAGAAAAGAAGAGGAGATGTTGGAACCGTGGCGAAAGAACGCTTGTTTCCACAATAATCGTCCCAGAGAATTTCTACACGTTGGAACAGGTTAAACGGTACGATTGTCTCTCGATTAACCATCGATGAAACCGTAAATGAACGATGATTGGAATATTATAGGTCATCGAACAAATAAATCACAATCTAGGATGTTGGTGCTTCCACTCTCAGCGGAGAAGACAGAGATTGAATTAATAAATACCGTGGTACGGCTGGGATTTAATCGCGTGCAATTTATATGGTTAAAGGTAAACATGTTCGATGTTGCAGAAATGCGAAAAGGACGGTCGAACATTTCTAATGGATCTGGCAACACACTTGGCCGGATTAGAAATGCATTCTTGAAAAAGTCGAATGCTTTCACGTAGCACGGCTATGTGATCTGAGCTCGGAGACATACAGAGATTAGTCCGGGTTCGATTCGCCACGTATGCGTCGTGCATCGTGCATTTTGTAGTTTAGAAAACGGTATAAGCGGCGTCTCGTCGACGATTCGTATGGCGAGCTGTCGATACAGGATCGATGACGGTGGCATACTAACGAATACCGCGTAAGTATGGGCGGAAGGTGGGTTTCTGGCACGTATACGCACCGCGAATATCGAAGATAAATTCGACATTGACAAAACTTTCGTTACGTGCCCCTAACATTGATCCATATCCGCCTCTAACGATCCACAAGACGCACGCAACGCAACGGTTACGCTTTGCTCCTTTCCAACAAAAAGTGGAACGTTTTTCCACCTAGCGCTACTCGTGTCGTGATTCTCGTCCAAGATCAATAGTCTCCGCGTTTTCTTCGCGATCGATGTGTACCCTAATTACGATTTATCAAAATATCGATCGGTTAAACGTGGTGTTTATACGTTCTCGAAAGTGATCCTTTCGTCACCGTTGAAATCGATTGGTATTATCTCAATTTCGATTTCGACGTTGAATTTAACGGCAGAGAAAAGGGAAAACCGGTACGTAGTCGTAGCTGATCGTTTCAGTATCTGGACCAAAATGCCGTTACGCGAGACTCTAAGTAGGTCAACCTGGATATCTCGTTATTGGTCACTCCGCCGGACGTTCCAGCGAGAGACTGTTATAATTTTTCATACGTTTGTTCAACTGTATATTTCGCTTTCTTATTTTTTGGCTCGTGTTTGAAAAATATTACAAGTACGTAGAAAAGAATCTCGTGTTGTCTGGCCGCGAGCATCACAGGTATGAACGCGATAATTGTGGAGAATAATTCCTTAGTTGGAAATGTGCCGTTTCATTCGCCTGCCCCACCAGCCGTCTTCGTCCTCGTCTTCCGGTTGATGATAGGGATTGTAATAGTGCTGGTGATATTCAGGTTTATGGACCACTACCACTTCCGATTTCTGAGAATTCCTCACTGCACTATAGAACATCACAGCCAATGCAATCTTCCCGATCAGGATACTTCGGAGGAGGCTCATTTTGATGCTAGCCAGGGTCCCAGGTAAGCTCATTAACTGAAAGAGGAAATATCGAAAGCGTGAGGATAATCGTTGCCAAATTTCCAACTTTCCCGAACGATGTATCGTAGGAATTTAAACCTGCATCAGGAGAGGAGCCATCATCATCGCCATTCCGATTCTCTTCAGGATTCCCTTCTTGAATTTCAGTCTTCCCGTGCTTCTTCCCTCCACTTGAACTTCTAGCAAAATGAATAAAACATCGGTGAGTATGTATTAATTCGAACGTTAACTACTTTACGCACGTTTAAGCAAAGATGACATTCTCAGCGTAACACTTGCTCCTTCGTTCGTGACGTAGAGCGTGATTCCTCGAGTAACGTTAAACCTTAAAGTACTGTTCGAGTGTTCTTCAGCGCGGACAACGAAACCTCCGAATACCACGGCGATGCAGAAATACCAAAATATCGTTTCCACGCGATTCATGGTTGCGCCGCTTAGAAAGCTGATCCTTAAATGCAAATTCGATCTCGATAACCCGATACCTGCAAACGGCCTTTCTAATTGACGCTGAAGAATTCTTCTCGCATCTATCTCGCGTATTATTCGATCGTTATTTTTTCTCTCGTTTCTTTCGATTTCAATTACCCGTGAAGAAGTAAGAAATCTTCGTGTCACTCACCGTTACTTACACGTTCCTATGCAACGGGAAATGTTACATATTTATCGCTATCTTTCTCTCGCTTCCGGCGTCGTTTCGGTTCGTTACAACGATCGTGACATCTTTTCGGAATAATCGACACGGTAAAAGGTTGAATCGTTGCACGTACGAGAGGAAAATGTCCTCTTTTCTGTATCAGTGTTTCATAACCAGCGAGTTAAGACGCGTCTTGCTTGCATTCACTCGTTGAGAAGACTAGCAGCCGATCCAGATTTTTCGCTGCCTGGTTCACCCCACTGAAAACCAGGAAACTGGGTCTCAGCCGTCTGTCGGCGCGATTTATGTCATAGAAGGTGTAATAGACACGCGGTTGGTCGGCGCTTCACGTGAGCTCAACCGACTTTGACGCGCGGAAAAATCAATTTCATACATATATATATATATATATAAATAAAAAAATAAAATGGAAGCAGGAAGAGAGACGTAGCTTCGTTACAAATTAATTAACAACTAATCGCTACTGTGAGGTAAAGAACTGAGGTGTTTTCGTATGCTTAAACGTAAGAGTTTGCAATTTTCGGTTTTACAATTTGGTCGATTGCAACGCGCGATTATGCCAGTCTGTTGTCTCTGAGAATACTTTTAAGGGTGACTTTGGTACACAGAAAATGAGTAGGACGTTTGTATCGGTGAGAGCCACGACACGATTAATCAATTTCCCTCGATCCAGTCGAGACGAACGATCGCGAAACGATACGCCGGCGATAGTCTCTTCGTTAGCCTCTGTAATAGTAGTGTTCGTCCCCGTCTGGACCACTGTGCGGCATCCAGCCGCTGTAAGCTTGACTGTGTGCGGTTGGTAGGCTGTTGTGTACGTGTACGTGAATCGGTTGCGCGTTTGGTGTATGGTGCTGCCAACCGGAGGAGAACTTTGCTATTATCGTGCTCAATTTCAGTATCAGGAGGATCCCACCTGCAATCAAATTCGTTGTTATCAATGTTTCGTGACAGAACAACGTAGCTGGATGAATTAGAAGAAAAAGGGAATCGAAGTGCGATCGCATTGTGAACGACGAGAACCATCCATCGACAAATGGGTCGTCGATGTCTCCTTATTTCGTACACACCTCACGTACCACTGTAAACGCTGAACCGTTATACTCCCGTACGAACAATACCTACTTGGTAATTTTTTTTTCTTTCTTTTTGCTTACCGATGAGCAGTCCTTTCAGCGAGATCGCTGTTAGCACGGTCAACATGGTCATCATCACACCCATCTTGTACATCATCGGCATCAACATGAATTGGATTCGCTTGTGGCCGAACGTTCTAGCTTCTCTACGTGTCCTTTCTGAATATTCAACATTCTCGTGAATTCTTCTCGGATTTTTATCTATTTATATTAATTTCGTCTTACCTCGGTGGTTGTTTCCATCGTCGAACAGATCGTCGAGAAATTGCCTAAGCTCCTCTATATCAGGATCCGTGACACTGTCCTTGGAAATGGGCAGTAGTTTGGTGACTTTGGCGCGTCCAGCTTCATACTTGTTCCCTGTCGCGACACCAACACTCTCCACGCTCGACAGGATCGCGGCTTTTGGAAAAATAGTCGCGAGCAACACACACGCCAGCGTCCAACCAAACGGCCGCATTATCGAACCGGTTACGATCACGTGATCCTCTTCATCGACGCCGGGAATTCACGTCAGCCCTGGAGGATTACCCTTTCGTTGATCTGTCGTTGGTTGAATCGTCCCTTGGTCGGTCGGTCGGTCGATCGATATATTTCGGGACACCGAGAGAGGAACCACGAATATAGAAGGTGTTAATCGTGCTCGCACGAGACGCCGTATGATTCGGACGAGTGGCCACCGACGCCGTTCGAACTGAAAAGAGGATCGTCTGCGCGGTAGATCTGCGCACCGGTGCGAATTTCCTCCGTTGGTCGGCGATTTGGACGCGACACGCGTTGAAACACTTTTCGAGAATGCTATTAGAACGTGCCACGCTCTTTAACCGAGCACACGATCATCGCATCGTTGCACACTTACCAGCTCCTGCATTCTTTCCAACGGTTAACCGCTGCTCTAGGATGATCTTTATCGAAAGATAGATATTAGAAATGGAGAATGAAAATTGGGAGGTTTTCGTGCATCGAACGTATACACGGTGTGTCCCACTTTCTACATCACTGTCACGGTCACTGTTCCGCAATCATCCGTGTACATTCCTCGCCTCGAATGGGACCGCCTGACCGTGGAACCGAGTAGTTATAGCATCGTCGTGTCAACGATGCAGCATATGGGTCTATTGTTACCTCGAGTGGGGAAGGATCCACGCCTTTCGTCGAAAAGGTCTACGGATAAATCTAACGACGATAGAAACGGGAAGATGGGCGTTTTCCGTTCTCTCGTGAACTGTTACATTCCGCGACGCCGGGTTTAGCCATCGTTCCACTCGTTCTACCTATATTGGAGAGATTAACGCAGGTAGCTTGTAATCTCGACGAAATTACCGGAGATAATGACTTTCTCGGCGATGCAACCGCACGCTGACCCCTTAACGCGTCGTTACTCGATTATCTAAGCGAACAGGGGAAAATTGATCGACAGGGAGATTACGTGAACGTGAAGTTTCACAAACGATCGTGTGACATAACCGTAAGCGTGAATGTGTAAAACTGGCGAAAGCAACCATTTACACTTTGCACGAAATCGCCGGTGAAAAGTGAGGTGAACGCGTGTTGTGGACAGACCTTTAAGAGCAGAGGCTGACGCGACTCGCGGAGCAGCCGGATAAAAGGAAGAAACGGCGGTACAGGTTTACTGCATCGGGTTTGCACGGTGAATCCGGCATGGAATGGAAGGAAAGAGGAGAGGAGAAGAGGCGCCGAAGAAGGAAACGGAGGGAGGCCATCTTGGAAAATAATGCTCTTGGTAAAAATTCTTCACCCTCCCTGTGCCTTGTTGCCGTGTGCCCCGCCCCGCCCCTGGCCCTCCGTTCTGGTCTCGATTCGTTCAAGGACTAAAAATCCAACCCCTTGCACCAGAACCAGAAAGGCCGTGTTAAAGATGAGCCTGGAACCTGGCCATTCGCGATGTGTTCGAGTCGTATACTACCAGCCACCACGACGACTTCTTCTTCCCTCGCTGCTTTTTTCTTCCTCCTCACTTCAACTCGAATACGCTCCGAGCTCGATCGCAGTCGAGTCTTCGAACCTGCGTTTCGTCTCGATATTTTCAACTTATCTTAAAACTCTCTCTACGAGCGTAGTATCTGATTTTTCGACGATCTTTCGTCGGTCTGTAGACAGCGTACAGGAAGAATAGAAATTAGAATCGTAGACTATGTGGAGAATCTAGACGACTTTCTTCCTCTATCTAACGCGAATTACCACCAATCTCGCAAAGAGAAGCCCGTCGCGTTATTTTCCAAGTACCACTGTGTCTAATTGGCTCATTACCGTTCGTAGCTTTACAGCAAAAAGCCAGAGTAAAACTGGATCTACCTACCGGTGCGTGCAACTAACTTGATTCGTCGATGCAAAAGTCGCAAGGGACAGGCGGACTTTTAACGAAAATTTCCGAGGCATTTTCGTTACGGAATATTCGTGGAAAGTTTGAAAATTGGCTGCCCCGGAGGTCGAGGAGAGCTGCGTGAAATGGTCGGGAGGAATGATTCTGCGAATCTTTGTTCCCCACGGTACGATCGTAAGAAGCGTAAATGCATCTACACCCGTTAGACCGCGAACTCGATTCCCTGACAACCCCTCCGGGGACGGGGAAGGGCCTCTAGGAGGGGCAGCGTAAAAATGGAAATTCCCGGGCTGTTGCCTATCCACACAGTCTCGCGAATCCCCGCGTCTCGTTGGTCGAGCCCGGTACGTACACTCTTGCAGTCTCTGCATCCTCTGCCCGGACGATGCTATATGTATTACCATACCTCTGCCATGGCTGACCATAGACCGGCTCAGAAGTGGCCGAGACATTCGCCTCTCGACCGCGACCATGAGAGCACTCAACCCGCGACGCCCACAGCTAACGAGTACCTTCTGTCTCGTCCCTCGTTTCTTCCTTTGCCTGCTGTTTCTGCTGTTCGTTCTTCACGCTGGCCACGCGCGTAGTATACTTCATCATGAGGAGATCACGTTTCCGACGGAGCTGAAGGGACAGGTGAAGGGAGGGCTTGGTAACGTCGACGAGAAGATCGGTCTGAAAGGGGTGGTCGAAGGAAGGAGCGACAGCAAGGGAGAAGAGATTTCCGAAGAGGAGGTGAAGAATATCGACGTGGTGGAGGCTGTCGGGGTGAGCGAGGAGGGCAGCGAGGAAGCTAGTGTAGCGAAGAAACGAAGGAGGAACGACGTGGCTCTGGTACCAACAGGCTTACCAAAGCCCGAGGTTCCAGTGGAGGACGTCGACGAGACGAAGGACGAGGGGATAAGAAGGTTCGACGTTCGAGTGGACGTTAGTGATTCGGCTGCTGAAAAGGGAGAATCCAAGGGAGCAGTTGACGATAAGAAATCGGAGGTGTTCGACGCCGAGGAGAGTCATGTGGCCGATGAATCTCACCCCGATTATTTCCGAAAATCGGGAAAGATCGAAGACGAGGAGAAGAACGAAGAAGAGATCGTGTCGAACGAGAATTCCGAGACCGAGAAGAAATACGTCCCGGACAGGGAGTACAGATCGTTCGCCGAGGCTGAAGTTAAACCTAGACGGAAAAGCTCCACTGTCTACTTGAGCGCGGAAGAGAAGAAGATTTCCGATGGGGAACAGCAATCGATCGTCGACGGGCAGATCAAGAAGTTGATATCGATTCGAGACGCCGCTCTGGACGCCCAGGAGATGGGCAAGATGGACGAGGCGAAGGTTCTCAGCGCGGAACGGGAGGTTGCTATGGACGAGGTCGCGTTCACGCAGCAGGAGGTCCAGAACGAGCGTAAGAACAAGGTAAAAAGCATTGATCTAGCGAACGGTAATGTTCTTAGAAAGTGGAGGGATCAGGCTGTTTCTTTGCAAGAGAAAATTAGAGATAGAAAGTTCCCGTTAAATTTTCAACCGCTGCAAGATATCCCAAAATTTACGGACAACCAGTTGCTGGTCACGTTGATTAGGATCGTTCGGGAAAAGAAGCTGGACCCTCTGAAAACTTCTTACGCGGATAATTTGAAAGATCTCGGCTTGACCGCGATTCAGCTGAGGATAGTTCAATGTGCCGAGCAATTGTTACCCGTTCGACAAAGGCAGACCTTTGCCGCGAATCTCGCAGAGTGCATCAAAGGGCTGAATATCGCGAATTGCATATGGATCTTCGTTTGGCCTGTCATATTGAACAATATTCCCGAGAGTATCAGCCAGAATTTCGACAATTTACCAATCGAGATAAACCTGTTTAACTTGTTTCAGGGCAACAGGCAAAAATCGGGTAGATCTCAGAATCTTCATCAAGTCAGGCTTCTCACCCCGAACTCCGTGGTCTACAACATACTTCAGGACGCTCTAGAAGCGTATCCGAACGACGATACGTTGATCTCTTACATCGACCCGAAGAACGAGACTCTGCAGAATCTTCTCAGTTCAGATCAGATGAATATCCTTCAAATGGGCGAGAAATTTCTCCCTCAACCTCTGCGCAGAGATTACTCCGACCAGATGTTCTCCTGCGTCAGAAGATTCGAATACTTCAGCTGTGTGAAATACTTCGCCTGGCCTCTGATCAAACAGTATTTCCCAACGTTGCCTGCGTTCCCAGACTATCAGAGCTGGTACCCGATCATCGACCTATCACCTCAGTACCCCATCTTTCCTTTCCCCAGCTTCTCGGAAGACATTGGCGAGCTGCCAGAGGTGGTGGACGCCGACGCGACGAGATCGAGGAAGCCTAGACCAGAGGCGGTCATTATACAGGTTCTTCGGAACACTTTGAAGGAGCATCCACGGGTATCCGCCACGCCGTCTTATTTCGATCAATCGATAGACACTTACGTCACTCTGATTCCCGAGGATCAACTGTTGTCCCTGAACATGGCCGAGCAGTTGATCCCGATATCCTTTCGACTAGAATTCGCTCAGAACATTGTCAGGTGTATGAAAGAGTACAATTATCTGACTTGCTTCAAGTATTCAGCTTGGCCGAGTGTTAGGCGTTTCGTACCCACTCTTCCAGACATCTCCAGTCTGTTGCCGGATTTTCAAACTTCGCCGCTGCCCGACTTTAACACCTACATCCCGCAATTTCCAGAGTACACGGACCTGGGCTATTACTGGCCCGTAATCGGCGGCCCTTCTGTTCAGAAAGAGCCGAATATACCCGAGTATTATGCGGTCGGGTTAAAGAGCGCGGAAAATTTGTTGCAGACTTCCGACGAACTGGAAGTGAAAATCCTGGAGTGTTTGCAGAAGTTCGAAAATAACAAGATCGTCGCGCCTATCGCATTCGTAGGGCCGGCAGTTTTCACGCTTACCAACAGGCAGGTTGATATTCTACGATTAGCCGAACGTATTATACCTATGCATGCTCAAGAAGGCTTCATCAACGAAAGTTTCGCCTACTTTAACAAGCACGATAATTTCATCGACTACGCCAGATACGTAATATGGCCGACTGTCGCCAAATACGAGCCGAATTTTCCCGAATTTCCTCAATTAATAGCAACGAGCGGTAAATTCGACCTACCGGAGTCCGAGACGAAGGAAAGTACGACGAATCCTGCGGAGACGGTTCAGGAACGAGTAATTCCGGACCTCGAGAAGGAGAAGAAGGGTAGCACACCCTATCAGGACGAAGAATCGAGGAATAGAGTACCAAATGGACCAGTGATCAGCGTAACAGGCACCAGATTCGTTCCGATATTCACCGAGCAACCGGAAACTGTAATTCTCAACATTCTACGAGCGTTACAGCTACAGTCGTTCAAGACCAACCTGGCGAGCTCCTCTTCTATCACCAGGAACCAGCAGTTCCTCGACTTACTGACCGAGCAACAGGCGAGTATTGTAAGAATCGTGGACGCTCTGCTTCCCGAGAGAATACGTCCGGATTTCGCCAACAAAATGCTCGAGTGTCTTCGTACGAACAATTTTCTGATATGCACCAGAGACATAGCTTGGCCATCGCTGCAAAGTATCTTCTCCTGGTTGCCTAATTTCCCTAACTTTGGATCGATCGTCAATCCAATCGGTGGTGGATCACCTTCGTCTCCTGTCAAACAGAATCTAACGGAACAGAGTTCCAGTTCCAATACTCCTCCACTTTCCGAGACCAACGTGAAGACTGGACAACACGGAGACACCACGGTGACCATAACCGACACCAGATTCTTCCCAATTTTCAACGATCTACCCGAGACGATTCTTCTCAATATTCTCAAGGCTGTACAGCTCTCTCTCCCGAATTCACACGGTTCTCCAGTTCCAGCGAGAACCCAAGACCTCTCTTCCTATCTGAGCGAACAGCAGATCAACATCATTCACATTGCCGAGAATCTGTTGCCTGTTCCGTTCAGAGCAGACTACATCGGCAAAATCGTTCCGTGTACCAAGGAGAGGAATTTCTTGGAATGCACCAGAGACATCACCTGGCCGATTGTTGGCCAATCTTATCCTTGGCTGCCTAGTTTTCCCAGTTTCGGCAGTCTGGAGAACCTACCTGGCGTTTCGGGGTCCAGTTCCATCAGGTTTCAAGTGATTCTGTCGGAGAAACCTTCGCCGCCTGCCTTGGAAGGTGAACCATCCGAGAAAAACGCGAACGAGAAGACGGAAGATACGATCATGAAGGAAATGGAAGACAAAATCGAAAGTATCCTGACGAATCTTCTGAGCAAGAGTTCGGAACTCGAGAAATCGTACTTGAACTCTAGCAAGCCGATTCTTTCGCAGATGACAACGCAGGAAGTAACCATCGTCAGATTGATCGAACGAGGATTACCAGAGGCAGATCGACCGTCGTTTATCGCGCAAATGCTGGACTGTATAACTAATTTCAATTTCATAGCCTGCACGACCAACATCGGCTGGCCCATTCTCAAGAAGCAGATTCCTCTTCTACCAGATATTTTCAGCCTGAGTAACATGTTCGCTCAGCTGCCTGGAATCGATCCAGCACCGATTCCTTCTATTCCCGACATTAATCTTCCAGCCGTTCAGCTTCCCAGTATTCCACAGGTCGTAGGTGTGATTCCGCAATTGCCTCCGCTGCCCTCGTTATCTGCGAACGTTGGAGATCGCGTAAGAGATCCGAAAGGGAATCTTACTCAGCCGACCGAAGACGAGAAGGAAAAAGAGACTCCAGCGATTACGCCGTCAGTAGGTGAATCTATCGTACACTGGTATTAGTTGGACTTGTTAGAATTACCGTTAACCATGTTCTCCTTTCAGATAACGAAGGAATCGTCCCAGCTTACGCAGGCCAACCGCCAGGAATCCTCTTAGGTGTCTCGAGTGAGAAGGTCCTCTTGCGCGGTAACGTTAACCGAGAAACAGAGACAATAGACTCGACAAAATCGTCAGAAACAAAGGCTAGAAAGCGTAGGAGCACTGTAGACATCCCCAACTCTTATTACGATACCGAAGAAGCACCTGAAACCTTGTCATCCTCACTTCTAACGCTTTCGAACGTCACGGAGTCTGAGTATCTTCAATTGCTGATTAGAATCAGGGAACAGGCGAGACTGTCGAGCCCTGGTGTTCCAAAATCGAAGGAATATCTGGTCGATGCGTTGAATTCTACTATGAGGAACTCTCTGACAGCCGATCAGTACGAGATCTTGAAAGTACTCGAGGATTTGGACGATCAGTCGACGAGCAAAGGATTCGCCTCGCAAGTCGTGCAATGTATTCAAAGTCTGAGCTTCATCCGATGCCTGGGCATCTTCGTTTGGCCTCTGATTACCAATAATCTGCCTTCTCTGATCGGTCTGCCGTCGTTTCCGAGCTTCGGTTTCCTAGGACGATCGATGAACACCGAGAGTCAGGTTCAGGTATTCTTCGGAATGTCCCCGAACGACTTGGAGAGAGAGCTGATGGAACGAAAGGAATCGATAGAGACTTTTCTATTAGACTGGTACAAGAAACTGTCCGATGACAAGTTTCAGATGAACGTGGGACCTTTGAGGATCAAAAGCTACGGGAACAACGAACTGGGGATCAGTTTCTCTGGATTCAGGGAAGGCAGAGGGGCCAAGCTTAAGGATAACAAAAATCTTCCCAGCATATTGACGATCATAAGCGACATCATGGAGGAAGTTCTCGACCAACGTCCAGACGGCGAGAAGACGAAGAAGGAGAAGGAGAAGAAAGAGAGAAGCATCGACGAGTCGAGAGAAACTGACATCCAGTTCTTGAAGGACAGCGAGGAGTTCGTGGACATAAAGAGATCGATGAACGACGACGAGATTATCACGATGTTCCTCAACAAGATCAGACCGAACGATTCCGAGGTGGATGACGAAAACGTGAAGTATTACAGTTCGGAGGACGCGTACAACGCGTTCGGAGTTCTCTTTGGTACCAAGCTGCACGACAAGCTCTCCGGCAAAGTAGAATCTCTGGATCGGATGAAATCCTTCGAAGGAGGTGGTGTAACACCAGTCGAGCCTAGCAAAGACGTAGACATCGTGCCTTTGGAGTCTCAGAAGGATTCCGACGATCTGAAAGTCCTGCCTTTGAACAGCCAGGTAGCCTACGTCTTCGAAAGAGAGCCCTCCAGGGATCAAGAGGAGAGACAGAGGCAGAAACGAGCCAGAAACTTCTTCAAATCTTTTTTAGAGAAGCACACCGGCAAATACCTGAAGATCTCCAACGCTGACAGCGTCGAGAACATCGAAGATAACAAGATCGTCGAGGATCAGCACGAGAAGGAAACGAGATCAAGCCTGGTCGTCCAATTGCCTCGACTGGAGGACGAAATCATCTCGAAGAAGGTGACCAACTCGATGATGGAGCTTTTTTTAGATGACTCAAATGATGCCAGGATTCGGATTGGTCACGTCTTTTCTCCTTCAAATGGCTCTCGCTCATGCTCGAGCAACAGCATCGATGGCAGGAATGATCAGCAACATGGCACTTGGCTCGGCGATGTTCGGTTTAATAAGAGACACTCTCTTTGGATCGAACACTCATCCGAAAATTAAGTACGTTTACGACAACGACAAGTCTGGACCAGGCATCACTTGGCCGTCTCAATACGAATCTGGTTCTTATTACTACGGACAGTAGAACGATCGAATTTTACATAAGACTCCTTAGATTAAATCTTTCTTTTTTTTTTACGATTCCTTTCCGATAGCTGTAACGATTAATGGTAAGATACTCGTAACGAATCCTGGATCTGTTTTTTTTTTTTTTCTTGAAAGCGTCAGAGGTGCACAGTAAATAAAGTAAGAGGGTTCTAAGGTAACTGATTACGATTACACTAATGGTAGATTGTTAGTATACGCACGGCACTTGATCTACTAAGAGTTAAGACGTAACCGAATTGTTCTAAGGTTCGTCGAATCTCCCCTTAAAGGCTGAATAACAATGAACAGTGTATTGGGCTAGCTTTAATTTTCTTCCGTCACGACGATGGATCGTCGGTGCTCTTTTCTTCCAAGTCTTCCTGGATTTAGAAAACAACCACGCACACATAGATACTCTACGTAGACTTTGTTCTCTCTTCTCTATTAAATAGCACGGACTGCAGAGACTCGATCTTAGTTAGGAAACGGATACCGTAGCTCGGAGTATATCGCGTTCTTTACACGCAGATAACACAAAAGTTCTCGCTCGTTCCGCGGAGGGTTTAAATGGGTGGAGGGTGAATACACACGCACACAATCTTCTTCGTTTTGCGCTATTCTTCTTATCCGATCTCCATATTATAATCATCGGTCTGCTCGACAGTTAAATAACGAAACACGTAGAATGGAATATTGTAAAACATTTAGCATGTAAGTGACCAATGTCAGCGATTCTCTAGTTGTCTCTCTGCCACTGCAGTTTTAACGAAAAAAAGGAAAAAAAAAAAGAAATAAAAATGGGAATAAATAAAGAGCCTGAGAATCCACGTATCCTCGTTTCCTTCGCAAAGACTTTTTTCCGATCGTTCCTCACGACCCCTCATTTTTCAAGATAACCATCTCGGTATAAGCGTGAGTAACGTAATTGCTCCTGTCTCGAGCGCCTCGTTTCTCGCGTTAAAAGGTAAAACAAGCAACCGTGGAGGAGGTGAAGGTGGAGAAAAAGAGTGTGTTATTGAATCGTGCAGCTTATCGCTGCAGCCCCAGGCTGTGCGGAGTTTCAAGGTCCTGAAGGATCACGAAAGCTCGCGAGCGAAGGCAAACGCGAGATTATTCTTAGCTCCGGACCGAACGTTCCCTTCTTTATTCCTTCGACTTTTTTACAGACTGCCCATGACCGGAAAGCGGGATCACGTGGTCGTGCGTTGAACCCCTCGAAGAATCGAAGTGTATATTGTGCGGTGGAAAGAACAGACTCGTTTTACTCCATCTCTTTTATTTCACCCGCTCTCGCGGACGTTTTACAGAGATGGGTGTTTGCAGTACGCCATTAGTTAAGCGGCTGGCATCTGCCACATATTTCATGTTACGCTAATGACTACGGCTAAGTGTGGGATACGTAGAAAGGGAGATGATGGATTTGTCGATCCTGTTTTCGTAACTACGTGTCAATTATCGCGGTGGAGTTGGAGGCTTCGGGAGGAATGTGAATCCTATTAACATACGATTATTCTCGCGGACGTGAATTCGTTACTTTATCGGTGTAAATCGTTCGGGATACGCCTTGATCACGATAACAGAAGAGGCAGAACCGAGGGCACTTCTTCCTTCTCCTCGGACTTTACGTCCTTCTCTTCTGCCGCTTCCATCGAGAACGGTAGCTCGTTTAGGTAGAACCTGACAAAGTTTATCGTGAAAATTCATCGAATACGATGAAACAATTACACCGATTCTATGTGAGAAAATAGACGAAGCACCATTCGTTGGCGTGTTCGCAATCAACATGATCCTCGTCGCTGCAGACTCGTTCCCTTTGGTCGAATGTCGTGTTATTCGGACAGATCGCAGGGAAACCTCTCTCCGAATCGTCGCACACGTGAAAAATCCTGCAACCGTAGTCCAAGTCTGCGTACAAACCGATCGACTTTCCTTGGCAAGAAAATCGAAACGTCAGATTGCTGAAGAGATCGAAATCGCTCTGTTCTCCGGATAATTCCTCGTACGTCTCCAAACGGTGTCGATCCTGTAATCAAATATTTCCCAATCTATTTCCCTCGAAGAAGCCTTCTCGGATAAACGAGGAACCTTACGATGTAACCCAGGGTTGGTAAAGCCACGACTGTGATTAACATCCCTGTAAAACGAAGTTGGATGCTTATCTGTTAAACGAATCTACGACAGTTGTTACTTACGGGACAGTAGAAGATGCTTCAGCGAGATTGTCACCGAGCGAGTCATGCTTTGAAATATTTCCAAGACTGTTTTCCAAGTTATTCGACCGATCTCTGTGCGTGGATCACGATCTAGATGCGACGTTTCGATACTCGGCTGATGCGGTAGCTGTCTTCACTGGCACTCCCGGTTCTTGAACCGAGCTACTCGGAGAACTTATCGACTCTAACGAGCGCGTAATTTCTCGAAAAGCGTGACGCTGTTTCTCGCTGTGCTCTAAACGATCGCTAACCGGGACATCCGGTTATTATTTCGTCAATCTTTAGCAACGTTTCTGGATGGTTGAACGGAGGAATAACAAACATGGTCCGCGGCGTTAAACCGCATAACGAGGTTCAGATAGATTTCCATAATACTCTGACAAATTGTTCAAACGATAGCATCGATTGAAAATCTCCTTGTGATTATTTTTCCTTGCCGACAGATGTCACTGGCATAAGAGGAATCCTGAAGACCGCGTTCTGACTGACTTTCACCCGCGTCGACCAATCGCGGTCGCCGTTCTCCACTTTACTTTCTTCCAGCGCGAGCGCGCCTTTCGGGAACGTTTCTTCCTACGGAATCTCTGGTAAAAATTAATTGGGCGAAAATTTATCGAGTAGCAACCTTGAGATTTTCTAAAAAATCTCGACGAGAAAGTCGCAGAAAGATAAAGAAATTCGAGCCGAAGTTGTATGGATTCGAAAGGGGACTGAGAAATCAAGTTGAATACGCTCCTGAGAGGCAACGAACCAATCAAGCGCAACCTTAACGTCCCCGTCTCGTAGAAATGTTCACGGTTTAGAATCAGAGAGCCGCGTGTCCACGAAAGGACAGTGCGTATCAACTGCCAATGAGGAAGGCCTCAACTTCTCGAGCCGCCTTTCTCTTTAGCATCGAGCCACGGCTCAGTTTTCACGGCAGCCTCATCCAGGAACCACTTGCAGAATGTCTCGAAGACAGAAATCTGGTGAAACGTTATCGTAATTTCCATCGTTTGTCTTCTTCACGCCCGACACTTGGATTTCGCGCGCGCCTCGCCGGCAATCACGATCTGATCCAGCGGCGAATATGTGAGAGACAAGTCCTTCTTAAAAAAAAAAAAAAGAAAAGCGACGACTGTCATCGTGCTTTCGGAGCCTTTTCGGGCAAAGTGCAACAAGGTATTCCATCTTTCGAATTTAAATATCGAATTTACAAGCTTGCGTAGTTAACGTCGACGGTTGAATCTTTCGATAAAAATGGAATAAAAACGCGCTGGTACACGATGGCGCGGTTCCACGTGCGTTCGCGCGTCATCTGCTAGCTTCGGTGAGTGGTGATTTCGACGCGTGGACAGCGATACGGTTTACTGGTTATTACGTTGCCTATTGCAACTTTCCTGCGATTAGTTTCCTCCTTAACTACCGGTCGTCAATTTCTTTCTATCTGTCCCTTTCTATCTGCGCTTGTTAACTCTTTCAAGAGAAGACCTATCGACACCGTGGTCGTGTAGAATTTCATCATTGTCTCGTGAAAACGATACAGAGTTTCGAAAGAGATCGGATTTTTCCTAATGCTACCTGGCGGAGAGTAACCGCAGCAAGGACATCTGGTGAAACGAAAATATCCTTGGGTTCTGGTCGTGACGCAGAAGAAAAGGTGAATAAGGATTGTTGAGAATCGGCATTGCGGTAAGATGTTTCGTGCTTTCTCCCGTCACATTGTCATAATAACGTTAATTGGCCTAAGAAAGTGGAGCGTGGTTTATTGTATCTTCTTCGCGCATCAATTATTTCCAGCAAGATCGAGGAACGGACACAGCGTCGTTCACACGAGATTTCTTTTTTAATTATTCACCAAGTTCATTTTCACGCTTCTCTCCAATCGATTTAACCGCGTTCCCATCCCTCTGCTCAGAGTCGTTACTCGCCGCGCGTTACTTTCGATACCACCACGGTCAGATTTCTCCGATTTCGCGGCATTAGAAACCAGCAGAAATATCAGGTGTCAAAGGCGATATTACGCCAGTAGAAGAACCGGTGCAAGAAGCGTGCTTTTCCTTTTTCATTGCAGGTCTGAAGTTTGAACGATTCGGTTCATTGCTTATCGTGGCGGCCCAGCTAAGGTCGGCTGAAAATAAGTGAAAGGATCAAAGCGTGTTTTCATTCCGCGTGCGTCTGTTAT
The DNA here is from genome assembly GCF_001263275.1 of Habropoda laboriosa. NCBI lineage: Eukaryota > Metazoa > Arthropoda > Insecta > Hymenoptera > Apidae > Habropoda > Habropoda laboriosa. The sequence goes on along the minus strand of NW_017100187.1, from coordinate 1,968,631 downwards.
TATACAACGAGCTCTTCGGTACATTAGCTAGGGCTCGCGTTGCATAATTTCGTTAGAAAGAAGAAGAATGAAGGGAAAAGGAAAGAAAATTTCTTAGGCTTTCGAGAAAATATTCGTTCGCGGGTCGAGTCTCGCGTTTATTACTGGCTGTCATGGAAGGCTCGTATTATGTTCCGAAACGTTGCATAAACGAGCGGCGAAACTAGATCACCACGCTTTTCTTTTTGCCTTCTCGCTCGCTGAATTACTAGATTACTGGAACCGTAATAAACCGTGCTTATTCATTTCTCAGGTCAGTGGGCCTCGCGAGCGTTCAATCCTTCCGTTTGCCACTTTTCGATTAATTACGATTAACACTCCGGCAGGCCATCAGGGCCTTTCATTACGCTCCTCGACCCCGTTTAAACGCTGGTTGAGGCCGCGTTGTTAAATCATCGATCGAAATAAATATAACTCGTTTGGCTATCGCTGGCCCACGCTTTCCTCCACGAGAGTCTTTTCTCCTACTGCGAACGCTTGCCCACGATCTAACGGTTAATCAGAGACCTAATTTCTATTTCTTTCTTTTTCAACTGAAATCACGCAGCGTGTATTTCAATTACTTGTAACTCTTTTTCAACAACATGGAAAGATTCGACGATAATCTCTCGTGATTCGATGGAAAGTGTAGGCAGCGATCAGCCTCATGGCGCGCCATTTCACTTTCAACCGGTGAATGCAGGCGGTGATCGTCAGTTTCCCTAGGTCTGCCAAATAGCTTATCTCATCTTCGACAGCTTTCTATAAGTTGCAATCTCGCTGAAAAGAAAAAAGATCGAATTGAGAGACTTTCGTGAAATCTTAATTAACGCGATTGTCTCCTGAGAGCAGATTCGGTTTATCTCGCGACCTCGGAATTGTCGTGCAGAAAAGGTTGCTTAAACAGATTGGCGGATAACGAATGCTCGCACGCGATCCCTCGTCAAACACAGTATGGCAAGGAAGTAACAGCAACGAGGTCGTTCGTCTTTTTACGACTTCTTTGTCTCTCTAAGCTCCGCGGAGCGGCGATCCGCGAACGAATTAGTCGCGCCTCGATGTTGACCACCCCGCCCACGAAATTTCCCATCTTTCTCTCTCCTCCAGCGCGATTCGTCGTCGTAACGAAATAAAGTTGAGAAGTCCCTTCGCGAGGAAGTTTCTACGACGGCTGGATGCGTCACGGTTTTTAAAGAGGAACGAGGAAAATGGAAAGGCAACCGCCAGACTAATTCTAGGGTCGCGTTTCGAATCGGGGGAAATTTTAATTGGCCTATGGAGTATCTATAAGCCTTGTTATCGTGTTTGTGGATCTAAAACGCGGGACCAACCGACCGCGGGGAAAACTTTCTCACGTTTCGCGCGAAACGGCGCGATTACAACAGGACTGGTGACTAATAAAAAGAAGAAAAAGGGAAAAAAATGTTCTGCCAGTTGTTCGAGTAATTGTTCCCGTTACCGCTTTTCATCCAGGCAACACGACCAACCACACCGACGGATAATGAGCAATTAATTTCGAACGCCCTGTTGTTTCGTTCCACGCAGATGATACTTCTCCCGTTATTATGGATCTTGATCCTGCCAGCCATGGGCGGTTACGTTCCACCCGGGCCACGGTTCAGGTGTCCAAGGGAGCCCAAGTACATCTATCCGTGCGTCTGCGTTCGTGGAAGCGACAGAGGACTGTACGTTCGCTGCGAGAACACCAATCTGGCCAGCTTGAGCTTGGCCTTCTCCAATCTCGGCAACGAGGGCATGCCTATCGAGGAGCTGGTTTTGTACAAATGTAACATAGGTAAGTTTCCTGTTCCTCGCTCGGATAGAATTCAAATCTTAGATTAGCTTATTGTACACTTTGTCGTCTTTTCTTCCAAGGACGTTTCTACGGACCTGCTCTCTACCCTCTGGACGTTCGAGTGCTGAGGTTCGTCGATACTCCACTGAGATTGATAGAGGAGCACAGTTTCCTTGGCGTGAACAGGACTCTGCAGGAGCTGTATGTTATAAACAGTACTCTGGAGAAGTTCCCTCGTCAAGCATTGCAGATTTTGGGGAATCTGAGCATACTGAGTATAGCTGGGCACAGAATTTCCACTTTGCCAGCAGACAGCTTCGCTGAGAGTGGAGCTGCTGGGAAAGTTGAGAAGCTGGAGATTAGTAACGGTAGTATTTCCCGCGAAAGAAGATTCGTTTAATTAGATCTTCTGTCTAAATTTCTATTTGACACTTTAGGCACTCTGACTTCTCTTCCCGTCGAAGCTCTGGCGCCTCTGAAGAAGCTCAAGAGATTGGATCTTCACGGCAACGAGATTAAAGAGCTGAAGAGGAATCAGTTCAAGGGTTTGAGGGATACGGAGTACGTGGATCTGTCTCACAACTTGATCAGCAAGCTCGACGGATCGCATTTGGCGGATTTGACGAAGATGGGCTGGTGTAACCTATCTCACAATGCTATCTCCGACTTGAAGAGGTATGGAGCAACGTGGACGTGTGGATATTGAGCGAAACACTTGCACGATCGACGCGTGTTCTTTGTTTATTTACAGAGGAACCTTCGCTAGAAATTCTTTATTGAAGGTGCTGAACCTGAGTCACAATAAAATCAGGAAACTAGACTCGAACACGTTCCGTGGTATGCGTTTCTTGATAAGACTGCACTTGAGCGACAATCAGATCAACGACGTTGGCAGAGGAACATTTGGACCTGTCACCAGAATAGGCATTATCGACTTGGCCAGGAATTTCATTAAAAAAATCGACTTTCAGATGTTCAATCAACTACAATTTGCGGAAGTAGGAATACTTTCTTCTAAGCCACACGATCAACAGGGGGGAAAAATTTGATTCGTTCGTTTATCTTTCTCGTAGGTTTTGGATGTGTCTGAAAATTTCGTAACAGTGGTGGAGAAGTTGTCGTTCAAAGATCTGTACTTGACGAAGATCAACTTGTCCCGCAACGAGATCTCGAAGATCGAGCCAGGCGCTTTCGAGAACTGCGTGAACATGACAGTGCTGGATATCAGTTACAACAAACTGGAGAACATTTCCAAGTACTCGTTCGACAGTTCCACGTACGCGACGGAGCTGCAGTTGAGCTACAATCAATTCACCGCCCTGAATCAGGTGTCGTTGGGCGTCGAATAAAGATCGACGTACGGGCTTAAGAAATTCTGGAGCGAAATGATCGTTAATAATTGCAGGTGCCGTTGCACAACATGACCGGGCTGAAAGTTCTGAACGTGTCCCACAATTTGTTACACTCGGTGCCCCGTCAGACGTTCCCGAAGCTGTACGAACTGCACACGATCGATCTGTCCCATAACAATTTATCCGAAATCCACAACGCCGTCTTTCAAACTCTGTTCAGCCTTCGTTTCTTGAATCTGTCGTACAATTCTCTGGAGAAGATCAAACCGTCCACGTTTGGACCACTGCCGACGCTGCTGGACTTGGACATGAGTTACAATCAGCTGAACGACGTCGCTCGTGGTAGTCTAACGAGATTGCCGAGCTGCAGGTGATAGATCTGTTCGCGAAAACTTGGCTTTTAACCAGGGAATTGGATATTTTGTTAAATAAAACCAAGATCGATTTACAGGACTCTGACAGTGAAGAACAATCGACTGACGAAGATCTTCCAGCTGCCGATTTCGCTTGGTAGCTTGGATATCTCTGAAAATTTGTTAGAGGAGATACCCGTCGTGGAAGTCTGGCCTGCTATGAACGCTCTCCTATCTCTGGACCTTTCTGGGAATCGGTTGGGTGATAATCTGAAGTATGGTAGCTTCGAGAACCTGCTAACCCTGAGGGTTCTAGACTTGCAGTCGAACAACATAACGAGGCCCCCTTGGGAAGCTCTCAGCACTCTAACTAGCTTGCAGTATCTTTACATGCAGGTTGAGTAATCGTACTGCAGTCTGTGACCGTGCAACTGCCTCGTAGTTAATGTGAACCGTAATTTCAGAACAATCAGTTGACCGAGCTAGGAAAATCAGCGTTTGGACGTCTTCCTATAGTGTTCGAGTTGAACGTAGCCAACAATCAGATATGGAACGTGAGCACTCGAGCTTTTGAAGGCTTGCTGCAGCTGTTAACGCTGAATCTGACGAGCAACAAGCTCGCACAGATTCCAAACGGAGCGTTTCAGGGTCTGGTGTCGTTGAGAACGCTGGACCTCTCTCACAATCAGCTGGAGAGGCTGGATAACAGAACTCACGGGCTTCTGGACGATTGCCTGTCACTGGAGAGGCTGAATATCAGTCGCAACAAGATTTCTTTCATCGCAAAGAAAACTTTCCCGAACGATCCTTGGATTCCTTACAGATTGAGGGAGATCGATCTCTCTTACAACACTATGCCTGTTTTAACTTCCGAACTCACCACAGGAACGAAGAAGATTCAATACTTGAACATCAGTCACAACAACATTAACGATATCAGAAGATGTGGGTGTATAGAGAGAGATTGTTTTGAATTTAGGAATTGTTCTTTATGTTCCTTTAATGGTTTCTTAATACTCGTAGATGTGATTGGGAATTTAACCGCGATACAGACCTTGGATCTCTCTTACAACGAGATCAACGACCTCTCTGAACCGGATGTCTTCGATCCACCGACCAATCTGACTAATTTGTATCTGAGTCATAACCGGCTGAGTCATATACCATTGAACAAGATCCTGCCTTTACCAAATTTGAAGATTCTCGACGTGGAGTCGAATATGATCGGAGTGTTCAGCGATAAGTTCATGAAGGTTATAAAAAACGGCACCAAACTTCAATACTCTGGTAAGAAGGAAGAAACACGCTCTTGCAACCCCGCTCGCTGCTAATTTTCAAATCTAATTTTATGAAATTCGAGGTTCTTGACGTTGATTCGCACCATAGTAGAGTGTTAAACAGAACATTATTTTTAGGTAATCCATTGCACTGTGATTGCTACGTGAGGCCATTGAAGAGATGGCTGAGCACTCACACGGAGATACCGAGGGAATGGTCGAACGTGAGCTGCGACAGTCCGCATTTCCTCACCAATAAGCCTCTGATAAAAGTGACCGAGGATCTGATGGGATGTGGGGAGAGAGAAGTGAAAGAGTACCCCGAATTCGATATCACACCTGACGTAAAGTATCGAAATATCGAATAGTACGTGTCAAGAGATCCTCCTCTAGCGAATAAATATGAAAATTGGAGCATTTTCTTCACGTGACGATGACTATTTTCCAGCAACGAGGAGGACAAAAGCTGGAAAGCGACTTGGTACGTGACATCTCGCGAGGACATTGGAGATTTCTACGTGGTGGTGAGAGAATCTGGCAGCAGCAAGTCCGCTATCGAGAAGGATCTCGTGTACAGCGAGAGGTCCTTTAAGATTCAGGACTTGCAGGATTCCGGCAACAAGTACGAGCTGTGCGTTCTCGCGAGGGACTCCGAGGGGAACGTGAAGAACTTTCGTAGCTCTCAGTGTCAGGTTTTGACGCAGAACGCGTTCGACTCGTCGGCGAGGTTCACGGTGAACGCGTTCCTGATCTTAATCGCTGTCTCCTTTGGCATTCTAGCGTGACGGCGGAGAGGAAAGAGCGACGTACTCGCGACATCGCGGAGGATCTTTCGCGAAAGTCTCACGATTGAATTGCGACAGAATCGATGTCTGTACATAGATCGTGGCTGTACATAGGTTGTAACTAATCAGTTCGTATCGCGAGGGCGTCGAACGTCGTGTATTTATTTTTGTACAATATACCGCTGAACGATTCCAACAAATTCATCCTTTTTTTTCTTTTTACCAAGCTACAGGACAAGACAGGAAGAAAACGTTTATTCGTGAAAGATTTGTATTTCCATTTGTCGAAAGATCGATCGGTAGGATCGAAACGAGGGACATAAAGATCGTCGAGTTAACGCGAGGTTTTTATACGGCTGGAAGGTCGAGACGATTAGCTGACAATTTGTCTTAATAAGTTTGGTCGGCTAATCCCACGAGCTTGATTCCTCCTGGTTGTTAATAAAGGCGTTTCTCTCGCAGACCCTGTTGAAAAAGTTCTCAAGGAAGTCAGCGGGCTCGCGAGCCGCGCGAGCACCCAGATGATTTCATTATTCCCCACTTTATAATTAGCATCCACGCACGGTTATCCCGGAGGAAGAGGAACGGCTCTGGGGGCTTTCTAATGAGCCCGAAGTCCCGTGGAAGTTGTCGCTTCCGCAAAACGACCCACGGGTTAGATTAATGGCTTTACCGTCGATCACGGTCATCCACGCGACACGTTCCAATTCACTTCCTGTATAGACGATTATTCCACGTCTACTAGAGATATGGAAAAATTTTGAACGGGGTACAGAGGAGGATCTAGCCAGTCTCTGTTTCGTTGACGATTAACGGGACTTGGAATCGGCGAACACGCGCTGCGCAAGATCGTTATCACCTGTGAGCAAAGAAGAAAGACAACCTATCCTTTGGAACATTCGTTCTTCTGCAAAAAACTGTGTACTGTAATACCCGTTCGAGTTGATCGATCCCGGCTAAAAATGTAACGCCCAGCGATCGGTAAAGGGAATAAGCAATAGACGAAACAGAGTGGTTAAATGTTGTTATTTGCGATGTTAACGTAAGATAATATGGATCGGCGATAGCATGTTACCGGAAATGTTGCAGCCTTTCGTGCGATCGCCTTAATTATCGAATTTTTTCGAGGCAGTCGCCGAGGAAAGAGTCCAATTAGCATCGAACCGTGGCTGGGTCGTTACGAAGCCGAACGATTTCTCGTCGCGAGCGCAATCCCAATCGATGCTGCTCGTTACGAAATCCTTTGGACACTTTCACCTGGAGGCCTGGCTATGGCGTGGCTCGTCCAGGTA
>NW_017100187.1:1907512-1961650 GCF_001263275.1 Habropoda laboriosa | reverse complement strand
GCACGAACCGCCACGAAGCGGCGCACACAGAGCGTGTGTCTACGAGAGGCAGACATCCGTTTGTCTGGCCTCGGCCCGGCCATAAGGCCCCAAGGCTGTTTTACGCGAATAAATTTATGCGAGTCCCTTCCTCGCTCAGCTCGAGCCGTGCCGAGTTTCGTTGACCCGACACATTTCACCGGGCTTTCTCGTCGCTAATAACATAAGTAATTACCGATCGACGGTCTTTGTCCGGCCAGGCGGACTGATTTTCAATTGCAGATTCCGGTTCGCGCCGCGCCGTTTCGTACTCGCGAGAGCAACACCGAGTTAGCTGTTATAAATAGAATGGAAAAAATGAGCAGCGAGTGGAAGATTTAACGCGGTAAACAGACGACCAGTTCTCCGAGTCGAACGCATTTACATAGTCCACTTTGGGCAGTGATTCACAGCCCAGATCCATGTAAGGCCCGGCGTCTCTTGGCTGCACGCCTACGGCCAGACGTAGACACGTCGAGAGATAAAAAGGCGATCGGAGGACCGAAAAGGCGAGGAGCTGCAACTATCGGCTGCGAAATATCGGAGCGTCGATCGGGCCCAAAATACAGAGAGCTCGTTAATTCCCCTGCAGCAAGCTCCTCGCGTCGACTACCACTCTCCTCGTGGGAGAAAAGAGGGATCTCTCGAGGATCGTCCCCATCGATCTTCCCGCGTCGATCGATCCGCAAAGCAATTAGGGCGAAACTCACGCAGCTCTGACGGACTGAATTACGAGAGTTTGCAATTTTTATTACTTTCCAAAATTCCTAGCAGTCGGTGGACCTTTAATTGCTCGTTATGCTCGATGCAAAGTAGCGTTTCTGTAGCGTAATCTAATTGTACGAATTTCATAATTTAGATGGATATTTCCAACGACCTTTGAATTCGATAAGAAAAAGAAAAAAAACCGTAAGCGTCTTGAAATATTTTCCTATATGTTTGGAAGACTTTGGAATTTTCGTTGAAATATTTTCCGCTTTCTCGCAATTTCTCAAGAGTTACTTCTGTTCTCGTTCCTTATTTCGGTCCTGTGCAACGAAAGGGTACCTGCTGCACACACGATCGGACGGATCTCACGTGCGCGCCGTTAAAAAGATGTTGCCCCGTTCCGCGTCGACGTCCGGCTGCGCGCGGGGCCCGGTCTGTATAGGTGCACGGTTCGAACTCTCCCGCCAGTGGCAGGGCCCGTCAGTGTCTCTCGCGTTCTCGCACGGGGAACATCGTCTCCTCTTCGATCGCGTCCTCGCGGCCTTTCACCACGTTTCTCCCCTCCCCTTTCGTCGTGCGACGTGTCCGCGAACAAAGTAGCAAAAGTCCCAGAAATCCGACTAAATGAGAGTTTTCCGCGGTTAGACCCGTCCGTACTCCGTTCTTCCTTACCTTTTCTCCTCTTCCTTCTCCTCCCCTCTTCGTCCCCCTGCAATAGACACTTTCGGAGTATCTCTACTCGAAGGTTGGATCGAATAAGTGGAAATGGAGTCGGGATCGTGGAGACTGCTATCGTGCTGGATATTTATCCTTGGAGCGGTGCAGGCAAACGGTGAGCATAGTACAGTGCCGGTAGAGAGAAGGAGAGAGACGGCGATTATTCTCCGGAGAAAGAAGACGTGTCCTGAATTTGAAAGTGCTCGTAACGTCACGTGGACAGTGGATGCGTGGCTCAAGGCCGATAGCCGTTCACTCGTCCGTTGTATTCGTTTTACGCCTAGATCGATAGCTATCTCTCTGTCTATCCCCGTTCTTCCTTCACCATTATGCGAACCCGTCGGTATAACGTAGCAGTCGACGCCTATGATGATTAGGGTAATTGTACTATTTTGTTAGGCGGACGACGGAAATGTTGCATAAAGCGAGAAGCATATTTTCGAGCCAGGGATAATTATTTATCGCGCCCGTTGCTTTGTACCTTTTAGTTTGCTCCGTAGACATCGCTGATCAAACGATGAATTTTCCCACTGCATCGGCAATTAACCTGGCTTTCGCGAAACGGAAATATGCCGGTGAATTGAGTAAGAATGTTAATAATAATACACGATAGACTCGAAACTCCCGTGATTTACGCGCGAACAATAAAGTTTCCCGATGAATCACGCAATCCCCCTGCCTGTGTACACACATCTACACTCTCTTCTCATTGCCCGTGGCCTGTGGCGTTACGTATTTACCAGTCGTCCACGGCGAAAGTAAGTGTTTTTCCCCGGCGTGGTTATCGGGAAAAATATGCTCGCCTGTCCGTACTTGGGCCGTTAAAAGATTCAGGGAGGATGGGTTTTTGCGCAATAAACGAGTAATTCGTTTCTTCGAGTTAATTCCTGCGCGTAAGCTTAATGGGCCGTATCGTCTGGGTTGATCGATTTTCTTCCTCGTTTCTCCCGCGGATTCTCGGTCGGTCACTCTCGATGGAAACTGATTATCCAGCCACGGCTGGACCGGTGTAACGAGCAAAAGACTCTGCAGAATGCCCGACGCGAGGGAATCCTTTCTTTCTGTCGCGGGAAGAAAGGGAACGCGTGGAGGAAAGTGATTTTCCACGCTTCGAGTCGCGTTCCAACTCCGTGCCTCTCTGCTGCTGCAGATTTAACCAATTCTTTTTCGACGAATCCCGAGACTCGCAGGGTCGTTCACCTTTCCGTGCCTTTCGTATTCCTCTCTCTTGTCTCCGGCTGCTTCGGATTCGCGGCACGTGGCCTCCGATCGAGCAGATTTTTCAGAGACACCGATTCCGATAGCCTCCCTTGTGGTCGATACCTCACCAGGAGGAAATGAAAACGCTGAGATGGGAACGCGTTCAATCAGCGGCTAAATCGAGTCGTCCGATTAAAATAAAGTGGCCAGGCCGCAGCGGTTCGTGTGGCGTGATGAAATAGTAATCGTCGCGGTTTCGCGGCGCGGCGAAAAATCTCGCGAGCCATCGCGAGCACAGCATCCCGTGGGTTTCGCGATCGGCTGAAACACGTGGCGAGGAATGAGGGACGATCAGTGGCGTAGCTGTGGAACAAGAAACCCTCAGCTCTCGAGGAGTGATCGGCAGCTACGCGACGGTACAACTTGTCAATGACCCCTCTTACGGTGGAGATGAAGAGACGGATGGTAGCGCGAGTGACAGAGAAACCGAGGTCGCGGTTGATTTAATTGCACGACAGCGGTTCGCGATCGTGCGCTCGCCTTGTATGCGAAACGAGGATTCGCGGAAAAGTGAATCGAGTGGGTGTTGCCCGGTGTCGTATGCGAAGCGAACGCTTCCAACGCCCTCCACAAACACCTCCGCTGTCCCTGGAAGACCCGGCCGTATCAGTCACGTAACATCCGCCACATAACCAAATACAAAAGGCGAGAGATGGAAGGAGTTGAGGAGAAAAAGGGAATAAAAGGAGGCGAAAGAAAGGGAGAAGATGGGATAAAGTGGCGGCCCTGGAGGAGGAGAATGCGAGAGGAGACGGTGGGAGTGAGAGTGGGAGTGAGGAATCGGCTGGGAGAGGCCATAGGAAAACCGGTTGCCAATCTGCAGAGAGAAAGAGAGATAGAGGAGAAAAGGGTAAAAAGGCCGACACTCCGGTTTTCAGCAAACCGATCCACCGTCCGATCGATTTTCATCGATTTTTGCTCGCGGGACCACCGTGGAGGTCGGGGCAGAAAATAAATGCGCAGGGGGGAAGAACCGGTGGAGGAGAATATACAAAGGCTGCGAGGCAGGCGGTGGAAGGAAAAGTAGAAGCGAAGAGGATCGTAAAAGCGGCTGCTTTAGGTTCAAAATGTCCTAGACGTTCCTGTCGGCGATCCAGTTTGAAATGGAAACGACCTCCGAGGACTCTGGATCTCCTTAGAAGGTCTAGACGTCGGAAGATTGATCGTTTCTCCTCGGCTAATAGCTTCGATTAGGCGTTTCTCGTAAATTGTTATTGTCAGTCTCTTTCTGCTTATCAGCGGTTAATCACCTCCATGGGAGAAATGTACGATTATCGAGATTACGTTGTTCTGGCGTGGTCGTTGTAGCGGATCCGCTTTTTTCCACGACGAGAATCTTTGGCCAGTTTTTCCAGAGGCGCAGGGACTGGGTCTTGGCTGTTGGACGATCCTCCGTCGCTTCTCGTACGATTTTCCTCCTCTCCTTGTTCTCGCGGAAATTACCATTTAGGAAGGATAGCGGTTCTGGACGAAAAATTTGTACAGTTACCGCGGCTCGTTCTACGAAGAAGATGGAGGAGGAGGAGGAAATGATCACCGAGAGGATCGTGAACTTTGACACGGAATCCTTTACTCTTGGCCGTGCATGAATGGTGATCCGTTGATGGAAGAAACGTGCCATCCATTCTTCGTCGCTTCTTTAACATTCCACGCCACGCTGACTACGTTATTCCCTCGTAAACGTTATTCACCGTGGAAAGTTTTTCCACTAAAAGCCACCCGTTACCTTCTCAAACGCTCTAAGCTCTAACGTGCTCCTTAACCAAATCGAAGAAAAGAGCGTTCGATAGAGCTTTCTCAGCCGTGTCTAAATTCGCTCGATAATACCGCAGGCGTGATCGAAAGATAATAAGAAAGGAAGACTCTCTCTCTCTCTCTCTCTCTCTCTAAATGTAAAATACGATTTTGCGGAACAGATAGCTCGGAGCGCAGCTCGACGGCGATAGCATTGGTGACCTCTTCTCGCGGTAGATTTCTGCGTCTCTGTAGTTCACGCGGCTGTCCCTCCAGCCAAATATGGCGGATACCGGTCGAACCACTCGCGGTGCACGCGTGTCGTGTCACCGCGGTGGCTGCGTGGGCACGCGCAAAACTGTGCGTGTGGAGACGAAGAACAGACAGGAGCACCCACGGGCGAATTCCTGCCGTTCGACCATCGTCCCTCCGCGCCGTATAAGCGTCACGATACCAGAGGTTCGCCGTAAAAATCGCTCAGCGCTACTTCGCCTCCGTTTCAGGGAGGCAATATCTTCTTGCCTATTCCCATACGCGACGATTGACACGTAAAGAACACGCTCTGGCGATACTTTACGCCTCCGTGTCTCTCCCACCGGTCTCCTTAGATGGACTTTCGCGAATACAAGTATGATTCATTACGGGTAATTGTGTCAAAATGATTCTTCCTGACGTTCTCGTTTGCCGTTTGATCCGCGGTAAGGCGAGTTCGGTAGTTCAGCTCGAAGGATTTCCACCTACCGGATCTACGCATCTGGGACGTAATTTCAAGCTGGTCTCGCGTCGCGTCCACGGAGTAGCAATTGTCGAGAAATGGAGTGTAATCAAGCCGGCGAGGTTTCGACGACCGCCCAGTCCTGTCTGTCGCCGTTTTTCGAATAATTGTCTTCGCCGTCGATCTGTCCCATTACCGGTGGCCGATCTCGCTCGTAAACCTTCGCAACCACTCGTTTTCACGATTGGTAATGACGGTACGAATGCTTAGACCACTGCTTCATTATTCGATCCGAGCACACTCCTTTCGATCATTAATCTTCCCGCGACTCTTTCTCGATAGTCCCGTAATTCGTGAAAGTCGCGCAGTCATTCGGAATTCATTAACAAAGACGCTGCTTTCCATTCAGCAAACTGTAGAAGCCGCCCCGTGCGTTCGATCGGAGAAAGAACGCGACTGAAAAGGTGACAGCGCAGAGGGAAAAAACGGAAAAGTTGGTTGCTTGGTCGGAAATTGATTCTTCAATAGGTGGAAAAGGAGACGTTGGAATTCTCCGCGACAAGGGAAGAACCGACGGTTACAGTAATCGAGGAAACATTAATAAATTGGATTTCACGGTGAAATTCAAGATTAACGAATGCTAACGAACGTAATTATTACGGCGGCGGTTCGAGAGGAAGTGGCATAACCACGCAATGGGCAATATCTTAACGAGATACCAGGGTAGACGCGGTGGCGAAAATTGTTGCCGCGCAAAAAGGGGATAAAGAGGAAAAATACGTGTCGGAGGATTTCCTCGATCAGATTAGGAGCAGCTGGAACACAGGTCGTAAAGTAACGGCAATGAAAACGGCCGGTTAACCAATCCTATCGTTTCCAATCGAACGAACCAGGGAACCCTTTCACCGATTCTCCAAACGGCCAAATTCTTCCGATACTCTTTTCACTTTTCCACTATTCACGCTATTTACTCGAATTTACGGCCGGCAATTAGCTGACTCTTGGAGAGAGGGGGTGGGGAAAGTGAACTGCGAGTAGGAGACCGTAGGTATCGAAGGTTTGCAGTTTACAAGCGGTGCATTTGTAAGGATTAAAAAGGCGTCTTCTGCAGGGAAGCGTGTCGAGTATGCGCCGCCACGCGTTCGCGAGCGAGCGAGCTGGATCGCGCGTATAGGTTCCCAGACGAGCATCGTTCGTGCGTGTCTCTCGCGGAGAGACGGGGTCTGTATCAGAAAATTCCAGTGTTCTCTGCCGATGATCGTTACCTCTCCTATCGAACGCCATAAATCTGCCCCTCGCTCGCTCTCGCACGCCTCACCGGCAACGTTTACGCGTACACCGCAATAATTGCACGTTATGGTCGACGGTGAAGACACGGTTGAAATTAAAACCGAATTAACTTTTTAGTTTTGATAAAAGCTCGCCCGATCCGTGGAATTTGAAAAGGGACAACTTCCCCGATCTATTTAACAGTGGAATAATTGGAAAGAGAACGCGAGAGTCCGAGAACGAAGGAGGTAAGGACGGACTCGAGGAAACAATTAAATCCCTGGATCAGATAAGCACGCGAGTATCCTCTGGAAAATGTATTCCGTGGCTCGGGTCGGGAGCTACAAAGTCTGGATAATAAAGCGTGCCGGAAGTCGCCTGAAGATAGATCCACTCTGATTCGATATCTCGAGGATGACAGTGCACGAGGAAGTCTCTTTGAACGACAAAAGGATGTATCCTGGAATAAGTTGGTGGACCGTGGAAAAAAGTCTACGTTTCTTAGCGATATATCTCGATCGAAATTAGTAATTTCTCTTTCTATCGGTGGACGAAGAAATGAAAGAAAGGAGAAAAAGGAGATTCCGTTACGCGTCGGCGGTAATTAAGAGGGAACAGCCTAAAAGAATACCGTAGAAATAATCAGCTCGTTACGTTTTCGCGTATAATGGCCGAGAAGAATGCGGGACCGAAAGAAGTGGCCACGTAACGACGCGTGTGAACGTTTTACGCACCAGCGATCCGAGGCGTGAAATTGTTTAAATAATCGGCCGCGGGATATTACCGAAAACGCGCGGTAACGGTAATCGGTACCATCCGCTTACCAAAGCGCATAATTCGTGCACGGATCGCAGCCCGTGATAAATTATTCATTCTGCATTTGGCGCGATGCACCTTGCTCCTTGTGTTTCGTGACTGGCCACGATCGATCTCGTTTGCATCCTTGTCCCTTCGATCTCCGAATCAACGGGACGTGGAACAGCGTGGAAAATAGTGAAATAGCGAAAAGTGGTTCTTGCACGTAGTCGAAAAAGGATTGAAGAGAAATTCATTTCCCTGGGATTTCGTCGATCCGAGTTGCTTGGGTATGCGACACACGAGCGATCGCTTCCGCGCAATCGATTACGCGCGACAGAGTCGACCGGTAGCGGCGATAGAAACGACAGACAGCGCAGCACCGAATTCCAAAGGCGAGAACCTCGCTTCTAAAGGCAATCCTTTTCCACCGATTTCTTCACCGAGTTCGAACAAGACAGGAAAAATCTATCCGCTCCCGGCGTACCGATTACATTATCGCCCACCTCGACGATTCAACGCGTTGCTAGAGATTCCCGCCTTGGAGCACAATTTAATCACACCGGCTGATGCTCGACGGATAATAGGGTAGAAACATGTGGCGAAGATCGGCTGAGAGTAACTTTGTGTAGATCTGCTTGCAGAATCTATTTAACGATTCGTTCCGTGAAAAATGGAGGAATCACTTGTTTATGGATAATGCACTGTTTGCTATTTTCGGTTACTGCTCGCGTAAAAAATGCCGCGGTAATCACGGAGTTTGGGGTGGAAAGATCGGAGAGGAAGATAGAGATGATATCGATCTCAACCGCGGTCCTATCGACGGAATCGTAGACCGCTAATGATCGTTGATGATCAGTGATTTACCGCTCGAGTGTGTATACCGGCGTGGCCAAAGGAACCGGAATGAAATCACCGTTACCGAGTCCGCTCCTCTTTTATCACTCTCGCGGCCAACCTGCCTCGCATCGATTACGAACTTTCGATCCTGTTACGCAGTCGTGGAACGCTCCGCGCGTTCTGCTCGCCGCCTCTGGCATTCCTCTCGTAATTTTCACTTGGTCTCTTCACCTTCGCGTATTTCTCAAATTGCCCGTTTCGCCTCGAATATCTTTTCTTTCTCTCGTCGAAAGGTATATAGGGAAGAATTGCAGCACATGTGTGGCGCAGATGTGAAATCGCCTTAACGGAGAAGAAAATTCATCTTCTTCCCAGCTGTTGCATTGTCAGAGGGAGAAAATAATTCTTAGCGGCGCGTGGAGATCGAGTAATTGAATTATGTAGCGAGGCGGCGTTTGAATTAGCGTCTACGGCCGCGAGAGGAACGCGAGTGGCGAATTTATTTGCATAACTGCGAAAACGTAGGCGGCCGTTTAATTAACGTCCCGCGGTAACGAGGGTCTTCCACTGTGCTCCCTGGAAATTGTCGCAATTAATATCGCACGTTCTCTAATTACCAACCGATGTAACGTATCGTGTAACGATTAACGGCCCTCCCGCTTCTTCCACAACTTCTCTCCTCCTTTCGAAACGGATACACCAGATGACGATTGAATTTTAAGTCCGTCCATCTCTGGAAACTCGCCCACCGCTGTCGGTAGACTGCGGTAGTCTAACTGTACCCTCGAAAGCGTATCGATTTACGAGCGTTGCACTTTGCCAGTAGAAACCGGAAGTCGTAAAAACCTCGAAGAAACGACTGTTGCGCCTGTGGTGTAGAGAAACGATATCAATGTCTCGTATCCGATCTGGCGAGGATCGCCTATGGTGAACACGATGTCTCCAAAACTGATTTCTCGACTGCTCTAAAGACCGGCGGGGGGGTTGGAACCCCATGCTGGGCCACCGCACAGTTCCCGCCAATAGCTACGCGATAACGATCGTTATTATTCGAGGCGGCACGACGGCGAAAGGGGGAATTGATTCAACGGTTAATTCGTCGTCGGTGAAATGGAAACAACGTTAGAACGTTCCTAATTGCAAGGTGCGATCGATTCTCTCACGGTAATCGCTCTAGTTGTACTACTATAGGAGAGGACACGCCTACGTAGAGCGCTTCCTGCTTGGACCGATTCTGAACACCGGTGCGTTTATCGGCCGGTTTAATTGCCACAGGCAGAAATTTCCGAGCGTTCTCGTTCCTTACGATGCCAGAGATTAACAGTCTCTCTGCCCTTCTCCAGACGAGCCTCTGTACAGTTAACGCCGCGTGGACGACGAACCGCGAATGCTAATCGCGTCGCACCGGATTTCCACCCTTCCGCGTCCACGCGGGTCGAATGCGACGTACTTGATTGAAAAAAGACGTACGCAATTAAAGATCGTTTGTTAAAACCGAGGATGGAGAAATAGGGCTACTTAAGATGGGCTTGTTTACGCTCTCTGTACCCCCGGGTGTAGCCCTTTTCACGGGCGGAAACGAGACAGAAAACCGGAAGAAACAGGATACCACGCGAATCCGGGGAAAAGCATTACCGACCAAAGCATCGAACACCTTCTATCGACAGTGAAACCGGTCACCGATCCGGTCTCTCGCGTGTTGCCTGGCGAAACACGAGGGATAAAATAAGAGGAATAAGAGGTCAGAGACCCCTTCGAAGATGTACGAATCCGGCTGGAGATCGCCGCGTTATCCACGCTGGATCTCGAATCGAAATAAAGATCGTCCACATGCTGATACCGGCCGCTGAGTCACGATGAGCATGGTATCCGTTGCTGTTCGTGTGCGTTGGAACGATACAGAGAGGCGGCAATGCTCGAAGGAATAATCGAATCTTAGGTGTGGACGAGTAGATGTTAATCTTCTGGCAGAGGGCTAAGGAGAGGTAGGTGGACCAAGGTGAAGGAGGAGCGAGGAGAGACACGGAGAACGGAATTCTCGGAGGCGATGCGTGCTTCTCGGATCTAATGGCGGAAAGGAGCGCAAACAGGAAGGAATCGCGGGGAATAATAAGGGAGAAAGGGTCCAAGGGTCACGTAGCCTCTGGAGAGTGGTTCGCGGAACGAGCAGGTCCGATGGAAAAAGGAGAAAGAAAACTGACGACATCATTTAGGAAGAAGAAGATGGAAGCGGGAAGAGTCTGTCGAGAAAGTGAAGAAGCGTACAGGACGAGGAACCAAAGGGGGGAACAGTCTGGCTTGTGGAAGTGTGTGCTCTCGGTGGCTTGTAAAGAGGCTGCAGCGGCGGGGCAAAAACGTAGCGGACGTCGAAAATGAGAAAAAGGAAAGGAGGGGAAAGAGGAACGGGACGAAAGGAGGAGAAGAAGTTTAAGGTCACGGACCCCTGTACAGGTGGTTGTGGAGGCATTTTGAGCTCGCTAATGGAAAAGACGGACAGTACCGGGGGATATTTGAAAGTGACAGACGATATTATTAATCGTCGATATTGTTAATCCCCGACGTGGGGACTCTCTGTCACGATGCTCCGTCTAAGAAGCTTCCTCAACGGAGTGTTGATCGGATCGGAAGGTTTTAAACCGAGGTGATCGTCGGATGAACACGTTTCTGAAAGGTGTACGGCGCGTCGATCACGATGGAATTAGACGTCGATGAAGGGGGAGCGTGATGTTTCCTCCGAGATTCACGGCTTGAATCTATTCAATTATCCGTCTGCTCGTTTTCCCAAGGTGGATGCGCACGGAGGTAGTGCAAACCGGTGGTTTCGGTGGACCGCGAGGACGTTACCCGCGAACGGCGAAAGTATCTATCATCGAGTTCCGCGAATAAACAGGGACGAATAAGCCTGGCTATGCGTCGGAGCATCGCGAGAGTTTCCAAGGCCGAGACGTTTACGACTTTATGGGCCAATTACCGTGCAAGTTAGTTTGCGGCCACGTCCAACAGCTCGCCGCGCCGTCCTTCCTAGACGCGATACTTGTTAGATATTTCATTTCTCCTCTCTTCCACTTTTTGTCATTTTGTTCTCGTTCCAGTTCAGAGCAAAGTGAGATGCTCCGAGCAGTGGATGGAGGTTGACATCGTGAGGAGTAGTCCACAGGCGAGGATATATCTTCAACAGATGAAGGACTTTCCAGGTAAATCGTGAGATGTGGAAGCGGGAAACGAATGGATGTTACACGTGATCTTCGTTTACAGACGAAGCTTGCAAGCCACGGTTGAGCAACGGTGTCGCCACGTTCCGATTGCCGCTCCTCGAACAGGACATGCTGCGATGCGGTATCACCAGGGTCGTTAACAAAGTCACGGTAGGGCATAATTACCCGCTCTCCGCGAGGCCTACGCGACCGTTCGATCCCACTTGGACATTTTGCGGTGAAAGAGTCCTTCTCTTTCCTTAAGCCGATCGGTCTCTACGTGTATCGAACAAGCGCGGATATTCGCCGTTCAATTTCCTTCAGGTGAATCGTAACAAGTTTCGATGGAGTAAAAGCGAAGGTTGGAGAGGATCGAACGGACGCGTGGAGCCCGTGCACCGCGATAACCTGCCGGCGACTCGTCTCATTGTTTCCGCCCGATCCCATGGATTCGAGCTAAATTACAGCCGCGTAATGATACCACAGGGTCAGAAGGTGTACTTTCATCGGATAATAGTGGAGGAGCCCGCGGATTCCAACAAGCACACGTTCACCGTGAAGTGTGTTATCACCGAAGTCGTTGTGAAACCTGGAATCTTGATCGCGGCCAATCACACTGCCGTCCGAAGGAGCGTTCTTCCAGCAGGCTTTCAGGAACCTGAGTAAGCTCATCCCTCTCTCTACCCAAACATTCTCCATATTTATTCGACGTTGCAACCGTTTAACCGCAATTACCAGACAGCTGTTCGACTCGAGTTTTCAACCTGAAATAAGATCGCGATCGTACAGACGTAACGTTAGTTCTCGATTCACCGAGACTTAGGCCTGTTATTAATACGCCATTGACAAGCGTTCGTTCACCCTTTAATTGGAGCAAGACGGAGCTCTGCTCGTCTTTCGAATTATACCTCTCTGAATGATTCGTTCTAATTAGACTGGCTGAATAGGAGGTGTCGATACCATAAGGCGATCCTGTAACGGTGTGTGTGCGCGCGCGTGTAAGGAATAACGGGGCGAAAGAATTACGTCTAAACGAGGATGAGATCGGTCCACCAGGATTTGTTCCAACAAAAGCTCAAGTGTAATTTTAGCCTGGCGCACGTCGCGTTCCTCTCCGTTCCTTTTTCTGCCTCGTCGCTCACTTCGCTCATAAAGCTCACTTCGCCAGTCGTTCGTATTTCTTGGTTAAAAGAAACTTCTCGCGATCGAGAACGATTGAGTACGAAACTCACTTCTCTAGGCGACAATTTTCCCACGGACGTTCCTGTTCCCTGGCGCTAATTTATTGCCACTAATCGATCGTACGACATTTGGAAAATTGGACATTGGAAAATTCTTTCTCGATCTTGATAACTGTTTTCCGCTTCCACGAAATCGGTGGAATTGCACGCCAGGTGCGATCGGATGCGTTAGGATTATCTACGTAGGATCGAACAAGTGGAAAAAGAAGGCACGAAACGTTTAGATAGAAAGTTTATCGTCGTTCGCGTCTCCCGACTTCGGTACCGTTCGAGAAGATGCGCCGTACAGTTTTGCGGAAACGACCGATGACTCGACAGAAGACGGTAAGATTCGATGATTGTCGAAAGTAGCCCAGGCCGTATTCACGGTTCGATTAGCCGTTTTCCGTGTTGCGGCCGGTAAACAGGTTAATTTCGCCGCGGCTGTCAACGAAATCGCGTGGATCACCGTAATCTACCGGGGCACTGAAAAGTGCCGTTTTCCTCGCTGCTTTTTGCCCGGAAATTGCATTCGAACGCGTCTTCCGCGGGATCGATTGTTGCCACTTGCCAGATGGTCCCATCTGATTCCCCTCGCAATTTCACGATTTAGTGTGAAACTGCGTTTCTTGCGTCGAACCGAGATTTAACGCGCGCCTTTTGCTTCCTGTTCAGCGTGATCGACATCAGGGGAGAGATTTCCGAGTCTGCACCGGTACCGATATTGGGTGTCGGCGTTAGGCAAGGTGGCAATCTCGTCACTGGAGAACTGAACGTCAGTCCAGGAACACCGTTGCAGATGGAGATCTTTTTGGACAACGGCTCTGCCCCGGTTTACGGCCTTTTGGTCACTTACATGCTCGTCACAGACACGAAATCTCAAGAGGAGACGATCATTATCAACGGGTAATTCATACTCTATCTCGACAGTCGACACGATCGTCGAACCCAAAATTTGACCAATTTCCCTTCGATGTCAAGCTGTTCAGTGGACCCCTATCTCTTCGAGAACTTCAACACGGTGGACGGTGATTTCCTCACGGCGAAATTCCGCGCTTTCAAGTTCCCAGAAAGTACTTACGTTCAGTTTCGCGGTACCGTTAACGTCTGCCTGGACAAGTGCCAAGGGGTACGTAAATTCTCGCCAGTCACACTCTCTCCCGCTATCGACCAACGTCACGGGTGAATAATGTTACAGATCGAGTGTAGCAACGGTCAAATTGGATTCGGAAGAAAGAGGAGAGCCATCGACGTTTCCAACACGGATAAGAACAAGCTGTTCGAAGTGACCATGTCTGCTCTCATCAAGGTCGACTTCGAGGAAGATGCTGTGGTAGACAAAGGTAAATCGAGGATAGTAATTCCTTTGCTCCAGTTTCGCAGTCGTTCAACGACGATCGTTATGCTCCGTAGCTCTGTCCGAGTTGTACATCAGAAGGGGAAAGAACAGGACGAAAGCCAGAGCGGTGATCGCTGAAGAAGTGAGGGAACAGGCAGCTCCGACGACCATCAGGACAGAGGAGAGAGCTTTCATAGCGCAAGAAGTGAAGGAACAGTTCAAGTACAAGGTTACCGAGACGGAGATGAGCGGTTTTTTTTACAGCGCTCTTGCCCATCCTCCTTATCCCTCTTTGCCTTTGCAAATTCTTGTAGGATCCAAGAGAAACGTCGGTTGACGAGCGACTGTAAATAGAACGCAGCTTGAGAACCGGCGGAATGGACCGAATCTCTTAGCCGGATGTTAGTGTAATTCCTTTTTCCTTTCTGTGCACGGGGGGAGAAACCGATCGTGCATCCCCACTTTGTGTGATATCGATACATACACATACTTCGATCCGATCTTTCTGTTAATATTTTCCAAGATTTCTCACCGAGGTTCTTTCTTCTCTTTTCTTCTCTTTCCTTCTCTTTCCTTCTCCTTTTTTTCGACAGTCTCTTGGATAATGCTAACGGGAAGATGAATTATGGCCGTGAAAGCCTTAGAGATCCGAGGAGATACCGTGTAGGCATACTAATCGCGTTGCTTCGATTCTCAACAAATGTTCTCCGCTCCGCGACCGCCGAATTTTCACTCACAACCCGTTCGTAACCCGCGAATAATTCTTCTCTCGCGCGTTTATCAAGTCCGTGGATAAAACCGTAATGATCGAATGCTCAAATATTGTACCGCCGCGCCGCGAAGGAAATTGGCCTTTGCGAGCGGGGAACGCAGAGAAGAGACCTAGTCGCGCGACCAACTGTAACGTATACGCGATGTGACTTGAGGAACTTAGACAATTACGTGGTAATTAATTGCTGCTATAATCTCAATATAATTATAACGGAACAGCGCAAGTGTAAAATAACTCGTTGTCTCGCCTCCGGTGTTCTCGCCTTCGAGGCGTGTACCGTATTTTATAGAGTACATGGAGGAAGCGAGAGAAGGTTTTAATAAAGAAACAAGACGCGCAGAAAACGTACCAACTATCCATATACTTGGAATGTTCAATAATCATGTACACGTGAGAAACTCCTTATAAAAAATATATTCCTTTGGCTTTAAAATAATATCAGAGGGACCACGAACACTCGGTGATAATTTCACGATTGGGAGATCACAGGTGCTATCGTTCGTTACACGAAACGCTTTACATACGGAATATACCGTATTTACTTTCTGGGATGGGTGCGTTCAACGCCGCGGATAAACTCAGTCCCAATACCACTCTGGTGTCCACCGGATCGATCACACCGTCGTTCCAAAGTCTAGAAATTAAATTATACCAATTATCGGAAATTTGACGTGCAAGTGATAATTATAAAGTCACCTAGCGCTGCTGTAATACGGACTGCTCTCTTTCTCGAACTGTTCTAAGATTGGTCGCTTCAAACTCTCTTCCTCTTCCGCTGTCCACTGTCAAAACGGACGAGATTAATGTCAGCTTGGAATGAGATGAATCATAAAATCGGTACCTGTTTCCCGTCACGTTCGCGTTGCTGTTTGGTAATTTGGACCATCACACTGGCGGCCTGTTCTCCACCCATCACGGAGATTCTGGCGTTTGGCCAGGCATAGAGAAACCTCGGTGAATAAGATCGACCGCACATGCCTGCGTGAATAATGAATGAAACAGCGAATTCTAAAGGGTGTTTATTAAGCGCGAGGTATATACCGAAATATCCTGCTCCGTAAGCACCGCCGATCAGCACCGTAATTTTCGGTACTTGAGCGCAGGCCACCGCGGTCACCATTTTCGCTCCGTTCTTCGCGATGCCTCCAGCCTCCGCGTCCTTTCCCACCATAAAACCTACGATCAGTTTCACCGTGCTAAATGGCTCGTGAAAACGCTGGAATCTTAGTCAACGACGTACCTGTGACGTTCTGCAAGAAAACGAGCGGTATTTTTCTCTGAGCGCAGAGCTGCACAAAGTGTGCACCCTTTAGTGCGCTTTCCGAAAACAGCACGCCGTTATTCGCTATTATACCCACAGGGTAACCATAAATTCTCGCGAATCCAGTGACCAACGTCTCTCCGTACTGAGCTTTGAACTCTCGAAACCTCGAACCATCCACGATCCTCGCGATAACTTCCTTCGCGTCGAACGGTTTCTTCAAATTGGTCCCCACGATTCCGTAAATTTCATCTACAGCGTGCACAGGTATGTCCAAGTGTTTATCCAGGTTCACGTGCATCGGTCTCTGCCTGTTTAAATCCTTCACTATCTGACGAGCCGTGTACAAGGCGTGGGTGTCGTCGATGGCATAGTGATCGGTCACTCCAGATGTCCTGAAAGATTATACTTGCAATCCTGCTGATGGATCAGTGATGTATCTGTGATTTGTTCGTTCACGGATGAGTAATATCAGAATAGATGTTCACCAGAAGTGAGTAGTCACCCTGTATATACCGTGTAATTACCGACAATGAAGCGCCGCGCCGCCTAAATCCTCCGCGGAGACATCTTCGCCGGTCGAAGCTTTCACTAACGGTGGTCCAGCCAAGAAGATCGTGCCTTGATTGGCCACGATCACGTTTTCGTCCGCCATGGCTGGCACGTACGCTCCGCCTGTATCAATTGATCGAAACTGTCTCGAGAATAGTAATAGAGTAGAATGAGCGAACCATGGTCAGACCTGCAGTGCAGCTTCCCATGATTACAGCGATCTGTGCGATTCCCTTTGCACTCATGTTCGCTTGGTTATAGAAGCTTCTACCAAAATGCCATTTATCTGCAAATACCTCAGCTTGCTTTGATAAATTCGCGCCTCCACTGTCCACTAAATATATGCACGGTAGGTGATTCTCTTCGGCGATTTCTTGGGCTCTTACTTGCTTCTTCACAGTGATCGGGTAGTAAGTGCCACCTTTCACTGTTGCGTCGTTCGCAATTATCACGCATTCCGTTCTGTAAATAGGTTAGGGTCCATTCTGTACTTTATTATTTTGTTTTTTCATTTTTCTTGTACTTACCCTTCTACTCTACCAATGCCAGTGATAATTCCACCAGCTGGTACTTCCTCTTTGTCGTACAATTCGTAACCAGCTAGTTGCGAAAATTCGAGGAAAGGAGACGTTGGATCGAGAAGGGCGTTAATTCTAACTCGTGGCAAGAGTTTTCCCTTCTTCGTATGCCTTTCTCTCGCCTTTTGTCCTCCACCTTCTACAATTTTCTCAACAGTCTTTTTCAAATTGTCTACGGCCACTTTCATTTGTACGTAGTTTTCCTGCAAATTTTTTTCAACGTTAGTCGACGAATTTTTCGGAACGTACAAGTATAGACTATGCTTGTAATATTCGTAATACGCGCCCAGTTTATCGTGCGTCGATGGTGTCGCCGTTCGAACGCATTCAAATAAAAAGTTTCAACATATCTTGCTCCAGTGATAAGCGAAAAGGTCAAGAGATCGATATTGTAACGTCTTTCGTATGCGTATCGGAACAACAAGTTAATATGTTGATCAGAAGTCAACTCAAAGATGAATTAATTTCAAGAGCCTTTGTTTCGTGAATTAAACACGTGTGTGTATATACATTAGTATCGTTCTAACCTGATACTCAGCTGACTGGGTGTCTTGTTCGCTGCCGATAATAGTAGCTTCATTGTGAAACGCCTTTCTAACGCGACACAAGTTTCTCGTCAAGATATTTCCTTTTCTCAGCATCTTTCTCTTTCACTAAATCTTCGACAATTATTTACTACTGTACGTACGTATTACTTGCTATGTTCTCACTCTTTCAACGCGTGCCTCCCGGCGATTACAACCACACACGAAGTGTAGGATAGATTGTACGTCTTATGATATTCTGCATCACAGAACTGAAATACCGACCTCCTGAAAAAGTCGTAGTTTCACTGCGCATTCTGCGATACGCATGAACGCAGTAAAAGTTAAAAAGTGAATAATAACGTAAACTCAATTATTGACACGAGGGATCTTAATTTTTAATATAAATCGACTCAAGATTTCATGTAAAATTATCATAAAATTCAACGTCACAAATATATGTACCTATTATAACCTAAAACGTTTCACATTTTTTATCCTGTTCCGATACCTATTTCCTCTATCCCCCTCTTTTGTACCAAGCCTATTTTACGCATTGTATAATTGTCCTTTTAAAACATTAAAAGTTTAATTAACAAAGCTGTTAATCTAATGAGTAACTTTAACACGCTGTTCGTAGAATGATTCATACTACAGTAATGAGTAAGACAAGGAAAGAGATAGAGAGAAACAAGGAAAGCAATACTTCAATGAGTTAGACAAGGAAAAAGATAGGGAAGATAAGGATAGCAATAGTACCGTGCGGTAGACAAGGAAAGGAATAGGGATAGACAAGGACAGAAAATTTGAAATTCAAAACTAACGCCATCTCGCGTTGAGTGACGCGAACTACGATTTTTTAACAGGATTACAGGATATAAACAGAGGTATTAGACAAGGAAAGCACCAGTGTGCGACAAGGATAGAGAGAGAGAACGCTTCCTATTGGCTGGCGGGCACCCAAGCTCGACCAATCACGAGCTAAACCAAGTCCGTCGGTGAAAAATCATTAATACCTCATTGATTACGATGATTCTGTGAACTTTTAAAATTGAAGAATGAAGTATGGATCTTCAGCAACTTTCACATATAGTTTTTAGTGCTCTAAAACCTTTCAATAATTAGTTATTAATAATTTTAGTAAGTGATGTCTGGAACGATACCGCGTACCGTCAATCGCCTTTGCGGTTTTTCAATAATTTCATAGCTTTTTTCTAAATTCGTATGCAACTAACTGTATGCGTTTGAAAGGCAATTCCTTTAACTACATTCTCATGTAATTTCTATTCACATATTCCGGTTAGTTTAGGAGTTATTAAATATTATTTGAGAGTTTCTCAATACATCGCACTCGTGCATAGTTAACTGTTGTGAACAATTGCTAATATCTATTAAACCACACCGCTTACGTACACCAAACTAACTGTAGAATATAAAGAAAAGTCCATTCTACATTTCACATGCTTAAAAGTCTACAATTTGTTACGAGTTTCGATTGAAATAACGAAAATGTGCAACGCTTGAATACGGCGGGTGCAATAGCTTTACGGTTGTTCAATAATTTCACAGCTTTCTACTAAATTCTCATGCAACTAACTATATTCATCAGAAAGTTAATTCCTTTGGCTACATTCTTCTATAATTTTTATCATCAGAACCCTTGTAGTTTCATTGTTATTTAACATTCTTTAGGTGAGCTCATTCATTCTTTACACACGTTGCATTCAAGCGTACCACATTTTCGTTATTTCAATAGAATTGCGTGATAAATTATGCACTTTCAAGAATGTATAATGTAGAATGGGCTTTTATCTATATTCTGCAATTAGTTTGGTAGCTGTAAGTTGTATTATTTAATAGATATTAGCAATTGTTTGTAACAGTTCACTATACTCACGTACGATGTATAGAGAACACTCTCATGTAATATTTAATAACTCCTGAACTAAACGGAGTATATTAATAAAAATTACAGAAGAATATAGCCAAAGGAATTACCTTTCTGATGCATACAGTAACGTGCATGAGAATTTAGTAGAAAGCTGTGAAATTATTGAAGAACCGTAAAGTTATTGCGTTCGCCGTATTCAAGCTTTACACATTTTCGTTATTTCAATCGAAATGCGTAACAAATTGTAGACTTTTAAGCATGTGGAATGTAGAATGGACTTTTCTTTATATTCTGCAATTAGTTCGGTGTACGTAAGCGGTGTGGTTTAATAGATATTAGCAATTGTTCACAACAGTTGACCATGCACGAGTACGATGTACTGAGATCACTCTCAAATAATGTTTAATAACTCCTAAACTAAATGGAATATGTGAGTAAAAGTTATATGAGAATTTAGCTAAAGGAATTGCCTTTCAAACGCGTACAGTTAGTTGCATACGAATTTAGAAGAAAGCTATGAAATTATTGAAAAACCGTAAAGGCGATTGACGGTTCGCGGTATCGTTCACGACATCACGTACTAAAATTATTAATAACTAATTATTGAAATGGTCCAGGGAACTAAAAAGTATATGTAAAAGTTGCTGAAGGTCCACTCTTCATTCTTCAATTCTAAAAGTTCACGAAATCATCGTAATTAATGAGATATTGATGATTTTTCACCGACCGATTTGGTTTAGCCCGTGATTGGTGGAGCTTAGGTGCCCGCCAGCCAATAGGAAACGTTCTCTCTCTATCCTTGTCACACACTAGTGCTCTCCTTGTCTAACACTTCTGTTTGTATTCTGTATTCCTATTGAAAAGTGTTAGGTCGCGTCATCAACCACAAGATGGCGTTAGTATCGCCCTCGAGTTTTTCTGTCGTTGTCCCTCCCTATTTCTTTCCTTGTTTAACTCGTTTTCCCAGCTCCATTCTTTTCTTCCCTATTCGTCTCTTTGTCCAACTCGTTTGTAACAGAAAACAAGACTGATATTAAAATATGCGATAAATTAAAAGTACAAAGTGCAATATTCACTTGTTTGTATTGCACATTGCGCGATTTCATTTTCTTTCGTGTAACAAGTTGCAATGCTATCTCAACGAAGTTATTTGCATTTCAATGTTTACAGTTTGGCGGGAATAATAGCAATCAAGAAAATTGCGAAACAAAAGATAAACTGTATTTCCAACTTATTTTTTTCAGAACGGAATACGAATTTAATATTACTTATCGGTGGCCGTTTAAACTAAATCTTTCATTTTGCAATATATTATTTTACAATCTGAATGTTAAATGAAGTAGTATGGAAAATATATTGATTGCTTCATGTTTTGCTCTGTAGATGGCGTAGTATACTCTTGATAGATGTCACTGTAACTGCTTTGTTGCATTCGTTTTGTGTTGCATCGGTGGGACGTTTGGAAGGAAGGAGGAATTTATGATTATTTTGATAATCGCAAACGAATAATTGACGTGTCTCTATTAACGAGTAGCTGACAGTAATTGTTGTAGAAGTAAGGAACCTGAAGTAGTCGTAGATTAAGTCTGAGTAAGCCTTCAATCCTTACAAAATGCCGGACATATCCAGTATATCCCATTACCCTTTAAAGGTAAATATTATTCAAATGACATTTACATTTTCCATTTTCTGAGATAATTTCACTCTGAAACTATTTATCCTTTTTTCTAAAGTACAATACGTTGCACGTCTTATTTGTTACGTTTTATTTCGCTTTCTTATCGCTTTTTCCTTGGCGCGTTTGCGTGCGAGTATTTTCGTCCGATATTTAATGTGACCGATTATGAGAACAGATGTCAGATAATCCCTCTAAAACCGTAATTATATTTCATGGCGGCTTTAACGTAGTTCTTTCAACGATGCATGTTCTCTAATGAATAAAGTACAATTATATAAGGGGCACGGGAATGAAACAATCCCATAACCTGTTTGACAAGTTTCTCGTATTATCCAGGCGGTTTCTACGTAACTGTAATTGAATTTTCGAGAATCTCTGTTACATAGAAATTTATTCATCTTACATTTTGAGATCATGTTTTATGATCTTATCGGATTTTTTCAGGTGATATTTGCAATTCATTTAGTGCTAGTAACATGGTAAGAATCAATTTTTTGTTTACTCTATACTAACTTGCATCTTAGATGTACAATAAACACTGTTATATGTTGAATGTTACCTCTGTATTACATAGTTGAACATACATTTTTAGGGGTATTCAGGGATATTGGTGCCCCAAGTCTGTAATGTTTTACAATTTTCTTTTCTTCGTTTGTTTAATGTGGGCTATTCACAATATCGAATCAGACGAACCTCTACAATTTGTAAGCTATCGGCCATTGATAAATATAGCGTCAAGTTTGTTTGTCTTGTATTTGTAATAGAATTATATATTCTAGGCACTATTTATAAACATACTGTCCATATTTTTTGACATTATAACATTAGCAGTCTACTTTCCGACAACCTGTAAGTTGGTGATACCGTTGAATTTAAAACTAACATCTAAAGATCGATAAATTATATCGTTCATTAACCTCCCTATGCAGAAGATGTATCTATTTGATCGCACAAACTTGTAGATGCATCTGAGAAGTTTAGTGCTGCAATTATGATCATAAACATGATTGTACGCATTATCACAAGCGTATACCTTCTACGAATAGGCCAAGCAAGAGGTGGATGTTTAGCCACGATATTTACCACAGGTCCTGCGATGGGTCAGTAACACATTGGACACAGATCCATGTTTTGTACACCTGCATTGCTTCTTCAAAGTTACGCTTTACGTAGGTGCATGAGATTATTTTGCAAGTATTATACGCATTTTATTTTGTAGAATACCTTAAGATAATTGCAATATTACGTATTTACCGTAATGCTTGATGCGATGAAAACCTTGTACAACGTATGCAAACATCGTGACCCTTGCAACGTGTTTTGTTTCGTCTTGTCCTTTTGTATGTGTGGTTTATAATAGTCGGGGGATAGGGACAGGTGTTTACGAACGTTTTTCTATTCTAGGCTTTGGTCGACAGGATTACGAGGACATATCTCATCCGATTCCGCAAAATTCCGATTTTGCTACACTCTAAGAGTATAACTTGACGTTTCTAAAATTCGATAAGTCGAAAGTTACGCGATATCATATTGTAATATCTCTCGTAGCTTGTGTAAACAACGCGCACGTATACTCACGACGTTGAAATCTATTATATATATGTATATTTTAGAATATTTAACAACGATGACATTCAATGCAAACTATAATCTTAATTTGTTGTATATACGTATACAAGTAATATCATCGTAACATGTGAATAAAAGAATCTCCACTACTACACAGAATGCCCAAAAATTCCTAAAACTTTCACGAAGCGTAATCTGAATTTGTATCGCTACGAATACAAAATGCGATTAAACGAATAGAAGAATAATACTACAAGTACGAAGGAAAAGTACATTTATTTAACACAGACATATTCTTGTTCAAGGTATTGAGCCAAGGGAAAACTATGTTCAAAGAGGCCGCGTAGCGACAGTGGCGTAAACCATCAGAATAAGGGTGGCGCCACTGATGGACTATAAGAGCCGCATCGGTGAGGCGGCGTGGTTCAGTAGTGTGCGTGACCGTTCCGGGAGGAGGGTGGCTCCACGCGCGGCCACACCGCGAAACCGTGCCCACTCGCCTCAACCACGGACGTCCACTCGTTTTCTCGTCTCGTGAAAACATGGCGGCCAGCGACGACGAGCCGATGCATCTCTACGAGGTCTTTCAGAACTGCTTCAATAAGATCGCCAACAAGCACCCCGGTGAGTGCCGTCACGTACCAAACAATTCATTTACCAGTCAGAATTGCAAGAAACATCGTGTTGTGCGTGTGTCGTGTGAAAACGTAGCAGAGGAGTCTCTTGTGTCTAGTGTCTCCTGCGAAGCAGCATGCATTAAATCATACGAGCGACGCTTTGGTGGTATTCCAGTGTCATCGAATTATTCGTAAAGAGGTTAGACAGATTTCTGTGCTGTGTAACGGTCGATCGAGCCATCGATCTCCCAAAGAATCGTGCCGGATCGTTCTCTCGACTGACTCGCTCTGTTCCTGTGTTTTGGTTTGCTTGTCAGTGCTTTGGACAGTGCTGCCCCGCCGTAGTGAACTAACCCCCCGGGAGAGATCAGTTCTTACTTGTGCTCTTTTCTATCGCTATTATTGTTCCCTGGTTCGTTTCTACTACGAAACGGAGAGTATCTAGTCGAGTGGCGTACTAGACGCCAGAAATATGGTGGCAGACATAACCTAGACACGAAGAGACTCGTCGCATATCTCGCCGCTGTCATGTGCAACAGCGTCCAGTCGACGAACGCCGTATCGTGACATGTTTGCGACTCGTGGGCTCGAGCTAAGAGAGAGAGAGAGAGAGAGAAAAAAGTAGACGTTGAAAGGTTTCGTACGTTTCGCGTATAATTTAACGTTCGTATTATCTCGCGAGAGTCGAGTTTTGAAAGTTGGCCCACGATTGGGCGAGCCCTCGATCCTGTACCACGTGTCCCCGCGACGCCGCTGTAATCGTTAGAGGTTAATCGCTCGGACGTAATGTAAGAGACCATAAATCCGAGTCTTTTTCTTGGCAGACAGCCCCGGGAGGTCTCGCGGCTACGGACTACCGTGTTTTTTCTCTCTTATTCGTTCCTTTTCATACACCTGCCTAAGAGAGAAACAGTTCCTCGCGGAACGATGCTCCACGAGCGCTGCACGAACTACGCGAAAGGGGTTCTCATTCTCCCCATTTTTTCTTTCTCT
This sequence comes from Habropoda laboriosa, assembly GCF_001263275.1. Lineage (NCBI taxonomy): Eukaryota > Metazoa > Arthropoda > Insecta > Hymenoptera > Apidae > Habropoda > Habropoda laboriosa. The sequence goes on along the minus strand of NW_017100187.1, from coordinate 1,937,406 downwards.
TTTCTTCTCATTTTTTCATCACCACCACCAATCTTTCGACACGTCAATACCAGCACGTGTCCGTTTGGTCCTGTTCCGCGAGAGCATGCTCACGGTGGAATATTCTTATCTGTTTTTCGAGAAACGATGTTATCTAACGCGGTGGCGTTGTCGAGCTTTGATTTATCTGCGATAAGGTGTGATAAGGACAGCGTACGTCGCTGGTAGTCGCGATGCAGCGAAATCATTCGAAAATGGTTGGTCAAAGGGAATCGTAAAGTGGACTGTTTGCGCGCGGAGGGGTAGTTGGTCAACCACACGACTCTTGGATGTTTGTTTAGCTTGAGGACGCTGTTTGGAAAACGCTGGAGGTGGTGTATGTTTGCCTGGGAACTAAACGCGTTCCCTAACCGTTTGGAAAGAAAGAAAAAAAAAAATAGGGAAGAAAAAAGAAAGCACCGCGAGTAGTCTGAAATTTTCTCGGTTAGAAGATGAGCCGCGTTTACGTTTAACGTTATATCGACTGCACGAGGCGAGCTCGTGTTTAATCGTAGATTAGATATACGATTGGTCGGCGTGTTGAGTTTTTAAACGATGTTTCGGATCAGCGTACGGGCAATTTGGAAAATATTGGTACTATCGGTTGTTTTGGATCGATCCTCTCTCGTCTTACTCTCGTTTACAGTACGATGTTTAAGCTGTGGCGGCGGTGTTAGGTTCGTTAAGCGTCAATTGTTCCGTCGAGGCGGTCGCCAATTGCCAACAATCCGGTTAATTCTACGCTCGTTTCGGCCCCGTTAATTTCAACGATTGCCACTTTGAGTGGAAACATTGTACACGACGTGCTTGCTAGCTTTTCAATTCCCAGTGAGCATGATCCGCGCCTGTCTCTCTTTCTCTCCTCGTTCATTGTCCAATTTTCGGTAAAGGGTCAGGGCGAGAGGAGGTGGTTCAAGTGCAAGGGTATCTAAAAATACTCGAAAACTGTGGCGTGCACGCTCCAGAAATATATATGTATTCTGTTGCATTTAAAAAAGAAACGTTCCTCCGGCGTTCCTTCGGCGTTCCTTCGACGTTTCTTCGGCGTTCCTTCACCGATGGTTATCTGTTAATGGAACGAGGCTCGTGCATGTTTCAAAGTCTTTGGCGCGACAGCAGCGAGATGGTGGAACGATTCGAAATTGCACGTAACGCGGCGAAAACACACCGGCGTAGATTTTAATGGTCGATTCGATCTAAAATTATCAGACGATGAGTCACGAGTAAATCTACCTGAAGCGTAGTTTGTATTCGGGAAACCGCGGGGACGATAAAACGTTCTACGAGTAAGTTGTTCACATCCCCGCGCCATTAATTATCCTTCTCGTTGATCGATGGAATACGAACGCGATGGATATTGTACATTTCTGTTTCGTGCACGTTTTCTTGCACGGAAGCAATTTCTCGGCCTGTTGGGAAAATCGACGGTCGAAGAAGGGGGCGAGGGGTGATTTTGTTTGAGCTCGTAAACGGTGGCGATGGATCCACGCGAGTCTAAGGTATTGGAAAGATTACCTTCTCGCAGGGAAACGCGCGTGGCTGATTCGATCTGACCCCAGAGCGCCATTTCTGAAACTCTCTCGTTCCCCGGAGCGAGAGTTTGAACGAACAACCATAAACGAGCTCCAGACACAACACTCGTGACTTAGCTCTCCTTCTTTCCTTCTTACTCTCTACTCCCCATCGCCAAGTTCCACGATTTTCTCTCTTTTTCCCTTCCTACCATCCGTCGCTCCCTCTCGTACTCTCTTCCCTTCTCTCTCGGGAGAATTATCGAGGGAGTGTCACCGTGATGCACCTGCCTTTTTTTTTTCTTTCCCTCTTTTTTCTTTTTCTCACTCCCACTATATCCCTCTCTTCCTGCCGCCCTCTCTCTCTTTCTCCCGTCTCGGTCGCACACGCGCCTCGGCACACGACTCGGTATCGTTATGGCTCGTGCATGGAAATTCGAATTCCGTTGGTACTCGTGCCTCTGGGATAATTCTTGCCCAACTTTTTCCCAACTATACGCTTCTCCCGTGGTTCCGCCTGGGAGAAGAAACAAGAATTGAACCGAGAAACAGGTCGTTAACGAGGCACATGAAAACGTGAAACGAAGGGGAAAAGGTTCCCTTACGAGACTTTTCGACCGTCTCCTTAGGAAAGGCCAAGTCCAAAGTGCGTTTCACGCACGGGCCTCGCACACAAATCAAGGATGAGCATAATCTACATTTACAGCAGGGGCCCGATGAGCATCTGCTTCTTCCACCCCTCTCGGCCTCGGCCCCTCATCCCTTTCTCCTCCGACCCGAGAGCATCCTCCCACCGTGTGCACATTCTCTCCCGATCACGATCGTATCGTTTCCTCCTCGTCTGCCTGCGTGCAACTACACCACGCTCGTTTCCTCCGTCCCGTGTCTCGTCGTGTCGATAGGTCACGCCGGATGATCGTACGAGAGCAGCAGGGCGCGCGCGCGCGCGCCTTATCTTTCGACCATTTCATTGCTGTTATTATGCCGCGGTATCGCGGTGACTAACGAAAGAAATAATTCTTAGCAAAACCGACTTTTCAATTCGTCCCGATTTTTTTCGACCCAACGCTCCTCCCGCTTGTACTGCGCCTTGGAACACGTACGTACGTATGCAGATACAGACACGAGCTCCTTTTGCGTTCTTCGCGAAGCGGATAAAAATACGCGAGGCTGATAAAACGCTTAATGACTCGTTCGCTTTGTATACCAGCGCAGATTCAATATGCATTAACGTTTTTTCTTCGAGCACGAACGTCTTTCGGTGACGATCTAAGGTCATCGGAGGGGATCAGTAATACGCGATACAGCGATACTTTTGTGCGTTTCAATCGTGTAACGTGCGGTTCTTTGAAAAGATGGAGAAGTCGGATTTTTCACTCGGTAGATCTCTCTACGCCCGTGGCTAACATAGAGATTTACTCTAGGGAGTCGAGAGAGAGAGAGAGAGTGGATGGAAAGGGGTTGGAGAAGTTGGCGAAACGGGCGACTCGAATTCCTGACTAATGCAAGTCCCTCGTTACCGAACGTGCGCCGCCATTCGCCGCGCTCCCGTTATGGTCGATATGAATTTGCCACAGCGTGAAACACCATCGTCCTGAAACTCTCCTCTCCTCTCTCTCTCTCTCTCTCTCTTTCGTCGCCGTCGACTGGTCTCGGTAAATTCGCGATGCTCCGCAGGGAAGAGCAAAAGTCCATTAGCCGCCGCGAGAACTGGGTTACCGAAAGGGGCTCTCGGCGATTCTGTATTTGGCGCGTGTCGTTCCCTTTCGCTGATCGACTCCACGCGACGCGATTCCCTCCGATCTCCGTTCCCAGAGAGCTGGAAGATCGTGCAGGGGCGTGCTCGTTCCTTTTCCCAAAGACGAGCATCCGTCGTCTCCTCGAGAGTCCCTTGGCGTATCCTGCTATGTTTCATTGGCGTAGACTCTTCCGTTCTCAACTTCGTTTTCATCTCGCCTCTCCGTAGATCGGAGAGAAAGGGACGGAACGGCAGAGGATAAGACGCGGGCAGGAGGAACGTGTGCCACCTGTAGTGGATGGTTGTAATCGGCGAAAAGCTGGCCGCACGCTGTAGTGTGCGGGCATTTACACGCGTGCTGCACAAGTGCGCGCCGCTGGTGGGTCTGTCGGTGCGGCGCCGACCTGCACCACGCTTTCCGAATAGACATCTGGCCAGATTTCGTTAAGTCTGGCCCACGTGTACACACCTATATAGAAGCGGTGTACGCCGTACGCGACACAAATGTGCATTCGCCTCCTGGCGCCGCCGCTCGAAAAAGGGGGCTCTGATTTTTTGGCAGGTGCCACTGTCCTCGAGCCACACCGTCACCTTCTCACGTTCAACGGCCTCTTCGCAGACGGAGAATTGGAAGGAATTGGACGGAGAGATTCCACGGGTCAGCCTCGAACGTCGAACCTCGTCTGTGCCCTGTAATTTCTCTCTGGCCATCTTCGATTATCGTTCTTCTCGCCCTCCTCCAGAAGAGAGGATATCCGACCTTGTTTTAAAGATGGTTGCGATCTTTCCGCCGCGCTCGATACCGAGAAGATAGAGAAGGAGGCGGAGGGTTCGAACGGAGTTCTCGTTGGGCGCGTGAGAACGCGTGCCGGTGAAACGTGGAGGCGAAAATGGCGGCAGCCTCTCACCTGTTGAACGCAACAACCCCGAGGCGATCCGGAGGATTCGCCGCCGTCGCGTCCAACTCCTTTGCCTCTGACGCGCGGTGTACCTACTCTCCTCGCCGCGGTGATTCGCGTGAACCCGTGAATGGAAACTCGCGCGTCAACTAGCCGGTGCAAAAGGGAACGAGAGGAGGAGGAGAGAGGCGGCGGGTAACCGGGGCACGTGTACGCCACGTGCCATGGGCGGCACGGACGCGCGCGCGCGCGCACACGCACGCACCTTCGCCACTTTTTTCCACGCGATTTTACGGGGATCACCGTCGTCCTCCTCTGTCCGACGGTCGCGTTTACTCGCCTCTCGTTACGGTCCAGATTACGAGCATTCGCGTTGAACGATTTACCGCGAAACTTCCGAGCTCGTATTTCCGAGGCATCGAAGCTTCGGAGGATGCGTCACAGTCCAAGCGAGTAAAATTCTATAGGCGTGCTGCCCGCATCTCTCCGCTTGGAGACACCGAGTTTCGACACTTTTCAAGGCAAACGAGCAAAAACACACCCCCCTTCGCGTACGATCCGTTTGAAGAACATTTCCAATCGGACGATCCCTCGACTCCTGGCTGCAGCCTAGAATTTCCGAGAAGCTCGAGGTTTCAAAATCGACGCTGAGGAATGAGAACCACTGGAGCCCCCGTGGCCTGCGCCACTGTCCTCCGGTGGGCCCCTTCTAGGGTAACACGAAGGGGGGCACTGACAGCGACAGCTGCCGCTGCTGCTGCTGCTACATTCCCCTCTCTCTTTCTGTCTCTCGGTCCCTTTTACCAAGCCGTGGCTCTCTCTCGGTCCCGCGGGGCCCGTTGCCACCGCAGTATCTCCCCACCATGGGGCCCCATGGTCGCGTGGCAGCCAGCCTTCTCCTCCACAAAATACACCTTCGCCGTTCCGTTTACTCCCAAACGCCGCAACGGACGGTCTCCTCTCTTTTCTCTCTCTCTTTCTCTCTCCTCCCCTCTCTCTCCACTACAGAGCGGTACGTCGTTTCTTTTAAGCGTTACGCTCGAACCAGCCTCGTTCCTTCTCGCGAATCGGCCAGGCCGAGTGGAGTTTTCGCGTTGATACAAGCACCGGTCCCACCAACTGGCCCGGTGTTTCTTTTCACCGATCAGACTGTTCGATGGTCCTGCTATCTTCCAGTTCCGGAAAGTAACGGTAGTCGAGAATGTTTGTCCTTCTCGTTTACACCTCGACCACGCGGCTACCGGTGCCTCGAGCTTCTCACTCGAGGTTCACGTCGTCGAGGGGCTGGTGCATTCTTTTTTAGCTAGCCTCGAATCAGGGTGTAAAACGAGCGTATAGAACGTCTGGATGGATGGTGGCTAACGTTGTTCGTGCCCAGGGCCGTGGGATCCGGTACGCGTATAATGCCCTGCGGTTTTAGGGCCGGCGAACAAGGTGGGATATTATATGTGGAAGTGCTAGCTCCACTGTGTGGCCTTGCCAGGGCGAGCTTTCGAAATTCTCTACTCTCGAGAGAGAGGACACGGGAACCTACATAGAAACCCTTCCGAAACCGAGCATTCTGAAGAAGATCTTTCGCGTGGTAACAATGTAGAGCCATCCGAATGAAGCAACGTGAAATAATAATTACAGTATCTTGAAACAGAAAAAGAGACGGTATGGATGAATGAAGAGCAGAGTTGCCAGAGCAGTGATTCGGTTGAGCACCAGTGGCTACCTGAGTTCTTTTTCACATTTTTTTCGTCTTTCTCCACTGGTCTCCTATTCTTCCTCCCTCTGGTAGAGGTGTGCGTACCCCCTCTACCATTGGGGTCGAGGGCCCCAAGGGTGGCAAACCCTCGCCTTTCCTCCCCCTCTCCATTCCCTATTCTCTGCTGCCCGCCAACTTCTTTTTTCCTCGCTCGTCTCTACTCTCTTTCTCTCCCTCTCTTTCACCGTCGTTTTTACCTGCGAGAGAACCTGGAACACCCTTTTGGGTCGCGTGGCACCGTGCACCGGCACGGTACACACGCGAATTCTCCCATAGAAATAGCTCGTTGGGGTGCGTGGGTCTGCACGGTGGCAGTCCACGTATCGGGTGTCTCGCAAATATCAGCGGGAGAAAAATATTCTTCTTCTTCCTTGCTCGTTCAACTGGTCGAATTTCCACGAGAGAATCCTCTCTCTCTCTACCTAACCATTTTTCCATTTCAATCTTTCGAGAGGATCTATTTGCGAGGGAAATGTCAGCACGGCGTATTTCTGGTTTCTTCAGAACGACCATTAAAATTTACGCACGGGTGTAAAAATGTGCGGCGGTTATTCGTCGTGGAAGATAATCGAATTAAGCCTTTCCAAGACGCGAGCGCGCGCGCGCAGGTGTTCCATTATTTCTTTCACCGTTTTTACAAGCCCCGCCTTTGTCGCGGCTCATTCCGCCGGATTTTTCGTGACGTTCGGTTTAATCGTCGCTTCGCGGCAGGTGGCGATGCTAGACCGTTCGATTTACCATCAGAATCTCCAAAGTAATCTCTCCCCCTTTTTTTCACCTTTGCAAAATTACCATACACACTCTCTCCGTATTTCACTGTGGGAACGAAAAAGTCTAAGTTTCACGGGAGGAGGAGTAGGAGCATCTTGCGAGGTACCCACGCGGATCAGGCGTCGATGATCATTTTTCGAGAAAGGGGGAAAGATTCTCGAACAGGCTGGACAAAGTACAGTCACTCAATCCTCTGTCGTGTTAAGCATGTTCGATCGAGCGTGTGATCGCCTGTATTTTAACCCTAAATCTTGAAAAATTCGTCGTCGTTGATTAAACCCATCTCGGTTACATGTTTTTACACCGCTCGTTCTTCAAATTTCGTCCGTTTCGTCGGTTAAATTAAAGACGCGCGAGATAAGTCTAAAGGGCTGCTATTTTCCGGAACCCCGATATGCAGATAAGTCCCGCCTTGTCCCTCTGGACCGTTCTTTTTTTTTTTATGTCCCCACTTGTTTTTCCACGCTCCGCATTGCACAGGTTTTTTTTACGAGATCGTCAACGCTGAAAGTGTCTGCCTTTTTCGCGGCGGGTAATGTTCGTCGATATTTCCCCTCGTCGTTCCTCCCGCCTCGGTGTCCGCGCGATTTAATTGATCCGCAGAGATTCGTGCTGTTTAACGGTCGTCGAGAGAAAGATCTACACAGTCTGCGTAGATTTTCCTTCTTTCTTTCTTTCTTTGTTTTACGAATAAACGATTCGTTTCTCAACGGTGGCATTTAGCGGCGAGTGAGGGCTGTTTGCGAGGTAGCAACACCACCATCGCGGAGGGTAAATAATTTTCGGTAATTCTAATTCGATGGTGTCGCGCTGATATACGACGCCGAGCGTAGGCTGACCACCGAATCGCGGTCGTGTCTCGTGCGCTGAAAATCGTCGGTCGACGCGGTTTTCGAGGTTGTGTCGCGCATTTCGCGAGCTGTAATGCCGAATTGATGCTGGTCGAAATCCGTGTAGATGGTATCGCGGCGACCAGCTGTAACGCGCAATTCACCATCGATACCTCTGCTGTACCCGTTTCTCCTTCCAACGGGAAAAAAGCAAAATAAAAAGAAACGAAGGAAAGAAATTATTCCACGTTGGAACGATTAATCTGCCTCGAAGACATTTACGTATCGATGGTAAAATCGCTGGGCGTTTCGGTATCGGTGGAACACCGGAGACAAGTGTATCGAAACTTTTGGTAGACATTGTAGCTATCGGGAGAGTGTTGTTTCCACGTTGGTGGAAACACAGTCGGTTCACAAGTCGGACAAGGGCAGCAACAGCAGCAGCTCCGGAATCTCGTCGAGCAGCGGCCTCGCCCGGGGAATCCGTGGTAATTCTTCATCGGGCAATATTCGATAGAGGTGACGGTGGCAGGAGCGAACGTGGAAGACGAACTAGTCGTGACACGAAGGCCCGGTGCTCAACACTACGTCATAACGGTCGAGCTGGCTTGCACCGGCTCTGAGGATGACACGATGGACCATGGTTTAGCTTGTCCTTTGATGCATGATATTGCAGACTCGGTACTGCACGCTTCGGCAAACATGTCACGAGCAAGCCGAAACTGTTAGGATTCATAGTTATCTCGGCCGATCTAGCCGTAGTCGGACACTCGCCCTATCGTCCACGCACGGCTATATCCGTCCTCTCTAATATGATATACTCCTTCTGCGTTGCCCTTTTCCCTCGTGCCAGTTATCGGCCAGCTGGACTTTCCGTCCTTACGACTTTGATAAGAGCGTACCGTTTAGCGAGGCTGTTCTACCAAAGTGACCGAATCACCAGGTGAATTGCTCGGAATAATTAATATTCCTCTACCGAGCCAACGGTTGGTTACTAAGCAGAGAGTAGCGTGAATTTTCAACGAACGGAAATTTCTTAATAATGCACGGATCGGTGAAAGTTTCATCTGGAAGACGTGACTTTGTGGATTCTCTTCCAAGTTGTACATCTATCATTTGTGAAAATTCTGTCATTCGCAGAAGTAGCTATAGAGGATATCGAGAAGAGTAGGGGGAGGGGGTTTCGATCGTTCTTCCTGTCAGGCTCTCGTGTTTGCTTCATTTCGAGGGGAATGATGTTCGAAGACGATCGAAGGGTGAAGGAGTAGGGGCACGAGGTCCAATAATAGGGTGTAACGATAAAATATCGTCGAATTAAAATTAATCCGAATTCTACCGTGGCGGTTTTCGAGGCCGGTAAATCCAGCCGATCCTCATAAATTCTTGGCAAGACACGCGCACGTAGATTCACGCTCTCGTCTCTCTCTCTGCATGCTCGCGTACGTATATATATATACGGGGTGGGCATTAATAACGGATGAAGCCCCGACTGCGGCAACCTCGTAATGTTTATCTCGTTGTTTATTCCGCGTACGTCGCAGCCGCAACGCGGAAAACGCGTACATGGGATTCTTAACGCGATCGCGGTTTTGATTTATAAAGACGCGCCGCGAATTTATGCCCGGCATTAATTTTGCATCGACCACGCTGCCACGCGCGTTCCTACGCCACTAGCATCTTCTTCTTCTTCTTCTCGTTCTTTTGTGCCTGGAGAATATTGCACGCTCTTAGGATTATTATCGATACTTCCAGTCGCCTCTAACAGGTCCTGAAAAATTATTACGAAATTTATCACTTTCTCCCCGAGTGACGAATGGATATTAATACGGGCATGTTGCTCTTCTTTTCTGTTGCAGAGAAATTAGGCTTCCAGTCGCCGTATGGCCCCACGATGGACAATGGAATGGTGAGTGATTTTTCTACTTTTATCCGATAATTACAGTTAGAACGAACGACATTACGGGGTGAATTCAAGCTCCCTTTTCCCCCCATCCAGTTGACCAGCTCGAATCTTAAGATAAAGCAGGATTACGCAAGGAACAGGAGCGCTATAATTATTGCAGTCGTAGAGGCAAATTTATCCGGGAAAAAGTTACTCCCTTTCTTCTTCCCTCTTCCTCTCTTTCTCTCTCTCTCTCCCTCCCGACCACCCTCTACATAATCCGAAAACTTTAGTCCGAGTAATATTTTTGGCAAGCGGTTCTCATCGTGCTTAAAATTTTCCGCTAAAAACAGTCTCCGTGTAGCTTATCTCTAAAGCTGGGATTTCATTTCTTTACTTCTTCCGTGGAACAAAAGGGAACAGCATCGTTGAACGTTCCTTAAAATTTCCCGCTTCCTCCCTCTCTCTCTTCGAAATTCCAAACTGCACCCATTTAAAGGTGATTTTTTTCACGCACGATGACTGATTTTTCCTGCTTTTTTTTTCCACCAAGATTAATTCCCCGAGCGGTCACAGAGGACCTTTTGTCCCGGAAATAAGAATTACCCAATTTCGCGAGGGTTGAGCGTCGTCAACCTCCGGCTTTAATATCACTTACGTTCTCCCTCGTTCGCGACCATGTATTTATACGCTTGTGTAGGTGTACATGCTCGCGTATATACATGTATTAATATACGTATATACATTATATAAAACAAAGGAACCTTGGTGGGTTGTAGGGGGATAAGCGAGCTCGAGTGAAAAGTTATCCTTGAATTATTTTCCTCCTCTGTATGTTATTTTAATCGTCTGTTTCTTTCGCTTTCGCAACGATTGTCCATTGAGCGATTTAGAAGATTATTTATAGAACGCGCAATAGAAAGCCGACCTTACACCCGCATTCATCGCGAACTCTGGCTCTATATTATCGCGGTATTTTTAATTGTCTCATTACGACGGCCTTTCTTTTATCGGCAATTAGCATAGCCATGGGCGGAGAACCTTGCGAGGAAATTAGCGGATCTTATCCTCCGTGGAAATAGTGGTGTCGCCTTCGAAACGAGGTTTTCCCCTTTTCGATTCTGTTAGGTAAAAAGAAAAAAGCAGCAGCAGCGTGCACGCGAATGGTCGGTGAGAGGTTTCTACGAAGAAGATAGCAGAGATTTTTTCATGGCGCCAGGGAGCAGTATCTAATCGGCAGTCGTTAAACCGTGACTGATAAGGAGTATTGATTTTGGTGGGTTTATTGAAGCTGCCTTCCATTCTCGTTTCTTTCGCTCTCGTCCACCTTCTTCCTCGTGTGTCTCGTTCGACGATCGTCGTTACTCGTCCCTTACATTCAGCTATGGGTTTTTCATTCCTCGTCGTTCATCGTCGATCGCACAGTTTTAATGTTCTCTCCATTTTGATAAGTTTCTACTATCGGAGAGGGGCAGATAGGGGGGAGAAAATCGTGTCACGAGTGAAATAGTAACCCCGGTGAAAATGGATGGTTTAGGTTGATAAATTCGCCGGTTAGAATAGAAGTAAGGAGGGAAATGTTGGTTTTCCAGACGTATGGCGGAGGAACGTTCGGTCCTAGTGCAGGAGGGCCAGGCGGTGGGCCAGGGGGAGGCGGAGGAGGCGGCGGTGGAGGTGGCGGCGGGGGTGGTGGCGGAAGTGGCGGCGGTGGAGGTGTCGAGGGCGCCACTTACCCCCCGGACTCGCCGTACTTCCCGTTTGGTAGCCGGGGTGTACCGCCCTCCGTGGGGACGCCCACCCCCGCTGCTAACCCTGCAGCACCCACCGGCACCAACGGAGCACGGTTACCAAATTCCACAGCCGGTCAGTTTTCTCTTCAACCTCTCTTTTCTCTCTCTCTCTCTCTCTCTCTCTCATACACACACACTCTCTCTCTCTATTCATCCCGAAATTCGTGGAGAATTGTTTAAACAAATGGGACCGTGTCTCGTTTTCATTGTTTCAGGTGCGGCAGCTGTAAAGAGGAAGAAGGACGTAAGTGTCTTTTTCTAAATCTCTTCTGCCTCGTATCTTTGCCGACTTTTTGTTTCACGAGCTTAACTTGTCCAGTATGAGAAGGAATTAGTCTCTCTTTTCGAATGTAATGTAATTGATCGTGACTTGTCAACGTATGTCCCTGATATTTAACACTCGATCCCTTTTAGTCTCCCGTTGTCCAGATTTATCGATAAGGTTAACGTTTAGATATGGGGAAATTAGCTGATGTGGTACCTTTTTTTTTTCGTTTTCGCAAATTCAGAAAGAGAATTGATGTTGTGCCCGTTTATTTAGCAGGCCCTCGACGGACCGGATGGCGAAGTCGTGACAACACAGCACTGGGTGAGTGACTCGAAAAGATTCGATAAACGCATGCCAGCCAGCTAGTAAATGTGTTTCCTATCCCGACATCGGGATTCGATAACGTACCGGAGACCATATTACGAGTCCGTGGCGGCGCGCGATTGATAAAAGCCACCGACGGAAAAACCATAGAATTAGGTTAGCTCGTAAATTACACGTTTTCTCTCTCTCTCTCTCTCTCTCTCTCTTCATCCTCTCCTCCTCCTCCTCCTTCCTCTCGCAGAGAGTTCTCTCGCGAGCTCTCGAGGAAGACGCTCTCGGATGGTCTCAGGGACCGCTCGTGATCGTAATCTTTACGAGCTGAGTTATATAGAGTATAATGATTTTACCAGTCCAGCTCCGGGATAAAACTCTCGGAGATCTCGAGTCGTTTTCTCGTGAAACGTAATCCACGCTGCTCGCACGCCCCTCGTTTTTTATCCATTGAAATTGATCTGCGATTTTTATTCCTTGACATTCGTTCTTTTAATCTCCTCGTTAACGAACACACACACACACACCGGGATGGGTAAGAAGTTTGTGAGAAGCAAACGGGGGTGAAATCTGTCGCGGTATCTGTTCCTATCGTTGCTGGATAATAGAGTTTGCATCGTGGGGAATCAGCAGTCGACGAAAACACGACACGCGTAGTACGTGCGAGCGAAAGACCAGGCTTTCGGTAAATGGAATATAATATCGATCGATAGGGGAACGTTAAATATTTGTCATCCGCGTTCGTGACTCTCCTTCGAGTGGCAAAGAAAAAGAGTCTAAAACAAATTGCCTCTCGATGATCAAATACACTCTCGCACCTGTTTAAATTCTCCTCCCGCGTGCATCCGCTTAAACTGATTTATCGGAGGATAAATCTGTAGCGGGGGAATAATCGAGGTTTATAATTTCGTTTCTCGTTCGCCTCCGTGGTGAGCCAGTTGTTTGGAGTCTATTCGATTTCCAGAGGCGCATCGTGTCTCGTCAATAAACTACCATTTCCGTGATTACCGGGTAAACAGGGGTAAATATGTCGGCTGCGTGCTCAGAAAAGGGTCGTGGCCGTTGTTTTCGCGCCTTCCCCCGCCCTCGATTATTTCCATTCGTTGAAAGATTCTCGTTTCCCCTCTCGATCCGTTGAAAAATTCACGCCACCGATGCAATGTCGTTCACAATTGTATAACTCTCGAGTGCTTATTTCGACCGAATCAGAGATAAAATTATCGAGCAGTCACCGATATCTAAAATTTCACGAAGCCTCGGGAAGATTCAGGGCCAGCAGGTGATTAAAAGTACGCGATTGGACGTTTCCCTGGAAATTAGTTCGATAACGCCCCTCTGCCATACCAGCGATCGATAAGATTAATTATGACGATTCATTGTTTTCTTTTTCGGCGACGCGTGACTTAACCAATTACGTGGATTCCAATTTTATCGCTTCGATCGCTTCGATAACATCCAAATCGAATAAATTGTAATTTTTTTCTCTACTTTTTCTTTTTTTTTTTTAATCGCGCCGCGTCAAAGTGTCTGCAGATGATTTAATCTGACCGTGATCCTTGGTCTGAAGCAACGCAGACGCGCGTTATCGGTAATTAATTAAAAAGAAAAAATCTATGCATCATCTGTGATACTGTAATTATTTTCATGGCAACAGAGTATCGTTCGCGCTGTTATGGCGAAAAGTCGCGAGGCAATAATGCGTAATGGGGCCAGAACAATAATAAATAAGCGTGGAGAGTCACGGCCAAATAAATCCTCGACTATCCCACGGTGCAGATCGTCGTTAATCCAGCCGATATGGTGTGTTACGCGAACCCTCGACCATACCGTAAGCCTGCTAATAATTTATTCAGCGTGCAGGACTACGCGATTACGTTTCTATTAGGATACGAGCGTTCTAGTGTCCTCGAGGGTGCTGTAACCCGTATTCCCGTTTGCCTCCGTTGGGAGTTTCACTTATCGTTACCACACCGTCCCTTCGTAACGTCCCTTTCTTTTTTTTTTTTCCTACGTCTCTCGACCGTGTCCAGTGGTATGGTGGTTCGTAAGAAAACACAGGGAACCCTGCTTCTTTCTCAAAATATAAATATTATCTTGCTGGCTGAAATAGAACGTCCACACCCCGCTATGGGCGAACAATTTTTATTTAACGATGAAATCTGTAGCAAGAAAAGAAGAAAAATTACGATTCATACTCTCGGTAAATATAAAAATTCCTCGTAATCGATCGTAATCGATCGTAATAAACGGAGCGATAGAACGAAACGAGAGAGAGCATCGTCGTTCCACATTTCTTTACGTACTCGTAAAGGGAAGAATTCCTCGACTCCTCGTTATCTGATCAAGTTTTCGTTAACGTCCGGACGGTGTCGTTGATTTCGGTTAAGATCTCCGAAGAAAAGCGTGTATGCGAGTTATAGGGGGGGGTCATGGGTATCGTGGGACCATATGGTGTCGCGTGCTACAGTCGCCAGACCGTGGAGCCCTTCCAGTTCGCCTCTCCGTGGCTCGCGCTATGGCTGCCCGAATGGCTTCACTGGCTAATTCGTGGCCTCGAGGAATTTCGTGGCTCTGCCTCGAAGAAACCAGGCTCCCGTGTAAGTGGCACGCACTCGCGCGGACCACTGGACCACCTTAAACTTTCGATGGATCATGATCTCTGATCCGATCAGCCGTCTGTCCCAATCCACGTTTCAGGGCTTCTGTGCGTTCACTTGCAGCAACGCGACAGATGCTTCTCCTTTTTTTCTCTCTTCGCATTCGTGTCGCCCACGATTTGTCACGTTCCTGAGCATTACGCGCCTGGAGAATTATGGCTTCTTCTTTCGGTTTCGGAGGATTAACTCGTGGTTGACGATGAACATGTTAATTCGTTGTGTTGTTTGATTGTGACAACGTGTAAATGGAAAATTGCATTGCTCGCGAGCACGTGGGAATCGTAATGATCGGATAGAGGCGCATCGGTGGACTTTGATTGACGGATAAATTGGTAACGCGGGGCTCCCCGATTCCAGTTTACGACGTCAGCAACAACGCAGGTGTTTTCTTCGAAGAAATTAAACTGCACAGCCACTTTTGAGGCTCCGCTTTTAATTGCCTCTTAATATCTCTTGGCCCGCGGAAGGTTTACAACTGCGGCCATTAAGGTCGCTATTTTTGTAGCTCTCCGTGCGAGTTTCGTAACATTCGAGACGAAAAAGAAGAACTCCAATTTCGTGAAGGAGAGAGAGGGAGAGAGAAATCTTTGGAAATTCGAGAAATTCCTCAGGCTGCATTTGTCGAATAACTTTAAAGGTTAGGTTATTAGATCTTATTCCGTGACATGGTCGATAGCGCGTGGAGAATAAATGAACCGAGCAACGATTTTTCTCTAGACATCGTCAAACAGAGAGTAACAGCTTTACGAGCAATTTTCAATATTCATTTGTCTCCTTAGTGACGTTTATCGGCTGCATAACTCGAGAGTCAGCCGAGTGTTACGAACCGAACAGAGAAATAATTCCTAGGCTCTGCTATCGTTTGCGTTCGAGTTTTTCAGACTCCGTACACGCTCTCTCTCTTTCTCTCGCTTATAGAAAATCCACAAAGCTACGAAAACGAGTCTCGTATGTGAGTGGGAACGAAACGACGACGTCGGTTTCTCTCGATTTCAGGGGCCAACATGCCGGAAGAATGCTGTATCATTTATTTAATCGTGCAGCTCATGCTTGGTAATGATCGGTTCGCTACTTGAAGCCTTGGTGATTTGGACGCTGGGGCGCTGAACCTCGTTTCTTTTGTCAGTTTTCGATCAACCATTCCCAAATTACACTCTTTAGAATCGATCAAACGTTCGTCGCACCTAAACTACGGCTAGCCGCGTTATTGTCTCCGATAAGCGACACGAGAGAACCTTCTGACACGCGAGTAGACACAGGACGGGTATCATTTCAGAAGGGCGCTGTCCGTTTGGCGAATCTGTAGATCGGTGGTGGTTGGACAGGGAGCACGGGGCCGTCTCGTCAACGAATCAATTACCGGGAGGAATCGCATGCGGGAAAGGGAGAGAGAGAGGGAATGGAGAAAGAAAGGAAAAAGGGAGGAAGGTCAGCGGCAGCGGGCTCGAGAGGGAGAAAGAGGAGACGGTTTGCTAGAGACGTTGAACGTTGTTTGACGGGCACCTGTTGCTGGTAGCACACGAGCCAGTGTGCCTCCTCTTTGGCTCTTGCACTCGCCTCGCTTACTCTCGCCTCGCCTCTCTCTTTATGCCACTTTGCCTGGCCCCTTCCTTCCTTCCTTCCTTCCTTCCTACCTTCCTACCTTCCTAGCTGCGTGCTATTTTACCTCGTCGCACCTTTTGTTCAAAGTCCTCCTCGCGGCCCGAAAATCCAGAGGGAAGAAGCTGCACACTGGATCGCCGCAGCTCTCTCTTGGCTCTGTTCTATTTAGACGAGTCGAAGCTAGAGCCGGCTCTTGACGGAAATATGTTGAGAATTTTGCGTAATTTACGAGCGCCGCCTCTTTCTCGAACACATGCTATTATTGGATACGCACCGGGCTGACGTAACGTACTAGCGTGTGACTAGAAATCGGGGATTTTTCGCGGGTGTGCCTCGTAAACTGAGACGTCGAACTGTAAATGCACTCTGAGAGAGACCCCTCGTTCCTTATCTTCCTAGGCAAAGTGGTACCCTATCGAGAGACACCCTACAAGCATTTAATTCCTGTAGGAACGATTTTAACCATCGGACACTGGGCCCGATTGTGTTCCATTTTCGTGCTTTACTATCATACT
Source organism: Habropoda laboriosa (assembly GCF_001263275.1). NCBI lineage: Eukaryota > Metazoa > Arthropoda > Insecta > Hymenoptera > Apidae > Habropoda > Habropoda laboriosa. Next base: position 1,920,860 of record NW_017100187.1, on the reverse strand, counting down.
CTCGCCGTAAATTAACCTATCTGATCCTCCACTTTCTATGTAACAAGCCAACTGGTTCTTCGGCTATTTTCGACTCGTTCGTTCCTCCAGGTTGCTTAAAGGGGGTATCGCGAGTCTAAAAGGTATAGGGTTGAATCTCGGGGCTGTTATCGTATTTATCCCCTTTCCTCTTTTCTTTACCTTTCCTCGTCGATCTTTCTCCAGCTATCTCTCTTCCTCTCCCTCTGGTTATGTCGTTCTCTGTCGGTTGGCGTGCAAACTCGCCGCAGTGTACAGAGTACACAGCACGGCGCAGAGCACGGGTTTATGGAGTGAGTTGTCGACTTACAACGGGTAAACCACCCGTCGCCGACGAGGGGAACGGGGAGGAGCGGTCGTGTTGGCGGGTGGCGAGCGAAGGGACGGAGAGAGGGGTTGTATCGGCGTGGATAAACCGGAGAGAGAAGAGATATGATCTATACACATATTTTCTGGCTTCGAACGGTACGAGGACCACTCTCTCTCTCTTTTTCTCTCTTTCTCTCGTCTATTGTTCGGTCCCGCCAATTTAATTCGTTACATCGGGCGTCGTTAAGCCGCGTAATTGAAACGGTGAACGATTTTTGTTTTTTTTTTTTTTTTTTTTTTTTTTTTTTTTTTTTTTTTTTTTTCTTTTTTTGAGGGGCGGGAATCGTGAAATCGACACGTTCAGCGTGTTGTTTCTTTGGGACAGGATGAACGGTCGTTGTTAAAATATGTAATTAGAATATTGCACGGTTATCGTGTGACATTTCTGAATGTTATCGCGAGCGGAAAACGCGCGCTCGTCTCTACGAGCGGCAGAGAACGTTAATCGTAGATGATGATTTTTGGAACAGGTTAATTTCAATAGGAAATCGGGCTTTATCGTTGCCGATTCAGATTAGCGTGGATGTACAGTCGGCTGGGCGTGGAAGACACGGAACGTATATATCTGGCGTGCGATCGGCCGAAAATGCACGCGTGAGCGATAGTTTACGGTCATTGTGGGATTATCGCGATAAATTATTGGGTGTATCGCAACTGCGCCTATCGGTATGTCGATAGTATTAATTGGGTCGTCGAGATTATTACCGGGAATGTATCAATAATAATTACCAGTGTACCATGAACGTCCCGGGGATTTTCGTTGAAATTGTAATCGTAAAACTTTAGCTTGTTTTCGGTTCACGTCTCTATATCCCTCCGATAGCATGCGTACGTATGTACCTACGCTCGAAAAACGACGAAACAGTGTCTACTCCCCTGGTTAATTATTCCATTACGCGTGTACCCCGTCTCTCCTCTTTTTAACTTGACCCGAACGAAAGGAAGACGCTGTAATTACACGGACGAGATGACGCGGTCTGTCCTGCGAAGGGTTGAACACCGTTGGCCCATACGGTGTATCCCATGGATGGTTGAGTTTTCCACCGCTGTGTGCACGTGTGTGTGCGTGTGTGTGTGTGTAGGATATTTAACGATCCGTCCGTTTCTCTCGAACCAGTCTCATTGGCCGTCGACGTACGAGATTAATCTATTACCTTCGACCGGCACGAAATTTCGAGTGGCCACTATCCGTTCACCCCCTGGCCGAGGTCACGTGGCTTCACAGGGGTTTTCGACTCGAGTGGCTGGTTCACGTGTACCCCGCGATCGTTTTCATGGGGGATTAACGACCGCGGTGAGAACTGCACGCCAATTAACATATCAATCACGATAAATGGATTCATCTCGATCATCCCTCCCATACACACGAGGCACGATCATTCTTCTGGTAGGCCGTTTCAAACTTTCGAGTACTTTTCGCGTAAAGATACACTCGGTACCTACATGTGTGTGTGTACACGATGGACGATTGCGTAAGTCTATGGGGTTCGATGGTGATCATGTCCCCTCGAAGTCGAGCGAACTGAAAGGGGTTGGTACTCGTGTGCAGAAGCACGTGAATATGTACCAAATGTTTGTTTCTTTTCGTTTCATAATTTTCCGACGGTGGAACCGGTTGAATATCTCGTGATATATTCTTGAGATAGTACGCGCAATTGCACCAGATTCCAGGTCGGCGTATGTACCTATAATTCCCTAAAATTACATGTGTACACTGAGTCGTGTGTGTGTGTTTGTTCTACGTACGCGGCAGTGTTTGCACGATGCGTGCAGCCCGGCCGAGGGTGCGGGATGATACGAGCTAAATCGAGCACCACCCAAGTGTGCTTCATTTGTGGCGTACCGGCCTGTGAAATTCGGTGCTGCTTCTTTGCCACCCCTCCTCTCGAAACGTTTACCCCACGGCTCACGATGATCTGTCGACTGTAACACGGGCGAAAAGCTCAACTACCTATATAACGTCTTCTCCACCAAAATCCACCGTTTCGTTGTTCCTCGCTGTGTCAATTTCGATCTGAAATAGGTTCTCGAAAGGGGCGTCCAGTCGATCGTTTCGCCCTTCCGTGAAAAATGCAGACTGGCAGGGCGGAAAGCTAACAAGGTAGAGGCGGAAAAGTACAGGTCGAACTGGAAATCGAATTCCAAGGCTGACGAACCTCTTTCCCGAGGAGAAACCGAGCCTGTTGGAATGTCGGAATAATGCCTACAGACCACCCTTTTAAGAACAAATTATGCCCGTATATATATATAGGAAGGTTAACATCTTTTCTTTCACAATTCGTTACAATTTCAGCACTTTACTATGTATCACGTCTCCTGCTTGGAGATTTACAGATGAGATTCATTCATATTGCCCGCGTTTAGTTGAATTCATTCGGTGGAAACAGCGTCGCGGCAGCGTCGTTAAATTAATTCCCCGCACCGTCTGAAAATGGTAATCGTTCTCAGACTCTATCATCTAGCCAGCCTCGGAGGAAGGGATCTTTTTATTTTTATGGTCCCCGTTCGTTCCCATAGATGGTTAATGCGAGCGTCGATTTATGGTAATTGCGGCCGAACTCCAAGTTCGCCGGACTCGAAAATCGTTCCCATTTTTTCCTCTCTTTTCGTTTTTCTTCTTTTTTCCTCCCCTATCCATTCGAGATTGACCCTCTTCTCGAGTCTTTTCTCTCGTGTATTTTACGCGTGTCCCGCCCTCCACGGTATCTTGGAAAACTATCGACGAAGGCTGATTAGAATTTTATTATCGCCGAAGGAGGAGAGAAGAGAGAGAGAGAGAGAGAGAGAAAAAAAGGAAAAAAGCAGGGAAGAGGTTCACGAAGGGTGGCATATGGCGCGACTCCTCCGGCTTTTGAAGTTTCAGGGATGAAAGAGGCCGCCGATCTCGAGTTTACTTGACTCCTGTTCCCTCTCTACGAGGATTCTCTTCCCCTCTGGCTCGTTTCTTCCTCCTTCTCTCGCTTCCTAGGCCGAGTCCTCGCTCACGGAACGAGCTACAATCCCTCGTTTCCCCCTCGTTCCAAGTGGCTCGACTCGTCTTCCGAACTCTCCGAAACGACTACCGCCGGGGAAAACGTTGGCCAAACATCCGCGTGAATCCTGCAGTTAGCCTAACTCGCCTGCCAAACTACCCTTGGACACTCTGCAGAAGTTTCACCCACGCTCGACCTTTTGCCTGGCTATTATAATTTCTTCTCGACCGAACTTTCTTCGAATTATACCCTGATTTTCGGATAAAGATCGAACCGCTGACACATCGTACTTTCTTTTCTCTCTCTCTCCCCCCCGCCGTCGGATTCCTCGATGTTCCTTCCTCCCCTAAGAAACACGAGGGTCCCATTTCGTCGAGTGGTTTCCTCCTCTGCAGAACTAATAGAAATTTCGGGGTGTAGGTAGCTCTACGTATCCGGGTAATGTGGCCTAAGTACAGCCATATAAGATAACAGTAAGTGGGGTGAACCAGGATGGATAACACCATCGTTGCTCCGTATAGCTCAGTCACCACGGGGCTCGCGTGTATCCAACTTTCCTGGTAATTTATTACGATCGACCTACGTTTCCCGTACGACCTTGTGTATCCTCCGCTTCCCTTCTGTATCTCAGCGAACGATGCTTCTTCTCTCTTGGCCTGTTAAATATTTTTCCTCCCGATCCAGTCCATTTCGATCTTCCTTTTTCTCTCTTTTTTTTTTTATGTACGTTTTCTTTCGTTTCGCCAAAGTTTCGATTAACGTCGGTTCGGGGGAAATAATTCTGATACAGGGATACGTAATTCAGCCTGGTAATACCATGAGAATTGATTTCTCGAGTTGAGTTTAATCCCCCACGGATAAACGAGGCTCGGGTCACCGTTGATCCGCGTTATTTCGTCCGGCGTCTGGAAGTTTGGCTCATCGAAAAGGGAGGTAAACGACGATCGAACTACCCGGGTCGGTACGCTGACGAAGGAAAATCGGGGAACCGATCAATTTCGGGGACAATATTTTGCAGTAGTTTGATATTTCTCATGAGTATCGACTATAGTTTGGGACGTACACTATAGCCGGGATGGGTAGACTAAGCGGCGGAGGTTGGTACTAAATCTCACCCTAAAGCATCCCTACCGAGCCACCCCTAACTACGCTACTAGTGCTCCTGCCACCCCTCGTTCAGTGTCTCGCATTGGCGTAGCTATCGCCTGAAGGAACTCGACGATTTTCCCACTGTTCTTTCACCGTTACCCCGACAGAACAAGTTTCTTTTACGTTTTCAGATTATTCTCCTGTTCGATCTTTGCATTTTTTAATTCCGGCGTCGATTAAATCTGTCGTACGAGCGTTGTCAAAAGCCTTTCGTTGGAAGGTTCGAGTTTTCACCGGATGATTGATTTTTCTCGATGAAAATTGTCCGCGAAGGAGAAGGATCGATAAGACGTGGAGGTAGCACGCGAGCTGCGCTGAAGAGAGTTGAAAGAAAACGGAATGGCGCGTACCGAGCAAACGAGAGACACGTCTCTCTCGATATGGTGGTCGGCTTTCGTCTCCTTTTTAGGAGGGCGGGCTTCATCCTTGTATAAAGCGCACATATTCCCCGATGTTATGTGTTTCGCTTGGCGGTAAACGAGGGATCTAGGGGATCGACGTGCCGGGATACATGGTGCGCGCTGGCTCGCGATCGAGATTCGTTAGGTCGATCTATATTTGGACGAATCGATCGTGGGGAGGGGAAAATACACCGCTAGCACAGCCTCGATTAAGGCTAATCGGGATTAATCTCGCGGATCTCACAATGAGAGACCGCTTGTTCTTCTGCGTCTCCGTTGGCCGGGAACGAGCGAATTAAAAAGAATTAATTAGATAGATTAGATATCGAGTCTCGCTAACGACGAGAGTCTAAGCACAGAGGCAAGTACCACCGCGTGGAGTCACGCGGTGATTTTTTCTCTTCTCTACGTACGATGCATAAATCTATCGAAAATTGACCCTTCGTTAGTGGCTTAATTAACAGGGTAAACAGCGTTCCGCGTTCCACCGAGAGCAGTAATCGAGATTTATTTCCTCATTCAGTGGAGAGTTCCTCCACTAACCTGTACCAACCATTGCCGATTGTCCTTCCTACCTCTCTCTCTCTCTCTCTGTATCTTTGCAAATTTCCAATGTCACCCGAATCATTTTTTATTCTCAGAAATGATCTCCTCTTTGTTCTGCTTGAGATAAGCCATCTTTTCAGAGTCACTCCGACGATATTCGAAGGGAAGAGTAATAAGCGGTCGAGGAGCGACGTTTAGAGCCAATACTCGAGTACACACCTCCGTGACTCGCAAGAAAGGTCAGATTAAGCCCTTTTCCTTGCCACGCTCTCTCTCTCGAGCAATCCCGTTTTCCATTGAGCTTACGCCAGTGGCGTCTCCCCCAACCCATCTCTATATACCCCGTCGCCCTGCAGTTAATGTGTTCCAGGGTGGAACCCTGCTCCCCCCCCGCCGCCCCTCCTCTCAGACCGCCCCCAATTTCAGCCCTCTTTCCACATCTACCCTTACCGTTTCCCTCTCTCCTGCCTCCGGAGCCCACCCAACTCAGGATCTCGGGTTTGCCTCAACGAGAGAATATTTCTCTCTCTCTATCTCTCCTATCGTCTCTCAGCCTCTTTTCGTTTCTCCTCACGGTATTCTCGTTCCTTCCTCGGCACGCTCTCTCTCTCTCTCTCTTTGTTTTAGAAATTAGAAGCGGATTACCGAATCCCCCTTTTCAGCTGCGCTGTTATTAACTATTACCTTTTAGCCATTCACCCTCGCGATAGCGCTCGAACGAGTTGTACCGGGAAATTAAATCACTTTTATGGAACTTTGTATTCCGCGACGATTCTTTTTCTCCCCTGTGTGATGTAACGGTTTTTGGATATTTTCCCGGGGAACAAACTGGAGGGGCCACCGTGTCTTTTCAACAGGAACCATTGTCCCTGGAAAGATTTTCAAACAGAACGACCTTAATTAAAACCACCAAGTCCGGGAGAGATGCTCCTCTCTCTCTCATAGCGGAGGTACGGAGGAGAGTTCCGTCTTCTTGCCGGCGAGGCTTTTTGTCGGATCCTCGCGAACACGCTCGACAAGGAGCATCAGCCGACAACGACCGCGGTCTTATGATTTTTTTTTCCACGCTCGAGCCGGGGACCATGCGACTCAGACGACTCAGAAGAAGAAGGAGAAGAGGCGTCCGGGTCGACGACTCTCCACCTTTCTTTCTCGTCTCCGCTTCTTCCCTCCTCCTTCTCCTTCTCTTCCACCTCCTCCTCTTCTTCGTCTTCTTCTTCTTCTTCTTCCTTGTACTCGGATGTCTTCACACATCGGACGAGACGAGAGGAGAACGACGCGGATGATCGCGAGGAGAGCACAGTTTACACAGTTGGCCTGGCGAGGTTACCTAATTATTTGTTGCCTGTTGCCAATGACGAAACGCTCCTCGCAGCCAGGTTACACCGTGTCTCTTTTCCATTCCTCGATCCCCTTTTTTTCTCTCTCTCTGTCTCTCTCTCTCACCTTCCGTCAACCATTCATCGAGCCCTTCTTCAACCTGGTGTCCCATAAGAGTATTCAGGTTAATTTCCAAACCTGCTAAGGGAGGTGTAACGGTTAGGTGTACACTTTTTTCCCAAGTGCGAGCATTCGTGTCTCGAGGCTACGATTCGACGACCCTCGAGGCAAGGTGGCTAAAAGAATATGATATTCAGGAACACCACCATATGCCAGTGATCTCTCGAGGTAGGTCTAGTGGCGCGACAAGTACCTTTCGAGATTTACAGCGGCCATATTAATGCCAGCAAGTGCCACCGCGGGAGTCCAGGGAATCCCCGTGGCCCTTGCACGTAAAATTCTGACTTGCATCGTGCCACGAACGAAGACGAAATCTGTCGTTAAAACGGCTCCGCGTCTGAGACCCGCTTATCAACTGAATTACGCAATTATTTGTTCGAGCGACCGTCGTTATTTATCTTCCAATTTGACAACTTTTTCGATCTGCATCGTGATTCAGGCGAGAGATTAATCTTTTCGAGAAATTAACCCAACGTTTTTTCTTCGCTCGACCTAAAGACGATTAGTCGAGGTATCGTAAAGTATACAATCGCGGGAGGAGGTTGATTTAATTATTCGTTTTTGTTCGAGAGCAATCAACGTGGCTTTTTCACGAAGGTTGAAAAATCGACAGGTTTTGGGTGAGGAAAATCACATTATCGGGAAATAAGGAGATTCTCCTGGCCTCTTACGGGGTCAGGTAACGAAAACATCCCTAACTGTACATTGCTGGTGTTCCATTGTTACTCGTAGCTTATTTTCATTTGGGTTTTGGTACTGGTACCTGTCAGTTTTAATTATTTTACTGCCAGTACCAGCCATAGGCGTTGAACGTTTCTTTACACCTGACGACAAGCATTTCCGCAAGAGACGGTCATTCATTTTGACTTCCAAGTCCCTTTACCCACCCTTTTGTCTCTTCCTTTTACCGCTTTATCGTTGAATCTTCATTGTCTGCGACGGGGGAGAGAGAGAGAGAAAAAAAAACGTTTTTCACGTTGAAGAACCCTCGGAGGACTGGTGGTACCTGTCCCTTTCGCGAGATCCTCGTCGTGGATCCATCGATTCTTTCCAACTGTTCGCCGTTTCGAGATCGAAACTTGGATCAAGTGTCTCCAATAGAAAGGTCTTGGCAACGATTGATGTCAATTCGCTTGGTTGTTGCTGAAGTGTGTATATACCTCGTGACAAACAGAACACGTTTCAGTTTCGACTAACCAACTCTGTTCGCTTCGAGTCTTTCAATTAAAGAGCGTGTTGCTGAAGTGTGTATATACCTCGTGACAAACAGAACACGTTTCAGTTTCGACTAACCAACTGTTCGCTTCGAGTCTTTCAATTAAAGAGCATAGAATATCAGACGGTTTTGGCAACTAATTAGCGAGATCGGATAGTTGTGTGTGTTTTTATCTCTCTCCCTCGATGCTCGGGAACGATATCTCCGGGAAACTTGTTATTTTTTTTCTCTTCCTGCTCGTATAGACGTTCGGCTTGGCCATATCCGGATTTCAGTCCGGGAAAACTGGAACTCTCGTTCGTTTGCCAAGTGGGTTAGATTGGGTCGGGTGAGGTTAGGTAATTATATACCTTTGGCCAGTCGCGTGGGTACGACACTAAAATTACTCACGAATTTCCAACTAACGAGCTCCTACCTTTGGCGCCACGAGCCGTCTCGTTTGTCTTCCTAGACAGATTTTCCGAAACCTGCCGCCTTTCCTGCCTCCGGAATAAAGATATTTTCGCCTAACAGATCGTTTAGCGACACTTCAACACGCAGAAACATCACGGCGTACGGCTCTTAGAATTAATGTTCGTACCGGCTTCTCCCGCTAACTGGGACCTACGGCGATCGTTTATTTTTCGAGCGTGTCGCAGGATTTACCTTCCATCAAGGAATCTGCGGAATCTTTTATGAAAATCCAAAATTACACCGCGTCGAGTCTTCTGATTCCACCGTGGAATATAATCTCGACGAATACAATCCTTCGTCCCATACGCAGCAAGCGATCCTCGTTTTCGAATCGTCCCGCGTCCACCTTTGTTCCTCCAGCTCGTGTGCAACGCACAGCTTTTGTCTCGCGGAACACACAGAGCAGCGCGGCACTTTGGCGTGTGCACCACGAAAGAAAGAGACGGAGAACACGAGAGAGGAGAGCACGCGCGCGCGCGCCTCCACTCTTCCTCGCTCTCTTTCTCTCTTTCTCTCGCTCTCTTTCCGACTCAACAAGTGGACCGATGTTTTCGGCCTGGTACATAACCGGCGGAGAGCCAGAGAGCCATCCACCCACACTCGTAGCACGGCTTGTCGTTGCTACACCAGAGAGAGAGAGTGGCGGCTTGTGCGGGCAAAAACGCTGGCCCTTCGCGCTAGGGGTTGCTTCCTGTGAGCCGAGCACCGGGAACGCGGCGAGGGGATAGGCTAAACCGAAACGCCGCTGCAGGCCCGACCACTGCACACACCAGGGGCACAGGGGAAAGGAGAGAACAGGCCGTATTCTCTCTCTCTCTCTCTTTCTCTCTTTCTCTCCGGGACCGGGAGAGAGGCCCGTGCCTAGCGACAGCTCCGAAGTGAATCTTCGAATATTACTTGCGACTGTGGGAACTCGGAGTTTCGTCGTCTTTTAAATATTACTTTAATCCTTCGAGAGTGGGTCGAACGATAATAATACGATTTTGAAATAATTGGGAGATGTAGAAATTATAGTAAAAACTGGCGGAGCAATGAGGAAGAGCGAGCGAAAGAAAATTGTGCATAATTTTTGTATATAAGGTGGAAGGAAGTTATAAAAACATTTGAAAAGATTTTTTTTTTTTTTTTTAAGAAATAATTTCGTGATAGTTAAATTTAAAGCGTCTTTGTTAATTAGGAAGAGGTAATAAAGAACGCATGGAGTATTTTAACTCACGTTTATTTTATTTCATTATTTTTTTACAAAGATTAGTAGAATTTTTGGAATTTGTTCGAAAACTCTGCGGAAAGAAATTCAAATACCCATCGCTAGCCGCGCGCTGGCCTAGTGGTGGGGATCCAGCCAACCAGACTGGCGGGGACCGAGACTCGTTCGGCAGGGGAGTGGTGGGGCAGCTGCCTCCCCTCGCGAAGCGTCAGTCTCGTCGCGTACCCCGAAGTGGAAGGAGCTCGCTTACCCTGTTCTTCGTCTTCTTTATTCGTTCAACCCTCTCCGTCTTCTTCCAATCGGTCTCTGGTTTCTTTCGCAAGTTCCTCTGTCGTGAATCCAAACAGTGAACTGTATCAAGTTTTGTGAGCAGTCCAGTGAGCTGTATTATACACCGAAGTGTTTCGCGTGGACTTAGTGCACGGTAACGTGGACGATACAATACTACCACACGCTCGTTAGCCGGGAGAGTTTTGAATTTCCAACGGTTTTCTCCGTTCGACGACGGCGTACATATTCCGAGAATCGTGGTTTCCACGAATATTCAAGTCTCGCTTACCAAACAGGTGTTCGAAAGCTGATCGAAAAGCGACGCCGCGCGAACGATGATGCGGGGGAGGGCGGGTGAATCGTAGTGCGGCTACGCGGTGCGTCCTCGTGGCACGCGGCGTCGTCGTCGGTGACTCTAGTGAGAAAAATTTCCATAACTTTGACGTGGTTAGACGCGTTACGACGTGTCTGTGTCCGAAGAGTAGAAAAATATTCCATGGTGCCTGTTATGTTTTACACGCTATTCGGATTCGTTGTTTCCCCTTTCGTTATTCGTACATGCTACAACGAGGTGCGTGACGACGGTACGTTGTGTATTTCGAGTGGAAACGTACAGGGCTTTTAGCTCGGTAGGTTGGTGTTAGGGGTCGATACACGTAGTACACATTGACGAACGATGAGAGCGATAAATAGCCTGTATCGAGACGCGATCGTCGCCAAGATTTGATACCGAACGCGACCGGCGGTGAAACGTCGCCCACGTTGCCAGAAATCCCACGTAACCGCAGAATGCAGTCGAACACGTTACTGCGTGACATCGTCGCTACGGAGAAGCTGATGGGAAATAACAACAACAACAATCTGAACAACAACGGTTCCCCAGGAGCGGACATAATGTTCCAGATGGAGGATGATAGTTTGACGCAGTTAGGGAGCGTCTTTCAATCGGCCTATCAGTCGATCGTCGGTGGTAGTGCACAGGTAAGATTAGGCGAAATTAAAATCCTTGGACGATATTCACGTATATATACGATGTACGTATATATGGTCGTTTTGTATCTTGAAAACGATTCTACGCTTCGTTTGGGGTCGAAGTTAGTCAGGATGGAAAGTTTGATTCGAGAAACAGTTTCCGTTGCTCGTCGGGGGTGCGCTGATCCGTTCTCGTTGAAACGGTCGGACCGGATGCGCCAGTTGGAAACGAGTTCCTTTTCAATCTGGAAGTTTTTCACGGTGCACGGCCTCTCACTCTCTCTATCTCTATCTCCATCTCTATCTCTATCTCCCTCCCTCCCCTTGTAAATCCGATTGTCCGTCGATTGAAAATAGGGGCACGTTTACGATTTTCTCTCTGCTGTAGCCGACGGAGCGTGCTGAGCACGCCATCGGCCCGCTGACGTCAGGATTACGTCACGAACATGGCCGTCGTCACGTGGGCGGGCACGTCGGTCGTTCGCTCTTTTTGTGCCGGCCACCCTTTCTTTCTTTTCTCTCTTTCTTCGACTGCGCGCAGATAGGGTGCTGGAGAATTTTCAAATTTGATCACAGCTGGAAATTTCTCTGCTTGGTAATTTTACAACGAACACTTATTCTTGCTAACTTTCTTCGCTGTAGAGAGGAATAGTTGGACGACGTCGTAATTCCTCAAGACGTTTGCCAAAGCCTCCTCTTTCGGATAGCTTTGGAGAGAGAGAGAGAGATTTTATCCTATTGGGAAGGGCAGTGCGCGTAATAAGGCGTCGAGGAATATCAGAAACTCCGAGGGAGGACTCGTCTGTTTCGACTCGTATGGCAGCAGTGACTCATCGTCATCCCTGCATTGTTTCGTTAAATGGAATTTCTATCTAATTTAAATGCGGCTTAGCCAGAAATAATGCGATTATGCGTTAGCTTATTCTGTTTGTTAATCTCCTTTGCACACCATTGTCACCCTGACGGCGAGCGAGGCGAGGAGGTAGAGAAAGAGAGGGAGAGAGAGAGAGAGAGAACCTCGATGTTCCGTGTATCCCCCCGCACTTCCCTCCACTTGGCCGTTTTGTACGGCACTGTACATTATTTCAGTACAGTCCACACACACAGCCACTAGATCCTCTCTGGCTTATGGACTGGTCGCAGCGGTTCTCCTTTTCCAGTTGGAACTTTAATTTCTCCTTAATCGCGCCTCCGGAAGTTCCGTCGTTCGATAAATCTTCTTGCTCGCTCCTGGACCGTGTTTTACTCGCGCGCTAGGCGCAACTGTGGCCACGTTCTTTTCTCTCTCCCTCTTGTTGTATTCTCTTCGGATCTAGACGGAGGAGAATCGATCAATTGCGCGTTATTTCAGTGGATCTAGGCGTTCTCGATGTTGCGCAATTCTTGCGCGACAAAGAATTTCTGTGCCCCGACCTGTTTCCTTCGCCTCCCTTTCGGCTTATTAACGTTCGAGAGCAGTACAAAAGCATCACAATTACAAAAGACGAACGTCACCGCGCGCGAGACAACAGGTTGCCCCCGTCGAGTCTCTCTCTTCTACCTGAATGACGTTAAATCGACAGCTGCTGCTTCATTATTCCTCAAACTTGTGCAATAGAGCTTCGTCGAATCGCCAATTATAACTGAGAACGGTGATTCCAAATTCGTCGTCGTCGTGGACGTGGACGTATAAAATACACCGCGATTAAAATCGGAGTTGAATTTATCTCTCATTTCTTATTACCGGCCGGATTACGGTCGATCTAATTACATAATAATTCTCGTAAAGATAGCGATAACAATGGCGTGGCAAATTCGTTAAGAGACCGTTTATGGGCTATCGATGTGCAAGAGGGCGGAGGTTGCTCCCTTTTCTCCCTTCCTCCTCGTCATTTTTGCTCCCTCGTGATCCCGATTTCGAGCGTCTGGTGAAACCAGTTTTTGATCGGACCGAGGTTAGGCCAGCCATTTCCGGTCCGTGCTCCTCCCTTCGCCCTCCTCATATCCGGTACGGCACTTGCAACGTTTTGAAACGGTCGTGCAGGAGTAGGAGAGCTTTTTTCCAGCGCTTTGTCGGGCGTAAAATCTTGGCCGAGTCATCGTCGGCGGCGGTGGCGGCGGCCCACTTAAAAATACGACAACAAAAACCGGCCGCGTTCGTTATGAAAGCGTTATCTCTCTTTGGGCCAGACTTAATTAGCGGCGCGAGCGCGTTCATTTTTCCGCTAAAAGCGGACTTGCAATTAAGCGTTTAAATTAGCGGCTCACGTAAGTGGCTAACGGAATATCGTTTCGT